>NC_141538.1:157425000-157725000 GCF_021556685.1 Rattus norvegicus
ATGTGCTATGTGCTTGTGAATGCTCGCTCTTACAGAGAACGGACGGAGGCATATGATTTCCGGGAGCTGGAGTTAGAGAGGGTTGTGAGCGGTCTGATGTGGGTGCTGGAAACATAGCTCCAGTCTTTCAGAAGAGCAGCAAGTGCTCTTAACGTCTTAACATCTCTACCCCCGGGGTTGGGGATTTGGCTCAGCGGTAGGGCGCTTGCCTAGCAACTGCAAGGCCCTGGGTTCGGTCCCCAGCTCCGAAAAAAAAAAAAAAAAAAAAAAAAAGAAAGAAAAGAAAAAAAAAGAAAAAACATCTCTACCCCCTCCACAGAAACAATGTAGCCTATGTCCAAATGTCAGAGAAGGCTCTGTGGTCACAGAAATTGTACATAGCACTCAGACAAGAATGTAATCTTCCCCTCTACCTGTACTGCCTGGTTGAACCTCAGTAGGAGAGGATATGCCCAGGCCCCCTGGGACTTAATGTAGCAGGTGGGGGTGGGGGGTGGGGGGTGGGGGGTGGGGGGTGGGGGGTGGGGAGTGGAGGGTTGGGGTGGTAATGGGAAGGGGGCTCCTCTGTGGAGGAGAGCATCCAATATCGTGCTAGGCCAGCCTGGATTACATACAAGTCTGTCTCAAAACACACAGGCACGCATGCACGCACACGAGCGCACACACACACACACACACACACACAAAAGGGTATGGAACTGGGAGAAGAGGAGGTAGGGCTGTGATTGAAATGTAAGTGAATAAAAAATAAACTATTGGAAAGAAAAAGAATGTACTCTTCATCAAGAATATAAGTCCTGGGGCTGGAGAGATGGCTCAGTGGTTAAGAGCACTGACTTCTCTTCCGGAGGTCCTGAGTTCAAATCCCAGCAACCACATGGTGGTTCACAACCATCTGTAAATGAGATCTGATGCCCTCTTCTGGTGTGTCTGAAGACAGCTACAGTGTACTCATATATAATAAATAAATCTTAAAAAAAAAAAAAAAGAATATGAGTCCTAGGACCGGTGCCTGCTGCCAATCCTGATGACCTGCTTCCATTGCCGGAACCCATATGATGGTGAGGACCAACTCCCACATATGCACGGTGGCACACGTTCACACAGCGACAATTTAATAAAAAAAAAAAAATTCCATCTCTGACTGGTCTGATGGCACAGGCCTGTAATCACAACCATTTCCAAGGCAGAGGCTCTGGCTCAAAATGAAAAGTTAAACCAGGTGTGGTGGTGCGCGACTTTAGTCCTAGCCCTTGGGAGCCAAAGTCGTGAGTTCAGACAAAGCAGAGCTACGCTGTGAGACCTCCTCCAATAAGAGGGTGGCTGTGGAGAGGGTGCTTAGCGTGAGTGAGGTCCTTGCTTCAACTCCTACTGCTGGGGAGAGAGAGAAAGATCCTAGCTGAGATCCTGCTCGTTCCTGCTCATCCCTGTAGCTCGAGGGCTTGCTGAGTCCTAGTAGGTAGGTGTTCAATAATCAATCACCTGTTGAATAAATGCTCCAGACCCGCTGGAGAAATGTCCGTTTGCGGACAGGCAGGAGACTTTGGATTCCGTTCCTATTGGCTGACACAGAACACGGGCTGTCTTTGTGTTCAGCTCTTTAGTTTAGCGGTCCGAAAGACAGGGGAGCAAGGGGTTAAAGCTGGAAGAGGAAGTGATTCAGGGTCAGTGAAGAATTCAGGGTCAGCGAAGAAGTCTGCAAAGCATGCTGTCTGAAGTTTTTTTCTTGGCATTAAAAAAAAGGAGAAGAAGAAGAAGAAATAACACAGCTAGCTCTGCTCTTTGGACTGGAGCTCGCTGAGTCAGGGATTCAAAGAGAGTAGCGCGAGGCTGGGAGCGGCAAAGGAATCTGCAGCAGATGCAGATGCCCCAGGGACTTGGTGTGGCTTGAAGATGCTTCCCTCCATCACTGCCTTTGGCTCAGGAATCAAGGTCAGGGACGGGGAACCAAGTCCAGTTCCCTGGAGCCCGAGACCCAGCCTCTTTTCCAGAGAACATGAGCCATGTTCCTCCCTTGGACTCCACAGAAGGCTCAGCTGAGTGTCCCAGGCGGAGAACGATCTGAACGTCTGTTCGTACCCATTTATTTCCGTTCTCTTGGCTGCACTTTCTGAACCCTGAAGACACTGGGCCGGGGCTCCGTTCTGTGATCTGCTGAGCCTTTGTTCAGTCTCACAAAAGGAAGGGAGGATCGGTTATTAAAGGAACAGATTCTGCGTTCAGGATTCACCCCATATGACATTGCCTTGATCCCTAAAATGCCTCCAGATCGCCGGGGTGGAAGTTTCTCCTTCCTTTTTTCTGTTTTGTTTTGTTTCGTTTCGTTTGGTTATGTTGAGGCTGTTTATGGAGACTGTCACTATGGGGACCGTATCAGAGCAGGTCAGATGGAACACCGAATCCTTGGGTTATTAGTGGCTTTGCCTTTGTACCCGGAAGCATGACTTTTTCACCCCAAACCATGTCTTTCATTTCTTATAAGCACTTACAGTCTCAGCTCCAAGTCAACCACCCTCCCTTTTTGATGGATTGCCAGCGGTTCCAACCACAGAGGTGGTCCACTCCAGGAAGAGGAGGGATGGGGAGACTTGGCTTGGGGCTCCTGACTGGAAACCGTGTTTACCAGAAACCCTTTTTCCTTCAGCTACAACTTGGGTCAAGGTTTTAGGGTGTTGAAAGACGCACTATATAAACTACAAACCTAAAGGACCGTGGCTGTTTGGTCCACGGACATAGAGATGGAGTTCAACAAATAAACACAGCTGGTGTGGGACAGCCTTTAGCAAACACTTATCATCCTTCCCCCCACAGTCATCTTCTTGGCCAGGAAGTAGTAGTAGTAATAGTTATTACTGTGATTATAGCATGTTCATACACTGCTAGTGGAGTTGTGGCTATCTGTCAAAGGGAGAAGAAAAAGTCGGACCACATGTCCTTCTGTCTGAATACTGAAGTATTCTCCCGCGTCCTAAGAAAATCATTAGAAATGAGGATGGAGGGGTTGGGGATTTAGCTCAGTGGTAGAGCGTTTGCCTAGCAAGCTCAAGGCCCTGGGTTCGGTCCCCAGCTCCGAAAAAAAGAAAAGGAAAAAAAAAAAAAAAAAAAAGAAATGAGGATGGAGGCCTGCTTGCCGAGAAGCTCAATGATGGTGAAAAAAAGAACAGTGTAACCCCAGGGGGCATTTATTATAGTCTAGTATTAGTAGTGGTAGTAGTGGCTATATGTGTGTGTGCATGCATGAATACATGAGTGTGCATGTGTGTGATATGTGTGTGTGGTGTGTATGAGGTGTGTGTGTGTGTGTCTGTGGTGATGTGTGTGTGTGTATGAGGTGTGTGTGTGTGAGTGTGTGTGTATGAGGTGTGTGTATATGAGGTGTGTGTGTATGTGTGTGGTGTGTATGAGGTGTGTATGTGGTATGCATGTGGTGTGGGTGGTGTATGTGTACATGCATGAATACATGAGTGTGCATGATGTGATGTGTGTGTGTGTATGAGATGTGTGTGTGTAAGTGTGTGTATGAGGTGTGTGTATGTGTGTGATGTGTATGAGGTGTGTGTGTGTGGTGTGGTGTGTGTGGTGTATGTGTACATGCATGAATACATGAGTGTGCATGATGTGATGTGTGTGTATGAGGTGTGTGTGTGTGTGTGTGTGTGTGTGTGTGTGTGTGTGTGATGAGGGGGTACAGGGGAGAGGGCATGGCAGGAGACTCCTTTCACCGTGTGCTTCAGGAATTGAATTCAGGCTGTCAGGTTTGTAGAATCCATGGTTTTATGTGCTGAGCCAGTTCACCAAGCCCATGTTTTGTTTTTAATCAAGATGCTTCCATTAAAATAAAAATGATACTGGGAAACCGTTAAACATTCTGCCCTGGGAGAATCCTTAATGTGTAAAGTGTCCAGGATGTGCTAGTGTTTATGAAAAAAGCAACTTCAAAACCTATATGCGTGTATTATGGCAAATTATGCATACACGTGTGATTTGTGGCAAATTATGCATATATGTGTGATTTATGGCAAATTATGCATCTGTGTATGACAGAAAAAGGTTAGTTTACATTCTAAAAAGAAAGCAGCATTTGTTTCTAGGCTGGTTTTCTTCTGTGTGTGTGTGTGTGTGTGTGTGTGTGTGTGTGTGTGTGTGTGCGCTCTCATCTTGCTGTAAGTTTCCCTTTTTGTTTGTTTGGGTGTTTTTGCTGTTGTTTGTGGCTCTGTGTATCTAATTCAGGGCCTTGCACACTTTAGGCCATTACTATACCACTGAGCTACCTCTCTAGCTTCTGGCTATAATGGGCATTCAAACATATACACTCATACACAGCCATTTTTTTTTTCTAGAGACAAGGTATGTAGCCTTGGTGGGCCTGGAATTGGTTATGTAGACCAGGCTGGCCTCTGTTTCACAAAGATCCACCTGCTCGGCTCCTGAATTCTAGGATTACAGGTGTACATCACCGTGCCTGGCTTTGCCCATGTTATTGAGTGATGACTGTGTACGGGTGGTCTCTCATCCCCTTTGACAGATGAGGACATCAGGATAAGGAGGCTCAGCCATCTGCTCCTTCATGACTACAGCGCGGGGAGAGGAGGATGTGGTTATTTAGGTAGGAGAGACATAGAGCAGACTGTATCTGTTACTTTTCTGATGCTGAGGTTAAAAAATATCAAGGCCAAATCAGGTCACAAAGGAGTCTATTTTTGATTTACCCTTCCAGAAGGGTATCATCCTGGCAGAGACGGAATGGTAGCCAGGGACAGAAGTGGTGGCAGGCATAGGAAGCTGAGAGCTCACATCCTCAACCATGAACACCAGGCAGAGAGCAAACTGGAAGCGGCAAGGCTCAATTCCTGCCCCTAGTGACAGACTTCTTTCAGCAACTTTACCCAAAACAGCGCCACCAGCTAGGCTATCAGATATTCATACAACTGAGCCGATGATACAGAATTTATGAATGGAAAGAAGCCTATGGAGAAGGATGATCATGTGTTCTGGAAACGGGAAAAAAAAAGGTTTCAAAAACATGGAGATAGGGGTTGGGGATTTAGCTCAGTGGTAGAGCACTTGCCTAGGAAGCTCAAGGCCCTGGGTTCGGTCCCCAGCTCCGAAAAAAAAGAACCACAAAAAAAAAACAAAACAAAACAAAAACAAAAACAAAACAAAACATGGAGATAGCAAGCTGGAGAAAATGGTTGTCATTTTCGCTACCCTCCTTTGCCTGCTTGTGAATGATGAGGACATGGATCGCAGGCATCACGCCGTTCTAGTTGACGTCACAACCCGAGGGGAGTGGTGAAGGCTCTGCCGTAAGGCGCAGCAGCAAGGGAATAGAGAGCAAAGTCCACAGGAACCTGGAGCCCCTGATCGTGTTCTAAACACCTCTTTGTTTGGGCTGAGGTGGAAGAGTGAAAGAAACGTGCACTTGGGGAGGTGACAGTGCTCTGTTCAAAGCCAGGCCTACCAGGAAGGGAGCTGTACTGCCCCTGCCCATCCTCTCCATCCGGCTAAGACCAGCAGACTCGAACTACTGCGCTTTCACGGCGATCCCAGTGACGTTAAGCATTCCAAGCACCTCTTGATCCACTCAGAGCTGTGAAGGGGGATTTTCAGGGGTGCACTGGGGAGACATTAGCTGCTGGAATAAACACTCCTCCGAGTGTATCTCTACCTCCTCCAAGCATCATCTGATTGAATGATCCCTTCCGTGGTTACCACTTGAGGGGATACAGACTTGTGCATCTCGGTGTCTTCTCTCGGACCCTCTGCATTCATTCAGCTGACAAACATGGGTCAGGCTCAAGGGACACATTACAGCTGTGCTTTGAGATGGCACTGTGTCATTTCCTCCCCCACACCACTGGTTCAAAAAAAAAAAAAAACAAAACCAGTCACATGGCTTAAGAGGGACTCGTGTGATTCCAAGGGAGGCTGGACAATATAAGCAGTGTGCTCAGAAAGAGAGAATGGGTAAGGTGGTTACATAACTTGTTAAGTGTTGACTTACCTGACTAGATCGTAGGTGGTGCAAGGCAGACAGTGGCGTGAAGATGCAGGCCAGTACACCGTAGTGACCAGCCTGGCACCTAATGGAGAACCTTGGGCAAGTTTTTTTTTTTTTTTTTTTAAGATTTGTTAATTCATTATATATAAGTACACTGTCGCTGTATTCAGACACACCAGAAGAGGTCATCAGATCCCATCACAGATGGTTGTGAGCCTCCTTGTGGTTGCTGGGATTTGAACTCAGGACCTCTGGAAGGGCAGTCGGTGCTCTTAACCGCTGAGCCATCTTCTGGCCAGGGGAAGTGTTCTTGACAGACATGCTTTAGGCTGTGCTGGTCCTACAAGGTCCTGCCTGGCAGGACCTTTTTCCTTTTTGTAAGAATTATTTTCATTACTAATTGAGGTGGGGGTGGGAGAGAGAGAGAGAGAGAGAGAGAGAGAGAGAGAGAGAGAGAGAGAGAGAGAGAGAGAACACATGGGTGTATGTAGTATCTGAGGAGACAGGAGAACACGGGATCTGCAGGAGCTGGAGTTAAGAGGTGGTTGTGAGCTTCCTGGGAGCTGGAAACTAAACTCAGGTCCTCTGCAAGAGCAGCAAAGCCCTCTAATGTCTGAGCCGTTTACCATCCCATCAGCAGGTTTAAGCTGCTGAGGAACAACACTAATGACGAAGGCTCAGTCACCATGTCACCCTCCTCCCCCCTTGGCCTTAGATTTTTCTCTTTTGCATTTTGTTCTCAATCTGCCCAGCTCCAGGCTTGGTGATTGTCCCAGCATGCTTTCTGTTGACTGTGGTAAACACCATGACCAAAAGTATGTTGGGGGAAGGGGTTTATTTCAGCTTATAGCTTACACGTCATCACTGAGGGCATTCGGGGAAGGAACTCAAGGCATGTACTGGGCGTCAGGAAGGGAAACAGAAGCCATGAAGGGGACACTGCTTACTGCCTTGCTCAGGCTGCTTTCTTAAAGCACCCAGGGCCACTTGCCTAGGGATGGCACCACGCACAATGGGTCAGGCCCTCCCACACCAATCAGTAATCAAGAAGATGGTCCGAGGGTTTATCTACAGGCCAATCTGATGGGGGTGGGCATTTCTCATTTGAGGTTCTGTCTTCCCAGATGATCCCAGCTTGTGTCTGTTGACAAAACAAACCAGTACAGTGACTCAGTGATTCATTCCACCTGCGGAGAACAGCTGGCCCAGATGTTCATCACTACTTCTCCATCTTTGCCAACATTTTCATGTACCCCAGGCTGGCCTCGAACTCCCAATGGCTTTAAGCTTCTGTATCCCCTGCCTCTACCTCTTGGGTGCTGGGCTTGCAGCCATTACCTCTGTGCCTGACACACACAGGGCTGATATACCACCGTGCCCGATACACACAGGGCTGATATACCTTCGTGCCTGACACATATAGGGCTGATATACCTCCGTGCCTGATACACACAGGGCCGATATACCTCTGTGCCCGATACACACAGGGCTGATATACCTCTGTGCCCGATACACACAGGGCTGATATACCTCCGTGCCCGATACACACAGGGCTGATATACATCCGTGCCCGATACACACAGGGCTGATATACCTTCGTGCCTGACACATATAGGGCTGATATGCCTCTGTGCCTGATACACACAGGGCTGATATACCTTCGTGCCTGACACATATAGGGCTGATATACCTCCGTGCCTGATACACACAGGGCCGATATACCTCTGTGCCCGATACACACAGGGCTGATATACCTCTGTGCCCGATACACACAGGGCTGATATACCTCCGTGCCCGATACACACAGGGCTGATATACATCCGTGCCCGATACACACAGGGCTGATATACCTTCGTGCCTGACACATATAGGGCTGATATGCCTCTGTGCCTGATACACACAGGGCTGATATACCTCCGTGCCTGATACACATAATGCCGAGAATCAAACTTGGGGCTTTATTGTTATTTTGTCTTTTGTTTTTTCCACAGCTGAGGACTGAACCCAGGGCCTTGTGCTTGTTAGGCAAGCGAGCTACCACTGAGCTAAACCACCAGTCCCAACATGGGGCTTTATGTGTGTTAGGCAAGCACTGTACTAATTTGACTACATCCCCAGCTCTCCGTGTAACTATTTTTACTTCAGTCTGGATCTTTGTAACAACAGTGACCATCTAGTCTGGTCCTAGAAGTTGAAAACCTCAACAAAGGCCAGCTTACACTGTGTGTCCCGTTGGTTCTTTTGATATATTTTAGACTGATATATTTTATATTTTTAATTTTACTGTTTAAGGTGTTTCTGTATGCGTGTGCGTGTGTGCACCCCTGCTTGCACCATGAGCATGCAATGCCCATGGAGGCTCAAAGAAGACTTTAAATCCTCTGGAACTGGAGTTACAGAACGTGGTGGGGTGCTGGAGACTAAATGCCGAACCCAGGTCTGGTGCTTTTATTTGAAGACGGAAAATCATTTTGTAGTTCTGGTTGGCCTGGAACTTGCCATGTAGGTCAGGCTGGCTTGAAGTCAAGAGAGCTGCCTACCTATGCCTCGTTTGCACTGTGTTGTTGTTGCTCTTTTCTTTCTTTCTTTTTTTTTTTTTTTTTTTTTTAAGATTTATTTATTTTATGTACAGCATTCTGCCTGCATATGTGATTACAGGCCAGGAGAGGGCACCAGATCTCATTACAGATGGTTGTGAGCCACCATGTGGTTGCTGGGACTTGAACTCAGGACCTCTGGAAGAGCAGTCAGTGCTCTTAACCATTGAGCCATCTCTCCAGCCCTGTTGTTGCTCTTTTATCTTAGAGCTAGCATCTTTCTTTCTTTTTTTTTTAAAAAGATTTATTATATTTCTATCAGTACATTGTTGCTGTCTTCAGACACACCAGAAGAGGGCATCGGATCCCATTACAGATGGTTGTGAGCCACCATGTGGTTGCTGGGAAATTGAACTCAGGACCTCTGGAAGAGCAGTCATCGCTCTTAACCACTGAGCCATCTCTCCAGCCCGACAGCATCTTTCTATGCTGCCCAGGCTGGCCCTGAACTCAAGCACTTTAGTGGTCCTCCAGCCTCAGTCCCCAGCAGCTGGGACCATAGGTCTGTCCCTCTCCATTTGTCCCAGCCTTTCTCCAGATTATGCTCTCCGTTCAGTTCCTTCATCAGATCTTGGGTAAGCTCTGCATCTGGTGTTTCACTGGGACCATTGCAATGTCTAATCTGAAGGAGGGATGGGAGGAGTTGGAACTGACCACAGTTTATGTCCTGGATGACTGGAGTTTTCTGGGTCACCATTTGACAGGCTCCATTTGTGGCACTAGATTGTATCTCAGGATCTAATGGTTAGGGAGTGACTCACGAGCCCTACCTTAAGCAGTTACGAGCCATGGGACAAAAGCTAAGGGCAAAGGAAGAGATAAGGTATACAAAGTGCATGGTTTCCATGGGAACACACAACAGGAGGAGGCTCCAAGCCCAGCTTTTGAGGGTGTGTTGCAGAATACCGCCTGGAAAGACAGGGGCTACTTATCCCGAGCCCAAGGTGAGAACTGGCCGTTGGGTATATTGTACAGTCCAGCCCAACCTGAGTGGCTGGCTGGCTGGCCAGCTTAATTCACTGGACGTGAATTCTCCCCAGATGTGCGTATAAAAACTCCCAACAGCTGGCCCGCATGTGAGAAGCCTTTCTACATCTCTGATCAAGATCCCCCAGATGGACAGGATACAAACACTTCTGGTCCAGCAGAACACAGCTGGGAGTTCTCCCAGGTACCTATTAAAAAATCAAAACAAAAACCCCAAGATGACTGTGACAAACCTCAGAGTGAAGGATCCTCTTGGCACCGCAGCCTCGGGCTGTATCACACAGATGGGTGGCCAGTGCTCTGGCCTCCTCCCCTACATGGCTACAAGTCTGTCAGGATGCTGAGTGGTGGGAAAGACTGACCTAAGCTCTGAGTCAAGGCGGCCTCTTTTATTACAAACCACAGTTTTCCGTCTTCAAAAGAAGTCAGTGTGTTCTCTTCCCCCCACCCTCCAGCATCCAATCCTACTTTATGTCCCAATGAATAGAAATTTCTGAGACTCAGAAGCCTCTTTTAGTCTTTGGTATACCCGTCTTTACAAAATCTGGGGCTAGAGAGATGGTTCAGCATTTAAGAGCATTTGGTGCTCTTCCAGAGGACCTGAGTTCAGTTCCCAGCACTCCCACAATAGCTCACAGCTGCCTGGATCTGGAGTTACACAGGATCTGATGTCCACTTCCAAACTCTGTGAACACCTGCACTCATGTGCATATACCCCCACACAAACAAATATAATTTTTAAAAAATTCTAAAAAAAATATTTTAAAATTCTATGCTGGTCTTGAACTTGCTCTGTATTTAAGGATGACCTTGAACTGATGATCCTCCTGCCTCCACTTCTCCAGTGCTGGCATGACAGGCACATCATGCTCAGTTCTGTTTGGTGCTGGAGACTGGTCCCAGGGCCTTCATGCACAGCAGGCTGGCACCCTTACCAACGGATCTACACCCCCAGCCCCAGAAGTTTACCCAGAATTTCTGGAGCAAGCATGTTTCTTTTTTAAACTCTATCTACCTGCCTCTGCTTCCTGAGTGCTGAAATTAAAGGTGTGGGCCACTATGATGGTTTGTATATGCTCTGCCCAGGGAGTGGCACCATTAGGAGGTGTGGCCTTGTTGGAGTAGGTGTGTCACTGTGGGTGTGGGCTATAAAACTCTCATCCTAGCTACTTGGAAGTCAGTATTCTGCTAGCAGCCTTCAGATGAAGATGTAGAACTCTCAGCTCCTCCTGCACCATGCCTGCCTGGATGTTGCCATGCTCCCACCTTGATAATGAACTAAACCTCTGAACCTGTAAGCCAGCCCCAGTTAAATGTTGTTGTTTGTAGGACTTGCCTTGGTCATGGTGTCTGTTCACAGCAGTAAACCCTAAGACAGCCAGTAGCACTCAATTTAGGGCTATAGCTATCTTTTTTTTTTTTTTTTTGGTTCTTTTTTTCGGAGCTGGGGACCGAACCCAGGGCCTTGCGCTTCCTAGGTAAGCACTCTACCACTGAGCTAAATCCCCAGCCCCAGGGCTATAGCTATCTTAAAACAAAAATAAAAGCAGAGACTGGGGGTCGTCTCAGTATTTCCTGAGCACCCATGAAACCCTAGGTATGCTATCCAGCACTACAGAATATAGATACATATATGCATGCATGCATACATGCATACATATGTGCATGTATACACTCATGCACATGTACACACATACATATATGTGTACATACATATATCTGAACTACTTTAGTAACTTGAGAAGACCATGCTTTAAACAGTTTTCATCATGACTCAATGTCTGACAGAAGCTATTACAGGGAGAAGGATCTGGGGTACAATCCTTCATGGGGAAAGGCGTGGCAGTGAAAGCTGAGACAGCACTAGAGGTAGGGCCTGTCCTCAGGGGCCCACCTCCACCAGCACCACTACCGGAGGAGCCAGTGTTCTAACACAGCAGCCTGTGGTAGACACGCCATTTTCATACCGATAACAGCCCATCTTGTGAGCTCAGGAAGCAGGTCCAGGCTTGTGAATGGGAGGTGGCTCAGGAGCTAAGCGAGCCCCAGTTCCTGGAATAACTGCACTCACTAAGCCCGATGCCTCAGCCATGAGACGTGACTGAAGAAGGAAGGCCAGCTTATGGGGCAGTTCTGAGTAGTGAATGCTCAGACATGTCCTGTACCAGTCAATGAGCAGCCCATCTCCACGTGCAGGGATAAGCTCAGGGCTTCCTTCCCAACCTGCCTCAACTCAGGAGATGCTCATGGGCAACTGCTGTGTGTAAAGGGCTGTGATGAAGGAGGGTGTTGTGTGCTGGTCTTCTGGTCTTCTGAGGCTACTCAGAATCTTTCACTTGGTTCTGTGGACAGATACAAGAAGAGCCAAGTCAGGACGGCCTGTTCATTTCTTCTATGATGATGTGGAATGGAGATGTAGCTCAGTGGGTAGAGTACCTGACCAGACTGCAAGAAACCCTTGATTCCACCTCCCTTCCCCCTACACACTAAACCAACCAGGGCTGGTAGAACACACTGGTAATTCCAGGTCTCCAGAGGTGGAGACAGGAGGATCAGGAGCTCAAGGTCATCTTCAGCTACTCATGAGTTTGAAGCCAGCCTATAAAGCCTGGGTTTATAGGGGTTGGAGAGATGGCTCAGCGGTTAAGAGCACTGACTGCTCTCCCAGAGGTCCTGAGTTCAAGTCCCAGCAACCATGTGGTGGCTCACAACCATCTGTAATGGGATCTGATGCCCTCTTCTGGTGTGTCTGAAGAGAGCGAGAGGGTACTCCTAGAAATATATAAATCTTAAAAAAAAAAAAAAGTTAGCTTAAAAAAAAAAAAAGCCCTGGGTTTGATCCTTAGCACTTCTAAATAAATAGACTCTATCTCAAAAAAACAGAAACAAGAAGAAACAAACACCAGTCAAGCCTGAAGTTGCTCCTGGAGTTAAGGAGATGAGAAGATTGGTGCACGCTTATTCCCAGCACTCAGGAAGCAGAGGTGAATCTTAGAGTTCCAGGCCAGCCTGGTCTACCTAAGAAATTCCAAGGCTACATAGTTAGATTGTCTTAGAACAACAACACCAAATGCACATATTAAGTGCCCATAGAAACCAAGCAGACAGGGTTGGGGATTTAGCTCAGTGGTAGAGCACTTGCCTAGTTCAGTCCCCAGCTCCCCCCCCAAAAAAAGAAAAGAAAACAAACAAACAAACAAACAAAACCAAGCAGACAAAGCTTAGTTATCCGTCCCCAAACACTGACTTATAGTCATCTTATTATCATGTTGAGACATGTTCATGTTGATAAATGCCTTCATCGAGCATCCACTATGGTCTGAGTGCTAAAGACTTACATGCAAAAAGCATACAGGAAGAAGTTTACAAGGTCTCGTCAGGAAAGGTTGTAGCAGACACCTGAAGTAAGGAGTGAACAGAAGCACAAAGAGGCCACTGATTTCTGCAAGATGAAATTCCCAAGTCTGTGGGCAGGTTGGGGTTGGGTAAAATCCTGTCTCCTGAGAGGAGTCTAGATTCCTCAATGCAGAGTCATCTGTGGCAGGACGTGTGTGTGTGTGTGTGTGTGTGTGTGTGTGTGTGTGTGTGTGTGTGTGATGCATGCATGGGTGTATATGCACGAAAATGTGTGCACAGGTATATTCGCCCATGATTCACACATGGTGATTAGAGGTTGGTATTGGGATGCATTTATTTCTCAACTGCTCCTCCATTTCATTTTATTAGACTTACTTATTTTGTACATGGGAGTTTTGCCTGCACACCTGTGGGCTTGGTGCCTACAGAGGTCGGGAGAGGGCACTGAATCTGCTGGAATTGACAGATGATTGTGGGCCACCATGAGGGTGCCAGGAAAGGAATCAAACCTGGGTCCTCTGCAAGATCAACGAGTGTTTTTAGTCACTGAGCCATCTCTCCACCTCCGGTTTAATTTTAAGACAATCTCTCAGGGAACCTGAGGCTTGCCATCTTGGCTACTACCCTGGCTGACCAATGAGTCCCAGCGTCTTCCTGTCTCCAGTTCCCAGCACCGCAGTTAAAGATGCGTGCCTGCCTTTTCCATGAATGCTGGGGATGTGACTCTCGTCCTGACACGTGTGTAACAAACACTTTGCCCACCGAGACATCTCCCCAGCCTCCATGAACTCACAAGTTTCTATATCAACAGGAACAGAAAGATGGGGGAGGTGGCTAACAGATGGCAGACCAAGCAGGCTTTGGTCATTGGTGTTAAAACTTTTATGATGGCAGATACTGAAATGTTTTTCAAAACTGATAGGAATGATGATCTAGTATAAAGAGAGAAGCTGATGACCAAGAAGCTTCCATGTGCTAAGAAGGGTGGGCACAGCATATATATATATATATGTGTGTGTGTGTGTGTATATATATGTGTGTGTGTATATATATGTGTATGTATATATATACATACATATACATATATGTGTATGTGTATATGTATGTGTATATATAATATATGTATATATTATATATATTACATATATATACTTTTTTCTGAAGCAGGGTCTCACTCTGTAACTCTGGTCCTCCTGGAACTCACTAATGTAGACCAGGCTGGCCTTGAACTCACAGAGATCCGCCACCAGCTTCTACCTCCCAAGTGCTGGGATTAAAGGTGTATGCTACTGCATCCTGCTGGTCCCTTCATTTTAAAAGCAGGAAAGGCTCCTGTGGGGCTAACTCTTGTGTCTGTGAAGTGTGAAGCAAGGTCTTAGGCTTAGGGTTAAATGTGAGAGGGCAAAGGAGGAAGCTTGAGAAACTCCCATTTTACAGTGTGAGGAGGAATGCTAGGATGGCCAGGCTCAGAGAGTCTGTGGATGTCAAGTAAAAATGATGGGAGTCACAGTGAATTCTCCAGAAATGGTCGAACATTCTGGTGCAGTGTCAGGGGGACCACAGAGGGTCACTGGGGTGAGTCGGTTGAAAAGTGAAGAGGCAAAAGGTTAATGTATGTTTACAAGTATGACCACTGTTACTAAGTGTGTGTGTGTGTGTGTGTGTGTGTGTGTGTGTGTGTGTGTGTGTGCTTGTGCACCTGTGTGGTAGACATGAGAATTTGGCAGGGTCACAGGTATGCAAGTCTCCCTGATGCTAAAGGAATGCTCCTGTGTTAATAGAGGAGGAGGTTAAGGGTCAGGTTTGAGATCTCTGAGCTCTCAATGAAAATAGATGTCTTAGTTAGGGTTTTACTGCTGTGAACAGGCACCATGACCAAGGCAAGTCTTCTAAAGGACAACATATATTTGGAGCTACAGGTTCAGAGGTTCAATCCATCATCATCAAGGCGGGAGTGTGGCAGTATCCAGACAGGCATGGTGCAGGAGGGGTTTAGCGTTTTACATCTTCACCTGAAGGCTGCTAGCAGAATACTGGCTTCCAGGCAGCTAGGACTAGGGTATTAAAGCCCATGCCCTCAGTGACACACCTACTCCCAACAAGACCACACCTATTCAAACAAGGCCACACCTCCAAATAGTGCCACTCCCTGGCCAAACATATACAAACCATCACAATAGACAAGCTGGTAAAATCAAGGGAGCCATGCCTGAGAAGAGAGGAAGAAAACTCCTGGGTAGAAATCAGTAAGGGAGAAGTGATATTGAGAATGCCCTTTGCTTATAGACGCTGAAGTGGTAAAGGCGCGGGAGCCCGCTAGTCAGTTCATGACAGCCATCAGGAGTGGCATTTGGAACAGCGAGTGTGCACACGATGAGGTTACAGGCTGCAGGACAGGGTCGAATCCTGCCTCAGCCTCCTAAGTGCTGATGTTACAGGTGTGCTCCACCATGCCTGGCCAGGTTAGGAACTCAGAGCGAGGGAAGTGGGGCTGGAGAGACAGTTCACTCTGCAAAATGGTCCTTTGCAAGAGTGAAGAGCTGACTTTTGAAGGTCTTGCCTTACACCCACAAGGACCTGAATTTGATCACCAGAGCCTGTGTAAAAGGCAAGCACGGTAGCATGCAGTTATAATCCTAGTGCAGAAAAAAAATAATAATCCTAGTGCAGGGCTGGTGGGGCAGCAGGAAGCAGGATCCCTGGAGTTTGATGGCCAGCGTGCCTAGCCTAGTTGGCAAGCATATGGCCAATGAGCTCCTCTTTCAAAAAAAAAAAAAAAGAAAAGAAAAAGAAAAAGAAAAAGAAAAAAAGAAAGGTGGATGGCCATCCTGAGAAGACCCAAAGTTGACCTTTGGTTTACACACACACACACACACACACACGCACATGCACACACGCACATGGGGAGGAGTAACAAAACTAAAAATATTTATAGTGCTTGTCTCTACCCAGAGTCTGTAGGCTGTCACTTGCAGCCTTCACATTCACATAGGAGGTGACAGATAAGGTGAGATTTGTCAACCTGCAGACCGGTCCAGTGATCTGTCCCATGAATAAAAGGATGAGTTGGCTAATCAGATGTGCTCTTGGGAATCTGAACTATGAAAGCCATAAAGCTGTCGGTTAACAGAAGCAGGTGCAGGGGATAAAGACCGCCAGGAATGGGCCCAATACCTGTTAAAGCATTGACACTAGCATCTGGCTAGAAGCTAGCTGAGGAGCCCCGGTTAGAAGAGGCAACAGAGGGGTTGGGGATTTAGCTCAGTGGTAGAGCGCTTGCCTAGGAAGCGCAAGGCCCTGGGTTCGGTCCCCAGCTCCGAAAAAAAGAACCAAAAAAAAAAAAAAAGTATTTCAACCTGGACATGAAGATCATAAAAAATATAATGGGAACCCACATACACTGCACATTGTTAAAAGAATTTAAAAAATACAAAACAAGGAGTCCATGCTGGGGAAAGGATATGGTCAAATGCTTGGACCACAAAAGACACACACATCAGATTCACAAGAGCATGCCGTTGGTGAATGCAAACTTGGACAGCAGTTAAACACTGGCTACATATCCAGTGCCAGAAGCTGCTGCCACAGACAGGACTTCCTGCAGAAAAGAACATGTCTAGCGTACCTCAAGAGCTCTGGGGAGCTGGTTGTGCAGTGGCCTCTAAAGCCTGTGGAACAGGAAGCCAAGTCCTGATTCAACACAACTTCAGACCATAAAATGCAGTTACTGAGGAAACCGGTCTCCTTAAAGTATAATCTAAGCTAGCCATTTCCACTGGGAAGGTAGTGGGTCGAGGAAGAACACCTCTTCCACAGGACCTGTGTCAGGCAGTTCTCACACATCTGAAACTCCTTCTCCAGAGAAATCTAATACCCTCTTCTGGTCTCAGCAAACATCAACACACATGTAGCATACACACATGCAAACATGTCATTTGTTTTTTGGTAGACAGGGTTTCTTTGTGTAGCCCTGACTCTCCTAGAACTAGCTCTGCAGACCAGGCTGCCCTTAAATTCATTGAGATCCGCCTGCCCCTGCCTCCTGGGTGCTGGGATTAAAGGTGTGTGCCACCCCCACCCAGCAAAATGTAATAAATTTTTAAGACTTTAATCTTAACAATATGTATATGGTGGCGAGTTATCTGACACCTGATACCAACCCTGACCCACACATACACAGACATGCACGCAAAGAAACATTTAATTTTAAAGTTATTATAATAGGAGGGCGCAGGAACCTGCACAGGGGCACATACTCCATCTCTACCAGGGAAGCCCATTTCAGATTATTTAGTTGTGTGGGAAACGGCTGTACAAACATACCTCAGTGGGCTTGTGGGAGCGGGTTCTCAGGAGTCGGTCCTCTGGGTGGGCTCCGGGGACTGGAGTCAGGTTGTCAGGCATGGTGACATGTTGTTTTGCCTCTGCAAAATCTCTAACCAAAGGCCCTGCTTCCGCTGTTTCTGCTGCCTCTTCTTTTTTTTTTTTTTTTTGGTTCTTTTTTTTTTCGGAGCTGGGGACCAAACCCAGGGCCTTGCGCTTCCTAGGCAAGCGCTCTACCACTGAGCTAAATCCCCAACCCCGAAATACTTTTTTAAAAATTATCCATTTATTTCATGTACACTGACACTGTCTTCAGACACACCAGAAGAGGGCATCAGATACCATTACAGATGGTTGTGAGTCATCATGTGGTTGCTGGGAATTGAACTCAGGACCTCTGGAAGGGCAGTCAGTGCTCTTAACCCCTGAGCCATCTCTCCAGTCCAAGGTTTAAATACTTTATCTGATGTTTTTGATCTGGTACATCTGTGGCAAATCCAGTCTGTACCAATGAGATTGCACACGTCCCCCATTCCCCTGCCCCCGTCTGTAGTTTGAGGCTTCTGAAGTATTGAGCACAAAGCCTTGGCAGCAAGTGTAGTTATTCTCTTGAGAGGCTCCACCAGGTGATCAGGAAGAGGAAACACCAAGGGTGATAAAAGCTGATAGCATTCCAGATAGAGCTCCGGAGTGGGAACATGACTGTGGTCCAGTCTGACCGTTCTTGCATGGAACGAGGCTTCTTAACTGTTGACTTAGGTCTTCACGCATATGTGGCAAACAATTTACTCTAGAGCTGTCTTCCCCCAGCTCCCAGCTAGTATAAGAAATCTCTCAAAGGGTTTAAAGCATGGAATCAATGGGCTTTAATTGGTTCTGGGGCTATGAATGTGGACTCTGGTTCTAGACTGCTTCAAACTAGACTCTTAGGTTTGGACATGTTACTTAGACCCTCTGAGAATAACTGTAGCCATCGTACAAGGTAGAAACAAAAATGGAAAAACTACAGACAATACACTTTGGAAATGGCTTTCTGGTAATCTTTTCTTTGGGTGTGACTTATTTCATGCTTTTTTTTTTTTTTTTTTTTGTTCTTTTTTTTTCCGGAGCTGGGGACCGAACCCAGGGCCTTGCGCTTCCTAGGCAAGTGATCTACCACTGAGCTAAATCCCCAACCCCTTATTTCATGCTCTTATCCCTGGCTTTTGGGAGAGATATGATCTCCTCTTTGCTGCTTGGTTCTTCATGATCTCTTCTCTCTAAGCCCATGACTGAGCATACCCATCTCAACATCTTGTGCTTTTAAATACCTTTATTTGCCACTCATTAGCGGCAGGCTTCCACCCAGTTCCTTACTGGGCCTCTCCATTGACGTTTCCAGTAGGCATCTCGAATAGAGCAGGCACTTACCCTCCCTACCTTACCCCACCCTCCCCACCGCACCCCTCCCCACCCCATCCCTATTCCTCTTGCAGTCTTGCCCAGTTCAATAGCAAATCTTTTCACTGTGAACTCAAGTCCTTAGCATCTTCAACTCCTTCCTACTTGCCATGTTGCCCTGGTAAAACATCAATGAACATGAGAATACAGGTGTGCCTGGCCTTCTTCAGGACCATTTATTTATCTCTGCTGCATGACTTTCGAGAGGCTCCTTACTTTTGGGACGCCCTGTTCTAAGGATCTGGAAAAGGCTTAATGGAGTCCAACACAGAGGAAGTGTCCCATTGGTGCGGTTGTGTGTGTATGGATGGTGAGAATGTGTGCATGTACACGTGTATAGGTGTGCTGGCCTGTGATTTGCATACGCAGGGCAGAAATCTACATCAAGGTCTTATACTACCTTATTGTTTTGATGCTATTAATCCCTGGCTGACCTTGAACTTATAGACAGATCTGTCTACCTCCACCTCCTCGGTTCTGGGATTAAAAGTGCATGTCATCTATGATAAGGTACTTCTCCGCTGGTGAAATGAGTCAATCCAAGTCAGATTAAAGTAGTCATAAATACAGGTTTATTGGGAAACTACTCTTGGGCGGGCACATTCACTGGCCCAAGAAACAAGGCCAGGGAAGGTGCTCTGGGGAGGGAGATTGGGGAGGGAGAAGAGGGAGAAAGAGTGCACACAGGGAGAGAAGAGAGAAGGAAAGGGGGAGGGGAGACCAAAATGTCTGGATTATATAGGGAAGAGCTTCTGGGCTGGAAAGTTCAGGGTAGAGGGCAGGATATGACAGATAGGGACTGAGGGATGCTGGGAGAACCTGAAGGCCAGGCCTGCTTTGGTATGTAAAATATGCACCTCAGCGCCTTGTCCTGAGTCTAAAACCCAGTATCTTACACCTCGATCCACCTTACTTTTCTGACACAGCGTCTCTCACTGTATTTGTTTTCTCTCTCTACAGTCCTGGCTCTCCTGTAGCTTGCTATGTAGAGTAGGCTGGCCTTGAACTCCCAGAGATCCTCCTGTCTCTGCCTTCCGAGTGCTGAGATTATAGGCATATGCCACCAAAGGCCTTCTCACTGGATCTGAAGTTTGCCATTTGGCTAGGCTGGCTGGTTACCAAGCCCAAGATCCTCCTGTCTTTCACACAGCATCAGGAATTACAAGTAGTGCACATGTGAGCCTGGCTTTCCCATGCTGTCGATCCGAAATGTCCTTATGCAAGTAGTTAGCACTTTACCCACAGTGCACCTCTCTAGCCCCAATATGAGTGCTTTAAAAACATTCCTGTGCGCATATAGGTGTTTTCTGTCTGTTTACATGCAGGAATGCCTGTGTGTGGAAACCAGAGGGTGACCTCAGGTATTGTTCCTCTGACATCGAAATAACTGTCTGGGACACACAAATAGCTCTCTGAGGCTCTCCCTCGACACCTTGTCATCCAGCACACAGCAGGCTCACTGCAGTGTGGGGACCCGGGTCAGAGCTTGTTGCTGTCCACACAGAATTCAGGCTGGCCTCAGTGGCTTCTGTGGAAACACAGGGATCTCTGCTGTCACTGTCCTGTGTGCTGACTGACGATAGACACACGGTCTGCTCCACACCCACCTTCAGCTGTCTGATCAAACATTACTTCCTGAGTTAAAGCCCGCTTGAACCATGCTCCAAATTCTCTCCACACAGTGCTTGTCTGTCTACCTGCTCTATCCACTCTGGTTTTCCACATCTCAGCCCCAACACGTTACTAGAAAGGTTAACTGTCTCCAGCCAGGTTTCAAGCTCGAAGAGGCCCTAACTCAAGGGCAGAGGTGCTTACCCAGCATGCAGAAGGCTCTCTCTATTCCTGGAAGTGAAATCTCACCCACAAGCTCTATGCCAGCATGGGCTATTTTGCTCATAGCTGTAATCTCTACAGGCTGCCTACATAGTGCTTGGCCAATAGCTACACAATAAATACTTCCGGCATAATGACTTTCTAAGCGCCACTCCCTTCTCTGAACTCCTGTAATTCCAGTCTGTGTCATTCTTGAGGGACTTACCTGGATGCTTTCTCTGCTGGTGGCTGTCCCTGCAAGCTTTCACTTGACTATGATCATGCTCAGAGGCCTTGGGCACAGTTTGCCTCAGATGAAGTTCTATGACCCCTTCTCATGACCTGATATGACTCTAAACGGGGGTGGGGGGAGCAAGCTGTATAGGGGATTATTATAAGCAAAATGTGCAACTCTAGGTCTCTTGAGTTCCTTCAGATAACAAAACAAAATTTACTCTTTTGAACAGCCAATTTTTGGTTGGGGCTGCGATTCAATGGAAGAGCATTAGCCTAGTATGCCTGAGACTCTATGTTCAATCTTCAGACCTGAAAACAAAGGGATTTCTGAGTCACTATATGGTTCGAGAGAGCGACTCATTAGGGAAGAGGGCTGATTCTCTGCAGATGATGTAAAAAAAAAAAAAGTATATGGAACAGCCAGCATTTATTGAATCCAAATGTTCTAATCATTTTACCCCCTTGCCTTCCTACAACTACTCTGGTAGCTATGAAGTGCGGGCAGGAGATCCTTATGGCTTATCCACCTGTCATCTTTTGGTACCTAAAGGCAGCCCGCCTGGTCGTGATAGCTGGTGTTCAGCAACAGGGGCGGCTGAGCCAGGTCCCCCTGCAGGTTCTCCTCGCTCTTTGGGGGCCGGGCCTCGTCCAGTGCGCCAGTTCCGGGTCCGGGTGGGGCGAGGAGGGCCGGTCCCTTCCTAGTTTCAGCGCCTTCCGCATCCTCTGCTCAGGGGAACCAGTGAACCGCTCCACCCTCAGCTACCCCGCGGCCTGCAGCTGCAAGAAGCGAGGCTGACAGTCAGAGGAGAGACACAAGCAGCCGCTGTGCCCCCGGAACACCGCAGCCCTGGTCGCGCAGGACCGTTGCGCCTGGCCCGCCCCTCCCTCTACAGGACACGCCCACCCGACCGCAGGGTCCGCCCCCGTCCCCGCCTCCCGCGCGGCGCTCCATACTTGGCGATCGCTGCGGCCCCGCACGCTCATTGGTCGCGAGCTGGCGGCTGGGGGGCGGGCCGGGATGGCCGGGGCGGGGAGGAAGGTGGTGGCTGCCCGGCGCGGGGGGGAGGGGGAGGGGGGCGCTGACCCGGATGTTCACTCTTGGGCACCCGGGGAAGTGGAAGCGCCGGGCCCTGCTGCGGGGGGGAGAGCCACAGACGCCGGGACTGGGACCGTCGCCGCCGCCGCCACCATGGTAAAGAGACCCCCTCATGGCTCTATCCCGGGACCCCCTCACTGCGGGAGCTTGCGTCCACTCTCTCGCCGACCCGCCGGCCCGGGGAGGGTGGGGATCCGGGGTGGGGGAGGGGCGGGGTCCGGGACCTTAGGCAGACGCCACTCTTCGGGTCCTGAGTGGGCGGCGGGAGGTCCTTATAGCTTATGACCTCGCCTTGGGCTCCATGTGAAGCCGAGTTCTTCCCCCGCATGTCCAGACTAGTCTCGCTTATCCCAGGCTAGACCTTCCTTCCCTCCAAGCACCCTTCTCGCAGGCCTTCATCCCATGGGCTGAACTTGGGCCCCTGCCTCGGTCCCAGGGCCCAAGCTAGGACCGTGGTTTTCACTCCTGTGGCCCAGTCTAGGCCCCTTTCCCCAAACTCTTCTCTCCATGGCCCCAGCCTGCGCCTCGACGATCCCTTTCCAGTGAACTCAGCCTAGGTTTGTTTCCTCCACCCTGATGGACTCTCCTCTCCGTGGTCCTCAAGTCTGCCCTCTCTATTCCGACTGTGTTCCCCTCCTGCACCTCCCTACCCCCAGCTCCCCCCCACCCCCGGCCCTAGCGGTCCCCTTCCCCCGACTTCTCACGACTTAAACCTAGCCTGCGTCAGCCCTGCGCTGCTCTTACCCTCACCCTCCCATCTAGACCCTGCTTGCTCGGTGTCCTGCTCCTAACCCAGGTGTCCCCTCCCCTGTTCCTAGGAGGCTCTTCCTTGGCAGCCTCTGGTGAGCGGGGGAGAGCCCCAACCAGGGTGGGGGTAGTCCGGGTGCTGTGCCTTTCCTAGGCTTGCCCCTTTCTGGGGAGGCCGCTTAGGTTCGGTGTGAGTGAACAAGCGAGCAAGGGAGAGAAGGGCGGCATCTGTGTGCCCGGAAGGCAGAGCAGGGCATTTCCCTTGGGAGGCCCTAGAGCAGCTAATACAGCGCGTATTTAGGGGTGCCCTGCCTGAGTCGGGGAGCAGAGTGCTGACGGTGGGTAAGCCAAGTGGACAGGGGTGAACTCACAATCGCTCTTGTGAGGCCACAGCCTTGGGGCTGGGGGACACCAAGCTCAGCAGCCCATCCTTCAGCCTGGACATGATGCATCCTAGCAGGCGCAGCCTTCCTTTCCCCCTGAACTGTCAGCTTGTAAGGGTTGGAACTGCTGATTATGGAGGTGCCGCTGATCAGGTGAGCTGCCCGAGAACTACCTCACTCTACTCATGGTGTTTGTTTTGGTAATGAAGTCAGGCCTCTATGCTCATAACTTATTTGAGGAGCCCTAGGTGTGTCGTTCCCCCCTCCCCCATATCCCTGCACCCCCTAATCCATCTGGATACCTGCAGAGCAGGCCCACCTTCTAGGTGGAAGGGCCAGAGAGCTACCTCACGTGGTCAAGGAAGCCTTGTAAGGTAGACTGAGAGGGAAGGCTATCCACCTGCTTCATGCAGAACATCACAGCCTTGCGGAGGGCTCCCCTCCAGTAGGAGTGGATTTTGGACCCTAGATGGTTTTGAGGAGCCCTGTTCCTTGTTTAATTCAGGGTGCAGCCATTGAGTTGGGGGTGACTAAATCTGATTGGCTAATAAACTTTCTATATATCGATTTAAAAGCATAGGCAAAGACTGTTTTTCATACTGTTGCTCTTGGCTGAAAACTGGCCTGGGAGTCTGAAACCCTGATCTTAGTCTGCACGGGGAAGGACTTGTCCAGGACAGTTTTGGGTGAGATTCTTCAAAGTAGACTGAAGTTTTCTATGTGTGCCCCCAGCACGGAAATAGGAGAGGGTGCCAGGAGAGGGTGACCAGATGGGACTTAGTGCCCCAGAGTCCTCTAGGCCTTTGCTTTCTCCGTTTGACAGGGTAAAGAAAAGCTGGAGCATTCATTGTAACTGACTCAAAATGTTGTTCAGTCTGTGCGAGACTCTTGGGCAGTGAAAGCATGCCCAGCAAGCAGCCTCCAGGCAGCCATCTTCCTTGTATGCTGTGTATATCTGATATAATGACACTCTGCAAGAACCATAATGACGGGATGCTTGGGCACGGCCGCGGAGGGCAAGCACTCATCCCTGCAAACTGTGGGTGGATCCCCTGTTAGGAGACCGCCATTGGGAGACAGTAGTATAGCCTGTGCACCTGATCCCGGCTCTCTGGGGACAGAGATTGTGGCCTTGTGTTTTCTGTCCCTGTCTATCTGGTCCTAGAACAGTGCCTAGCTCTGAGCCATTTGACTGGGGAGGCTGGGCCTGGCGCCACATACCTGTAATCTCAGCTGTTTAAGGCATTCAAGGCCATCTCGGGCAACACTGAGAGTGAGACCCTGTTTCAGTGAAAACCAGGAGATTGCTTGGTGTGATCTGGGATGTGTCTATGAGCGCAGCCACTCGGAGGTTGACACTCCTTCTCATGAACTTGTTTTTCAAGTATCCTAGTCCCCTGAGCGGTTTCTGACTGCCTTATAGTCAGGTTCATACTATGCTAGAACAGTCCGATGCCTTGGTGTGGGTAGTTTGGACAAACCAGAAGTGGTGGAATGGGGCTGCATCGTAGATAATGAAGACAACCATGGGTTGGTTTGCAGCGGGCTTGGTGGTAGAGCAAGTGGCTAGCCAGCTCCAGGGTGCCCACTGAGGGGAGAGACTTTAAATGCATTTGACTTGGAGTGGAGTCCACGGTTGTTCTTGGAGACAAGTCCACTGTCCCGATAAGAGTGCATAGGCAAATGGGGTTTATTTACATCCCCTCAGCAGGCAGTCTTACGACTGTCCCTAAGTGCTTTACAGTGTCAACGCACCACAGAGCTCTGGCTTCTGACTTTGAGGTTATTATTCTGAGCATTAAGATGCTGGTGCTCAGTGGTGGGGCTGGGACAGTGAGAGGCCAAGGAGGCTCCTTAGGACCTGTTGCTCACAGATGGCACTGATGACAAGAGCTGGTAGGAGAGGTCCTATTGTTAAAAGGGGAAATGGAGTAGACTGCAATGTATCTTGGTGGGCTCCTCCTGTGAATAAGATCCGGAGAGATGCTCAGGGGTTAAAGGTGACTGCTGCCAAGCTAGGGGAGCAGAGTTCAATTCCTAGAACCCATATGTAGAACCAAGTCTTCCTCTAACCAGCATACTCACAGAGTCCTGTCTCCCTTCCCCCAATAAGTAAATAAATAAGCAAACAGTATAACTTTAAACAACTTCCTGTGTAGTTGGACTTAGAGACCTTGTGTATGCTTGTTCTGTTCAAGTAAACGCAGCCAGTCTCCTTTTGATAAGTAGCCCGTGATTATTAGTTTAAGATTGGGAAAATGACAGACGTGCCTTTGAAGGTAGATCTATTTATAATTTGGAAGTGCTATACTGTTACATTCTATGGAGGAGGAGGGAGGACACAGGGCAAGGGCCCTGACAGCTCAGAGCCTTGCTTGCCAGAGCGGGAAGTGCTTATTGCAGAGCACTTACTAGGCACCGATCTGGAGCTGTAGGCATCACTGCTTAGATGTGTGCATCATGAGCTGCTGTGTGCTGAGGAGTAGCAGAGAGCAAGGCAGACACGATGTGGGCCTCTGGCTTCCACTGTTAGGGAGCCTACAACAGAGCTTGGAAAGTCAGGCAGTGTCACACACCTATGACTCTGGCTACTCAGAAGTTCAGGTCCAACCTGAGCAACAGGGTGGGAGAGACACCTTGTCACTCTCCCCTAATGATAAGGGGGACAGTATTTACTGTCAGTGCCAGGGTCATAAGCATGCACTGTAGAGGAAATGGAAGGGGACATTGTGGCCTGAGCTGGGTTCTGTGCTCTTGGCTTTTCCTTTTCCTTTTTCTTTTTTTTTTTTTTTTCCTTTTTCTTTTTTTCGGAGCTGGGGACCGAACCCAGGGCCTTGCGTTTGCTAGGCAAGCGCTCTACCACTGAGCTAAATCCCCAACCCCGCTCTTGGCTTTTCGAGTGTTTTCAGTCCAGTGGAATAAAGTGTGTATGTCTGCAGCCTGCAGCCTGAGACGCAACCTTGAGACATGGTGGACATCCACCACTGGCACTGGCCCAGGGTCTGGAAACAGTGACTGCTCAGCTTGTTTTTGTTCAAGGAATGTCTGAAGCTCAGAAGGTCAGGTGAACGATGTGAATTGCAGATCTGTAGTTTAGACCCTCTGTGAGACTGTGTTTCAGAAGTATTGACCACAGGCATAGGGGCTTGGAACAGGTCCTCCATGAGGGCTGGGTCTGCCAGCCTGGACCAGTCTACTGCACACTCACTGGCATTGGGATTAGCTAGTGTAGCATTCACAGACGAATGTCTCATTGTAAGGAGGTGGAGATATTTATGGGGCTCTAGCCATGTGCCATCCACTCCACCAGAAGCTGTTGATTTTTGCCTTGCAAAAGCTTGATGAGGAAGGATCAGCTTTGGACCACAGACAACAGTGTATAAGAAGCTAGACTTAGAGCTAGACATAGTGGTGCACCCCTTTAAAAATCCCAGTGCTTAGGAGAAAGAAGCAGCAGATCTCTATGAATTTAAGGTCTTTCCTGCTCTACACAGCAGGACTCCAGGTCGTCTGGGATACATAGAGAGATCCTGTCTCAAAAATTACTCCTCCCTCTTAAAAAAAAAAAGAAAAAGAAATCAGATTTGGATGCGGTGTCAATCAAAGTGGTGGTGGAGTCCACTTTGATTGAGGGGGGCAAGGACAGGCAACAGAATGCAGGAGCGCTTGTCCATGCAGAGCCTTGTCACCTGTACCATGCACTGGCTGCTGGGTGCTCAGGAAGTCTTCCATGGCACTGAGTAGGAAGGTAGTGAGAGCTGAGAGGTGGCTGTCTCTCCCTTGCTGCCTTCAGAGTGGGGTGTGTCTGGGTGGAGTCCTGATTGCCTTTCTGTGTGACCTAAGTGTGTGACCTAAGTGAGCGCCCCTCCTTCCTTCCCCTTAGTTCCTTGATGTACAGGGTGAGGGGAGTATTTCTTAGGGACACCAGGAAAAGGAAATGGTTTTAAATTTAGTGTGTGTGTGTGTGTGTGTAGGTGCTCCACAATCTGTGTGTGGAGGCCAGAGGAAAAGGAAATGGTTTTAAATTTAGTGTGTGTGTGTGTGTGTGTGTGTGTGTGTGTGTGTGTGTGTGTGTGTGTGTAGGTGCTCCACAATCTGTGTGTGGAGGCCAGAGGATAACTTTGGGAAGTTGGTTCTCTTCTTTCATCATTGGCTGAGAAATGGCATTTTTAATATACTGGCAACACAGTAAGTTGGGGCTATAGCGGCTCTCTGTCAACTTTTTTTTTTTTTTTTTTTCAGAGCTGGGGACCGAACCCAGGGCCTTGCGCTTGCTAGGCAAGCGCTCTACCACTGAGCTAAATCCCCAACCCCCTCTGTCAACTTTTGTATACCCAAGTGTATGTGACACAAATGGAAGCCACAGCCCCTGTTCTCTCATCCTGGAGAGGAGGAAAAGTGTGCTCAAGAAGTTTAGTACAGCTTGGAGGGAAAGTTCTGGAAGAACTCTGGAAGGCCACATGTGCGTGCTAGTCAGGTGTTTCACCTCGCTCCGGAAGCCCTGTAGACATTCCAGTCCTCAGTCAGCTTGGGGGCTGGGCCTGAAGCCCAGGAAGACCTTGCCCAGCCAAAGAGGAAGGGGAGGTTAGGGTGGGGCACCATCAGCCTGTGAGTTCACTGTACCAAGTCCAAGGTCAGTGTGATGTCAGCAGGGTGGGTTTGAGAACCACTGGGTAGACATGGAGAGGAAGTGTTCGCTGCCAGCTGCCAGCTGCTAAGCTCAGGAGTTTGCGTTTGGTCTGGACAGCGTGGAGCCAGGGACATTTCTCACAGGGCAGGTGGAAATGTGAGCAGGCTGATGGAGCAGTGGTATTTTAGCATGAGTCCTCTAGCCATGCTGTGTAGACAGGTACTGCAGATGAAGAGGGAGGAAAGGGGGATGGGTACATTCGTAGGCATCTCCTTCGAGGTAGCAGGGTCTGGCCAGGCTGGCTGGGGCCTGTAGTGGAGAAAGGCAGATAGGCACAGTGAGCTGCAGAGGTCTGCCATCTGGTTGAGAGGTACATCTGCCCCCAGAGATGGACATGCAGGCCTTCCGATTGGTCATTGACCAAACAGCTCTTTCTGATTAGTTTAAATCCTAGATAATGGGACCCACAGAGCCCTGATAGATGATTGACATGAGTGGGCATTCTGCATGGTTAGCCAAGTGACAGCTAGCCTAGCCTGCTGCTGGTGGCCCAGTGTACTGTAGCGTCTAGGCATGTCAGTGCCTGAGACCCAACTACTGAGGCAGTCTACAGTGTGGGAGGCCCTGCCGAGTGGCTGTTTTCATATTCCATGCAGTGCTACGAGACAGGCCCAAGGTATTCTCAGGGTATCTCAGGGTACGGAGGAAGAGACCAGGGCTGCCTGGGCTGCCTTGACTTCGATCTTCCTTCCTTCCTTCCTTCCTTCCTTCCTCCCTCCCTCCCTCCCTCCCTCCCTCCCTCCCTCCCTCCCTCTCTTCTTTCTTTCTTTCTTTCTTTCTTTCTTTCTTTCTTTTTCTTTCTAAGGATTATTTTATGTGAATGAGTGTTTTGCCTACAAGTGTGTCTGCGTACCACATGCATGCCTGTGGCAGTCAGAAGAGTGTCAGATCTGGAATTGGAGTTGTGGGTGATTTGGAGCCTTCGTGTGGGTGCTGGGAACGGAACCTGGGTCCTTTGCAAGAGGAAGTTGTGCTCTTAACTGTTGTGCCATCTCTCTCCAGCCTCCCCCACCCCTAGCCATTTTCTTTGTCGTTCATTCTGTGGACACCTCGACCACAGCTGTGGACTTAGTTGTAGTCCTCTAATCCACTACTAGCAGTGGCCTAGTGGTTACCATCCTCCTGCCCAGGTGGTTACTGCCCAGGACCTTGCTGTGGCGGGATTATTACAGGGACTGCCTGAGTGTATGGAAACTGTAGGCAGTGCCTGGCTAGCATGGTTAAAGTGGGAGAGGCCTGTTGGCTGCTGTTGTAAGGTTATTTTTATTACCATGGGTAGTTGATGGCCAGCCATTCATGTAGCCTCCCAGCTGGCCTGGGAGACAGCACCAACCCTGATGAGCCTGCTGTAGTTGGAGCCTCTGACCCAGAGCTGGTAGCCTTAGAGGCCAGCCCAGGTAAACCCCAGCCTGCTAAGAACTCCAGTCCAGTGCTTCTTTCTGGCCTCAGAGTTCTTACCACAATGTGGGGCACTGGCAGCTGTTCCCCCTGGCTCTGACCCTGAACTTCTGCTTAAACTGCTCCCTGAAGCTTCCTCTTCTTGTGCTGAACTCATCAGGATCTTCTCTGAAACCATTCTCTGACTGGCCACCACTGGAGTGCTCGTTTTTTTTTTTTTTTAAAGATTTAATTAATTAATTAATTAATTAAAAGTACATTGTAGCTGTCTTCAGACACACCAAAAGAGGGCATCAGATCTTATTTCAGATGGTTGTGAGCCACCATGTGGTTGCTGGGAATTGAACTCATGACCTCTGGAAGAGCAGGCAGTGCTCTTAACCACTGAGCCACCTCTCCAGCCCCTGTAGTGCTCTTATATGTAAAAAACATTGCGGGATTACATTTGCCCAGGGAATCATCTCTGACTTAAAATATAGCTAGGCTTTTCTCACCAGGTGCTCTCAGCTTAGGGACCACAAATGGCGAAGGTAGTTGGTTCTTGACCTAAATGTCGTTATGGTGTGTGGTTGTGGTGAGAGAGACCTTTGCAGCTTCCAAGTAGCTCTGAGCCAGGGGAGTTGTCCTTGTAGCTGTGAATGGCAGGGGTTCAGGTCAGGCTTGCCATGTCGTCCTGTTGCTCAGGGTTTCTCTGCTGGTGGCTTGGATCTTGTTGGACTTTGTCTGGTTTTACATACTCAGTTTCCTCCTCTGTTGTAGTTTGTACTACTAAATAGGGGAGGAACATGGAGGAGCATGTATGTGCCCACCCTGTGGTGCTGTCTTGCCCTAGCAGGTTGGCCTCTCAGGGAGCCACTCCAGAATTTCTCCCTGTGCCTTGTGTGTGTGCTTTTATTGGTCCTCTGCACCTCTAACTGCCTGGTGACCTCACCTAGGTTTGGGGTGCAGGTTGCTATATGGATAGAATGTCTCTGAGCTCCTCGTCTTCCTGCGTCCACCTAAAGTATTAGGATTAAAGGTGTGTGCTGTCGCGCCCAGCCTCTGTTGAGGATGGTGTGTGTGTGTGTGTGTGTGTGTGTGTGGATCAGAGACAACTCCTTCCACCTTTGTGTGAATTCCCAGGATTGGACTCAGTTCGTAGGGCTTGTACAGCAGGTACCTGGCTTTTATGCTGGACCATCTCTCTGGCCAGTGTTGAGGGTTCTGCTGTGAGCTTTCTCAGTGTACGCCCTGGTGAAGTCTCATTCAGTCAGCATTTTCACAGCATGTACGTGTAAACAGTTGTTTCTGCCTGTCCTGAGATTTGAGGTGACAGCTTTGGGCTTGAGGTGTGGCCTGACGGTCCTGGAATTGGAGGTTGCCGGGCAACTGCTCAGTCGATGGTGTACCCACTCCTAGAGCTCCTGTTAGTCACTACTGTCCCTTTCCTTCTGTCGTGGTGCCCACGATCTTGATATCTGGTTCTGTCAACCCCAGCCCTAGAACCATTTCCTCCTGTTGTAGATAAAGAAATGAAAGCTCAGAGAGAGTGGTAAATCGCTCAGGGGCCCCAGTGAGGCATGAGCGGTTACCATGTGACTCCATGTTGACATCCTACTCAAAAGCTCCTGCCAATCAGATTCTTCTGGGGTGGTTATTTTAATAACCCCCCTCAGTAGGTCTAGCCACAGTGACTGAGCAAGTTTGGGCTTGGTATAGGAGGCAGACGCTTGTGCTTTGGGTCAAGTTGTTGAAATAACAGCTCTTAGGTGGAGGGACCCTGCAGAGTGGCTTTAGAAAGAAGCCTTCTAGCCTAGGAAGCATTGGTGGAGGTTGAGCCCTCCCTCATGACACTGCCTGTTGGGAACTGTTGGTGAGTAAGCCCGGCAGGGTTCCCTCACCTAGTTTCCTGTGATTCACATCCCAAGCCTTGGGCACTTGTAGGTGGCTTTGGGTATGCCCCATTGACCATTTCTCTTCTGCCTGCTGAGTTTATTTTGGGGAGGGAAGTTATAAATCCCCTTGCTTGCTTCATCGTGAGTGCTGCAGCAATGTTCCCTTGTTCCTGGCCTGTGTTGTGGCTCCATCAGTGTTTGTTGAACGACTGACTCGCCTGTTTGTTCTTAATGATGTGAACAGCTTCCCTATATGAGAATGAACCATGTGAGACTGCTATGTTTTGGTAGGTAAAAATTGTCAGGTGTCAGTGTTTCTGTGGTCCAGCATATTTATGGTGGAGTGCATGGTGAGAGAGCAGGGCAGTTTGAGTGGGAGACCCTTGCAGTGTCCAGTTTTCTATGGCTAGATATCTTCCCCACCCGTTCTCTCTCTCCCTCCCTGCCCCCTTTGGTTTTTCGAGACAGGGTTTCTCTGTGTACTGGCCCTGGTTGTCCTAGACTCACTTTGTAGAGTAGGCTGGCCTCGAACTCAGAGATTTGCCTGCTTCTGCCTCCTGAGCACTGGGATTAAAGGCCTGGACTGTCACCACTGCCCAGTTTCTTTGGATCTCTTAAACCCAACTTTCATAAGGCTAAACCAGCCATCAGAGCCAAGGTCTTAATGGGGAAAGAAAGAGCTGAGCAGAGATTGTCAGGTCAGGTCAGCTCACTCGTGATACCGAAGGCTGGCAGTGTGTCCCTGGGAAAACCACCTGTGGTCCTGATAGCAGCCAGCGTGTGGTGGTCGGTGAGCGCCTGGCCTTCAGTTACAGGAGCTGTCTGCTGTTTTTCGCATTTCTTACTGCTCCCAGGCAGTCGAGATTCCCAAGTCCAAGGCTGTGAAAGGGTGTGCTGGAGGCAGAAGACCAGGATGAGGTCCTTGTCTGTCTTCTTGTCTCTGAAATGGTGCGAGTAAAAGTTGCTATTTTCACTGGCGTGATAGTGCATGTCTTTGGGCTGGAGAGATAACTCAGCACTTAAGAGCACTGACTACTCTTCCAGAGGTCCTGAGTTCAAATTCCAGCAACCACATGGTGGCTCACAACCACCTGTAATGGGATCCGATGCCCTCTTCTGGTGTGTCTGAAGAAAATGACAGTGAACTCACAAACATAAACTAAATCTTTAAAAAAAAATAGTGCATGTCTTTGATCTCTGTACTTGGGAGGCAGAGGCAGGAGGATGGCTGAATTCCAGACCAGCCAGGACCACATGAGACTGACTCAAAAACAAGCAAACCACCACCAACTAAAAAAAACCTCCACTCAAACCCAACAACAATAAAGTAGCCATTTCTACTGGGGTCTGTAGCTCAGTGAGGGGGTGCTTGTCTAGCATAAGTATTCTGGGTTCAGTCCCCAGCTCCTGTGTGAGTGTTGTGGGGAGCTCTCTCCAGTGGGTTTATGAGGATTGAAGGAGGCAGTGCAAAGCCAGACAGTCTGTTAAGTCACTGCATGCTCGGGAGAGCTCCATCCTGTGGATGTCCGTGAGCTTGCTTAACTTGTTGTTAGTCCCCAAAGGACCTGTGAGTGTGGGTGCCCCTTTGCCTGGTTCGAGTGCTTGGCACTTGGCACTTGGTGTTGCGTCGACTCTCCAAGCAGGCAGGTGCAAGTCTCACCAGCTCTGAGCATCACCAAGCATGCGCCTGTGCTCTGTGAACGAGCTGTTTGTTCCAAGTGATAATATAAGCCACTCCTCTGAGCATAAGTGACCAACCTTGGTGTGCTAGCTGTACATGGTGCCTAGAGACTTTGAAGGAGGCAAGGCAGGATGCTTGTCAGTGGTCCTTGTCAGCCATTCCTCCCATACTAAACTTGTTTTCTGGCCCACTTTTTTCTCTTCTGAAGATGACAAGTTTTACGGTCACTCCTGACTTCTGCACACTCATGCTGCATTGGTGAATTGCCACAGACTCAGCAGACATCGCTGCCTCAGGGCCTTACTATTTTGTTTGAGGGCATATGAGTCTCACTATGTAGCTCAGGCTGGTCTGGTACTTGCTATGTAGACCAGGCTGGCCTGGAACTCACAAGAGATTCATCTGCCAGGATTAAAGGCATGAGCCACCACTCCATATAACCAATTAAAAAGAAAAAAGTTTTATTTCTGTGTCTCTGTGTGCTTACCATGAGACCACAAGAGGGCATCTGATCCCCTGGAGCTGGAGTGGTAGGTGGTTATGAGCCACCTGACGTGGGTGATGGGAACTGAACGTAGATCCTTGGGAAGATGAGTTCGCATCCTACAAGCTAAGCCATGTTTCGGCCCCAGCATGTGTTTGATATTAAAACAGGGAGTGCTGGGACTCAGGTAACTAAGCAGGAAGGAGGACAAAGAGTGAGATGAGAGAGGAAGGCAGCCCTGGGTTAGTGATGGGGAAGCCCCTCCAGATCTGCATCCTTCATGGTTCCAACCCAGCGCTTCATTTCTGAGACCAGCTCCCCATCTGTAGACAGGGTAGATGTCGTCCCAGGGTAGAGGGTTAACTGAGAATACTGCTATACTGTGCTATCTCTCAGGCTTCACATGCGGGCACTTCAAATAGGCTTTGTGTAGGGCAACGAGTTGACCATTTGTCATGTAAACTGTCACGTTGGATTAGTTCTAAGAATGCCTGGACTACAAAATCCTGTACATGTTCAGGGCAGAGTAGGGTGGGGAGGGCCCTGCAGTCAGATTCCAGCATTCGCTCTTGGGCCTTACCTGCAGCAGGCCTCCCTCCGAGTGTAGCTTCCAGGCTGATGGTGCAAGGGGAACACTAGGCTGACCTCTGTGTCGTTACCGTTTCTTGCCACACTTGTATTTGCAGGTATGGAAATGGAGGTTTGGAAGGTTATGTATGAGATGTCTTGTAGGGTTAGGGTTAGGGCACATGGCTAGTACGAGAGTGAGGTGGCCTGAACATAAAATCATGTCCATATGTACTTTATATTATGTTTAAGTCCTTACCTTCTCTATTTGGCCATTTATCATTGTTTATGATGAGAGTGTTCAGAATTCTTTCTTCTAGCTTTGTTGTTGTTCTTGAGGTCGGAGCATGGCAGAGGCTCAGGTTGACCAAGCTGATCTCAAACCTCCTGTGTAGTCACAGATGCCCCAAAACTTCCAAGTCTCCACTTAGAGGTATAGGCATATGCTACCGTGCCTGGTTTATGTGGTACTGGGGATCCAGTGCAGGATTTCCTGCATAATGGGCAGGCACTGTCAGCTGAACCACAGCCCAGCCCCAGAAGAGATAGTTGTTGAAATCATAGATTCCTAGTTGCTAGGTCCCCAGGAGGGGTCCTCCCACTGTATGACTAATTGGCAGAATGCAGACATAGAATTTAGGCTGCCTCTTCAGGTCCTCCACCATTTCTGTTAAATTTTAATTTATAAAAAACTTGAGATGGTCTTTGGTAGCCAGGACTAGCATTGAACTTGCTCTGTATCCAGGGATGACCTTGAATGCCTGCTCTTCTCTACCTCCCAGTTTCTGGGTTACAGGCACCGGACCCATCTTGGTCCTGCCTGTTTGTATGATGAACTGGGCACTTTGTGGGGATGACTCTTACTCCAATATCACTATGGAAAGGGGTAGTGGGAGGAGAGACTGAGGTTTCCAAACCTCAAGTGATGGGCTGTGTGTTGGGACAAGTGTGGGTGAGTGCTGATGGCACCAGCCAGCCTTAGAGCTTCGCATGCAGTGTTCTGCGGAGTTCCCAATTCTGTGCGTGAGAGCCTTTGCGTTTAGGACGTTACACTAGAAGTGATGTGAGTACGGTATATGGGGTGCTGATATCAGCTGAGGGAGGTGCTCCGATCGCTCAGAGAGGAAATCCAGTGATGGCTTGACTCAAACTAGGGTCCCTTTGACCTGTGGCTCCTGATTTGTTTTGTACTTAAGTAGTGTGGATAGCAGTAACAGGGTGCTGGAGAGTGTGTGTGTGTTGGGGGGGGGGAGACCTATTATATAGACCATCACATGGCTTTCAGTATAGGGTGTGAAGACCACAAGTATCGTGACATGTTCATGGCAGTCCTGGAGAAGGCATGGCAACCAATTTTCTGTCAGAGGGGTCATGTGATTAATAGGTGAGGTTTATTGTCTTTGCTATGCTGTGGTGCAGTGGACAGATGTCTGTCTGTCTGTTCTTCTCATCCCCTGTTCCCTTCTTTAGAGAAGTCTCTAGGAGTGAGACTGTAGGGCAAAGAGGATTGGCACTTTTCTCCCATGCTTCTTCTGGTCCTGGAGCCCCGTGAGTGTCCTAGTGTCTCTGTGAGGCTGCTGTTCCTTGGGGTCCTGTGAGCAACCTCCTTCTGCCTGCCTAGAGCAAGCTTCACTTCCTCCATGTGGCAGGGTCTGCAAGTTGAGATGGCCTCCTCTTTGCAGGGTCAGTCCCCATGGTTTCTCCTGTCTGGCTGCCTGCCAGAACTGTTGCTTATTGGCTTTTCTTTAACATGGTTTCCTTTTTGGGGGGTGGGTGTTGGGGCTCTAACGCAGGGCCATTTCTCATGCTAGGTGTGTATTCTGCCACTGAGCTGTGCCCTCCGGCCTGGTCACAACCTTTTTTACCATCTGCTTAGTGTGTACATTGCTGGGGTGACTTGATCAGGGTTTCTCTCCCAAGTGTCTGCCATCCCCTGTTGGTGGCTATTTGGGGAGCACTAGGAGGTGTGGCTTGCTGGAGGAAGTGTATCACTGGAGCCAGTTTGGAGGCTTCAGATACTCTCCACAGAGTTAGCTCTCTATGCCTCCAGCTTGTGGTTCCCGATGTGAGCTGTCGGCTGCCACTTTAGCTGCCTGCCGCCTGCTCAGCCGGCACAGACTCTAACCTCCTTCAACCAGAAGCCCAAATAAACCCTTCCTTATAAATCGCCTTCGCCTTGGTTATGGGGTTTTATCACAGCAATAGGAAAGCAACTGACATATGCTGTGTAAGGTCCTCAGTAGGTGTTGCTAGTGAATTGATCGGCAGTGGCTGCTCAGGCGTGTAGCTTCGTGGCCTTTGTGTGCTTAGGGACTTCAACATTAGCAATGTTTTTAAATGGGCAACTCAGCAAAGCATGCACAACTGAGAAAATAGACCACAGAAGCTACAAGAGGGGCCATTTGTTTACAGCAGATGCTACAGCAGGGACACAGCTCTCCCTCTCCCTCTCCCTCTCCCTCTCCCTCTCCCTCTCCCTCTCCCTCTCCCTCTCTCTGGCCATTATTTCCCAAATACTGCAACAACAATTTGCATGTAATTTTGTTACATTAAGTATTATAAGCAACTAGGGTTGATCTAAACTGTTCAGGAGGGGCAGGTGAGGTCGCGCACACCTGTAATCAGTACTCAGGAGGTAGACGCAGGGGGCTCCGGAGTTCAAGGCCAGTGTCTTAGCTATGTATCAAGTTCAAGACTGGGCTACACAAGCCCCTGTCTCAAAAACCAAAGTCAAACAGAGGAACATGAGGATGAGGGGCTCAGTGATTAAGATCTCTTACTGCTCAACCAGAGGGGATCAGATGGAGTTCAGAGCTCAGATCCACACTGGATGACTCACTAGTGCCTTTAACTCCAACTTTAACTTCAAAGCATCTGACACCCTCTTCTGGCCTCCATGAGTATTGGAGAACACATGCACAGACAGACACAGATAATGAAATTTTAAAAACAAAACAAAATCCAAGTTCAAGGCCGGCGTGGTCTATATATGAGCTCCAGGATAGCAGGGCTACACAGAGAAACCCTGTCTTGAAAACAAAAAAACAAAACCAAACAAAAATAAAGATGAGAGTGACATATGCAGCGTCTGTGGCCACAGTACCTGTCGGGTGTATGCACGTGGCCACTTTGTTTAGATAGTACTTTGCACAAAAGCAATTTAAAGAACATTTATTAGGGCTAGAGCCCCACAGTGCTGGGGAGCAGAGAGCGGGGCAGGACGTATCTTTATCCACCCAGGAAGCAGAGTGTGAACAGCCAGTTAGGAGAGCGATAAACTGTCAAAGACCCGCCATGACGTGCCTTCTCCAGTGAGGCTGCACCTCCTAAGAGTTTCACAACCTCCCCAGACAGTAGTGCCAGTCAGGGACCAAGTGTTCAGTACATGAGCCTGTGGGGGCTCCTTCTCATTCGGATCACCGCAGGTGGGGAGGTGGGTGGTTCAGTACCCAACCCTCTTGGATCCCAAAGGACCAACTGTACTGATTTTGGAGAGTTAAAAATAAGTTCCAAAGCAACTCTGGTGGCGCCTGGATGTAGCCCTGGCACCTGGCAGGCTGAGCAGCCGAGTAGGAGGAGTTCAGGATCATCCCTGGCTACACAGTGAGTAGCCTGGGCTGTCACCCAGGCTACCTGTGTGGCACCACCTGTGATCCCAGCACTTGTGGGCAGAGGAGTATGGCAAATCCCAGGCCAGCCGGGGCCATAGAGCCAGACCCTGTCTGTAATTGAATGCATGGTAAGAGTGTTACCAGCTTCTCCACATTGTAAGGCTCTGCTCACAGCGTGTGTCCAGAAGCCTGGCTTGTGCATGTCTTCCAGGGGGGATAGTTGCAGTGCAGCTTTAAAAATAGAATTGGAAGCCACTTGTGAGAATGCATGCTTTTCTTTTGGTTCTTTATTTTTTTTTTTTTTTTTTCGGAGCTGGGGACCGAACCCAGGGCCTTGCGCTTCCTAGGCAAGCGCTCTACCACTGAGCTAAATCCCCAACCCTGAATGCATGCTTTTCTAATCTCAGCCCTCGGAGGCCACAGCCCCAAGTCTGAAGCTAGCCTGGTCAACATAGCAAGACCCTGCCTCAATGAAATAAGTTTTAAAGTTTTTTTCTATGTGTTTTATAAACACACAGAAATGTGTTTACACATTTAAATACAAATAAATTTATTTACACAAATGTGTTTACATTTATTTCACGTGGGCTAGGTATAGTACACACACCTGTGGAGATGTAGAGAGGTTGGAGGATAGCTGGCAAGAGTCATTTGTGCCCCACCCCCACCGCCAGCCCCCCAACAGACACACACTTAAGTGAGTCCAAGGGTCATTGCCCTTAGGCCCTCAGGCTTGGTGGCAAACCTCCTTTACCTGCTGAATCATCTCACTGGTCATTGCTTGTTTGTTTTAAAGGGTCTTTTTTTTTTTTAACTATAGGATTTCTTTTTATTTATCTATCCTGTACATCTAGGGTCTGAGTGTACAGATGTGCACCACATGCATGCAGGTACCATTGGAGGTCAGAAGAGGGCACTGAGCCCCTGCAAGGTAGCAAGTGCCCTTAAGCAGTGAGCCATCGCTCCCACGCTCCTACCTGTCGTGTTGTTTTGAGACTTGCTTTTGTACCTCAGGCTGTCCTAGAGTTCTGTCTCGTCTCAGCTTCCCGAGCGTGGGTTGCAGGCCCGAACCACTGCTCTGCTCTTCCACACACTTCATCTTGTCTTTTCGAGGAGAAGCCTAATCCCTGTAACTACTGGACATTTTCCAGTGAGTGAGTGCGGCCCACTTTCTCCTTGCCTTGAGAGGCGTGTGCTTCAGAGTTGGTCTGGCTCCTCTGGGAATGCTGGGGCCGTGGGTATCCAGAATGGTTTTAGATGAAGACTCCATTCTTGGTGGGATAGAGTGGGTGGTTAGGAGGGCTCCTGGTGCTCTGCTGATCCCTACTCCGTGGATTCAGGCTTCATCCCAGCATCTGATATGGGTGTGCAAACAGATGTGGGGTGTGTAATGAGGGGTGCTTCATGAACCCAAATTTGTTTCAAACCAAAACAGTCTGGTGATTTGGGCTCTCTGAACCAGAATATTTGAGGAGAACTTCTGGCCTCACTGTATGGGAGGTAAAGGAAGCATAGCAGGCTAGAAAGGAGCTGTGTCATCTGTCACGGAGGCAAGGAGTTGGATGGATGGATGCTCGCTAGAGGGGGCCTTCACCACAGTGCCTTGGACGCAGTCAGGGCAGTTAGGACTCAGAAATGGGTCCCCTGACTTGGTTGATGGGTGGTGTTTGAGCTTTTGGGTCTGAGCATGTATAAGGGGTGGAGATGGTTGCTAGGCAAGCTTGGGAAGGGAAGGAGGCAGGGTGTGTCTGTCCAGTGTTCTCTGGACCAGTCCTGTTACTGCAAGGCTCAGCTCCTCTGTGGCTTCTCATTTCTCGTTTCTGGTTTTGCCTTAGCTGCTGCTGGAGCACACTGAATGTGATAGGGGTGTGTTTTTCTGCCTGGCCAGCCTCCAACTCTATGCTTGCTGGGCTTATGTGCCCCTTTATCATCATCTGATGTTTTTCTTTAAATCTACTTTCATTCGCTCCATTCCTAAAGCAGACCATCCATAAAATGGCAGTGTGATGCCCCTGTTAGATTATTGTTCAGAAGAACAGCAGTGATGGTCAAGCCCCACTCACTCAGCATTCCTGCCATGAACCTCCTCAGACCCCATGTCTTCTGGGTAGTGTCCCCAGAAGTACTGTGGGGTAACAAGGGCACCGTGTGAGGACCTGAGGCCCATGCGCTGTGTGTGTAAGGTTGAAGCATCCTCCTCTATGGCCACGCCTCATTCTGCATCTTGGATATAAGGGCACTGGGGTCCCTCAAGAGTTGCAAGATGGGGCTGGAGAGATGGCTCAGCGGTTAAGAGCACCCGACTACTCTTCCAGAGGTCCTGAGTTCAATTCCCAGCAACCACATGGTGGCTCACAACCATCTGTAAAGAGATCCGATGCCCTCTTCTGGTGTGTCTGAAGACAGCTACAGTGTACTTATATGTAATAAATGAATAAATCTTTTTTTTTTTTTTTTTTTGGTCTTTTTTTCGGAGCTGGGGACTGAACCCAGGGCCTTGTGCTTCCTAGGCAAGCGCTCTACCACTGAGCTAAATCCCCAACCCCAAATGAATAAATCTTTAAAGAGTTGCAAGATGTCATTCAAGGGTAACTCTCGTCACCTTGTTTCCGTGGAGGACACTCTGGTGGTAAGGGAACACAGAATGATGACCTCTGTGTGCAGTTAACTCGTTTGCTCATAACGGAAGGAGGAACTAAGTGTCTTTGTGTGCACTTCTTCCTCCCAGGTGGCTCTCAGTGCTCCCCTCTAGGCAGGGTCCCGACTCCCAACTCTCTGTCCCTTCCTTCTAACCACTGGGGGCCAGGAGCACAGATCTGTCTTCATGGCTGATGTTTCCTCCACACATCCCCAGGTCTGGATGGGTGTGGCTAGTGTTTTCTCTGCCCCAGCAATAAGACTGTTCTTGAATGTGTGAGCCTTGGCTCTCAAGCCATGCTGTCTGCATTTGAATCCTGTCCCCTTTTCTTTGAGTTTTGCATCTTTGGGCTTAGTGCCCTGGACTGCCTCCTCCCCATTATGGCCAGTCATGCGGTGAAGCAGGGAAAGCCTGTGCCTTACCTAGCAGGTAGTCAGGCCTGCAGTCTCAGTAATGAGGGAGCATGGGTCACAGAGCAGCCCTGAGACACAGTAAGTGCTCAATAAGTGCTATCTGCTCTTGTCTGTGGCGGTGCCTGGAGGTCAGGACAGGGAGTGCTGAATTCCAGGAGCAGAGGAAATAGGTGTTTTGTTTTCCCCACATTTGATTGTGGTTGAATCCAACTTGGTCCCCCACTGTGTACACACACACACACACACACACACACACACACACACACACACAGAGAGAGAGAGAGAGAGAGAGAGAGAGAGAGAGAGAGAGAGAGAGAACGCGCTCCACAGCTACGTCTCAAAAATCAGTACATTATTCTAGTTCGTTTGGGCTCCTGTAGCAAAATACCTTAGACTGGATAATTTATAAACAGTAGAACTTCTCGGTTCTGGAGGCTGGGAAGTCCAGAAGCAAGAGTTGGTATTATGGCGGCTGCTGCTGCTCGACGGGAGATGCAGAAGGATCTCCTGCTTTCAGCATCTCAAGAGCTGCCCTCAGACTCACAATATAATGGAGGGGAACTTGAATCCCTAAGTCTTCCCTGCTCCACCTCCTAAGACTGGGTATCGGTGCTCGTAGGTGTGCCCTGGCTACTCTGGATAATGTCCAGGCCAGGCTAAGATTTGTGTTCTCAAGCATTCCTGGTAAAATCACTCAGAATCTTCCCCTGCAGCATCTCTGGAAGATAGAGTCTGTCACCCCCAGGATGGGGTGACCTTGGTCTTGGAGGCTGTCATTTGTGGCATCAAGGACTTGCTTCCTGGGTTGGGTTCTGTGTAACCAGGCCTTGGCTCGACAAACTGCAGGTGGAGCTGATGCTGTACTGGCCTTGGCGTCATAGGAGAGAGTTTTGACATGAGAGTTTACATATGAAGGAACTTGACTTGCTTACCAGTTTCTAAGAAATCACACCCTTGGTGCTAGAGATGATCCAGCAGGTAAGAGCCCTGGCTGCTCTTCCAGAGGACCACAGCTGGAGTCCCAGCAACCACTTGGTGGCCCATAACTACCATCCTACAGTTTCAGAGGATCTGGCACCCTCTTCTGGCCCTTTTGGGCACTGCGCATATGTGCATAGACATACATTCGACCAAAACACTCATACACATAGAAAATTCATCCTTGTTAAAAGTAATGGTAAACCAGGCTTGAAGAGTGACACACTGTGCTTATTTACAGGGAGACAAGAGCTTCCTTAGTAGTGCTTGCCCCCCAGGCCCGCCTTTCTCATCCCGCTAGGCTCACTTGGTATTCAGTCCATTGAGAGGCAAGTCTCACAGTGTTGTGGCTCCTGCTTCACTCTGTTAGCAGCTGAGGTTATAGCACAGACGACTGTGTCCGGTAAACTGTCTGTTTTCAGTTGTTTTAAAGCAGATGACATAAATAAGCACTTCCCCTCACCCCCGTGTAGATTTTTAGCCTAGTAACTTGTAACTTGTGTAACCTCGTACACTTGTAATTGCCTCCTTGCTCAGGCCCCTGGTAAGTGCCCTGTTGGAAAGTCAGAAAGAATCCATTGTCCTCACCCTCCTCAGGCCTCAGTTTCCCTGTGTGTAATTGAAGTCTTGGACTATAAGGGCTTTTAAAAGTCCCCTTTTATATGTCATTCTAGTGGCTGTGTCCCGAGCGGGACCAGTGGTCATAGTCATGCTTATTGATTGCCCTGTTATTGCTTGTGCCTAAGAGAGCAGCGGACAGGAAGTGAGTACTCGTTTGTTTGAGTGCCATAGGTCAGTTTCCTTCCGCTCATCCATCCCAGTGAGGCGCTGCTATTCTAATTTTATAGATGAAACGATTGAGATTCAGGGAGGTTAAATAATTTGCTTATCCTTATGCTACTGGTTAATTGTAGCGTTCAGAGTCCTTCCTGGCTTGCCAGTTAGTGCAAGGCTCATCCCCACTGAGTCTGTCTGTGCAACTGCAGTTGCCAGTTGAAAAATAGACGCTGTTTGCTCCACGTTTGAAACTCCAGCGTTAAAAGTATGTTCACGGCTTGTTTTCTTTTCGCCTGCTGAGGTTGGAGGCAGTGTTCTTGTGGTTTAGGATTTAGGAATGACCAGGCAGGTGTCTGCACAAGCCCTCTCTAGGCCTCATCTTAATCATCCACTGCAAGCCGGCTTCCACTGCAGTGCCCTCTGGGGGGCGCTGCTCAGCACAGGCTGGGGAGGCTGGGCTTCTGCCAACAGTTCTTGGGAATGGGTGGGGAGAGAGAAGAGACAGAACTGGCTGTCAGTATTCTCTGGTGCCTGCCTGTCCCAAAGGCTTTCATCCTCTGTGAGGCTGGATTGCTGGCTCGGAGTTAGAAAGTTGACTCTGCTACCTCTCCCAAGTGTCTTGCCCTCTCTGAGCCTGTGAAGATTCACTTCCTCATCTCCCAGCAGGTCCTGTGGCTACTGTGCCATGCCAGGACCCCTAGGAGTGGGTGCAGGAAGGCAAGCACTGCTGCCTTGTAGCGCATCCTTGCACAAGGCTCACGATGCTGGTAGCTTTTCTGGGGGGTTGAGGAGAAAGCGAAATGCCTGACCCCACTGCTCTTGGCTCAGCTTCCCAGACATGAATAGTTGGTTCCTGTGGGCCAGCGAGGCGTGCAGATGCAGGCCTGGACGTACAAGTAGAGATACAAGGGCATTGTAGGTGGGGCTCCTTAATGGGCCTTCGGATGCAGATGGCCCTGGGCAGGAACAGGGCTCCTCATTAGCCAATGTCCACACCGCTCAGTCAGTGTTCAGTCCAGCTAGGAGTCCAGGCGGAGCCATTTCTTCCCCTCAACCCTTTACCGGTATTTGTAGAGCAGAACGTTTATACCTTAGGAACTGTCAGGGAGGGGCTGGGAGACGAGAAGACAGGAAGTTTAAGAACTATTTCAAAGTGGGTTTCTCATTTTCTCTCAAACGTACTGCAATTGAAGTTTCTCGGGCAAAAGCAGTACTGATTGTTCATGAGCAGCATATAAAGGTGTAACTGAGAAGGTCCTTCCCACTGTCAGAGAGGTATTGTCAGGTATTTATGTGTGACATTTGGGTGCACAGGGCCCTCCAAACAGGGTGTCACGATCCCCTGGATCTGAAGTCAACATGCAGTTGTGAGCTCCATGTGGGTGCTGGGAACCGAATCCCAGTCCTCTGCAAGAGCAGCAAGTGCTCCTAACCACTGAGCCACCTCACCAGTCCCCTTTCACAACTCTTTTGTTTTTTATTTTTATTTTTATTTTTTTGGTTCTTTTTTTTTTTCGGAGCTGGGGACCGAACCCAGGGCCTTGCGCTTCCTAGGTAAGCGCTCTACCACTGAGCTAAATCCCCAGCCCCCCTTTCACAACTCTTAATGCCATCAGGAAGGTTTTGAAAGTGTCACGTCAGTTCATAGAACCCCAGGTGTGTGTCAGGCTGCTGCCTCCTTGTCCACACTGGGTGTTTCTCTTAGCTTCTGGCTCCATAAGCAGTAAATACTCCTCAGTTTTGGTTGGCAGGATGTATTTAATCTACTGTACTTACTGGCTGTCCTCAATGTTGCTTCCCACCATTGAGCCACGTGTTATATGCTTCAAATGTGGCTGGCGGAGAGGGCCCCGAGTGTATGCAGTGGATTGCACAGCCCCCTCTGCGTGCCACTGGATGGGGAATTGGAGCTGCCTTGTTAGGAGGGGTAAAGGCTGGAAGGAAGTGCTGTGGGCCCTGCTGCCGTCCCCAGAGTCCTCTGTGATTTCCATGGTGTCTTCCACTTCCAACTGTTTTTATATTCAGTTGAAATTTGATCCATTACAGTATGGCTGAGGGCCTAATTAGCCAGAAGCCTCAGGAAATTAATAAATAAAGAGTTCATGAGTTATGCACAGTGCCCTCCCTTTGGGAGTGGTTCTCATCCCCTTTGGTTTCCATGACTCTCCTACCATGCTTTAAGTCCAACAAGACTTGGCTAGAATGGCTGCTTTCCCCTTGCTGGGATGGGATGGGTTAAAAAGCCAGACTTGGTACCTGCCTAGCTCTTGGGCCTGCATTCATCCCTCAGTCCACCCCGCAGTAGTGTCCTGGGGCCCCTGCTGATGCTGCTGGAAATCCTGCAGAAGGTCCTGTTGACATGAGTGTGGCTGTCATCAGTGTTGTCCCATGACCTGGAGGAGTGGTGGCACATGCCAGCATGCCCCTTGCTGAAACCGTGCTGAGGCTCCGCCTCGGCCTCCTTGCCTCTCAGTGTGGTTTCTGTGGTTTTGTGTTGTCTCACAGAGTGCCAGGTTCTGAGTGGCTCTGGCTTCAGACTCCTCTCTCTCCTTTCCCCAAATAGACCATGTGCATCAACCAAGTGGAACAGTCTGAGGGCTTCACGTGGCAAGACGGACGGTCTGAAATGAACTCTGTAAGAGACGGGCAGGAGGACGGTGGGTCTGCAGCCTGCCCGTGGGAGTGCACTTACAGATTAAGTGCCTGTGATAAAGAGCCTGAGACTAGGGTCCTACTCCCCCAACCCCCTTTCTTCCTGGGCTTGAACCCAGGTCCGTCCTAGGCAGGCACTCCTACCAGGGAGCTATGAGGCCACTGTCGTAGGAAAGCAGTCCCTGCACGAAACCAGAGAGGCGCTGCTTTGGTTTGTAAGTTTGCAGTAGGACAGCTGGCCGTGCTCTGGGTTTCCATCTGTCTTCTCCTAGGGTTTTATTAATACCCAGAGTCATGTTGTGTCGCGTTGCGTTTTGTTCTTTTAATCATGCACTTGGGGCTGGGAAGGTGACTCGGGGGGGGTGGAGGCTCTTGCTGAGCAAGTCTGGCCACCGAGAACCCATGTAAAGCTGGGAGGAGAGACCTGGTGCTGTAGAGTTGCCCCATGACCTCTGTGTATACATCTATCTACATGTGAAACGAGCAACACTAATGACATCATGTAGTGTTAGTTCTAAGTGCAAAGATGTCTCACTGGCACCAGTGGTCACATCTGCGCCTGTGTCTGCCCACTGCCCTGTTTTGGCAGGGTGAGTTCGAACCCTTTCCTGGAAGAGAGAGAACTCTCTAGTGTAACTGACGCCTTTGGTAGTGAGGAGAATGCTGCCAAGTTGTTGCTTCTGACCTTTCATACATCACAGGGGCCAGGGTATCCCCCTGTCCTGGTGACCACACCCATTTTCCCAACTTGGCACCCTGTTCACGGTACAGGCTTCGGGGCTAATGGTCATTCTGGATGATGTCCTTCACCTTGATGAATGGAAACAAGGAGAACAGAATAGCCATGTGCTCATCTTGGTCCTTCCAGAGCGCTGGCCAACGTACATTCCAGGGATACTGTCATGGCCAGCACACAGTCCATCTAAGTATCTTCCAAGCCAGGAAGTTAGGATTCCAGGGGAAGTTGTATAGGTGGGAAAAATAAGAACCAGTTCTCTTGTTGGCGCTGAGTGCTTTAGAAAGTACCAGATGCTCCTCCTGTGTTTTCAGTATACTCGGGGCACTTGCCTCCCTCCCACCTCAAAGCAGAGAGCTTCATGGCTGCAAGCGTGCGCTCTCACACTGTGAGCTCTGTGCCCTCAGCCCCTCGATTCTTAGGTCCCTTTGCTTTTTCTCTTGGATGGACACCCTTAGAAGAGCATTAACTGCCTCTCTGTGCCCCTTGGTTTGACCAGGTTCCTGTCCTCACTAGGGTGCCTGTAGTTGCTTGGGAGCTGCTGCCAGTCCCTCTGGCCCTTCCATTCCCTTCCCTAAGTGTCCGTCTTTCCTTGTGCTGTGCTCACCTTCTTGGGGCACTGCACACCATCTAGGCACTGCCTGTGCTCATGGCTCAGAGGGCACCGTGCACAGGAAAGTCAAGTCCGGTCACAGTGGCTTCAGCATGGGATGAGCTGTAGGCTAGCTGTGGAAACTGCTGTCTGGGCAGAAGGGATTTGGCATGCAGAACAGCAAAGAGCTCAGTGAGGGAATCCCAGGCAGATGGTGAGGGGGCAGGCCAGGCCCTCCTAGGCCTCTGAGACAAGGGCAGGTTTTTCTTTTTCCCAGGAGCCCTTGAAGCTCATCAGCACTGAGAGCCAGCCAACTTTGAGTCTTAGGAAGCTTGCTCTGGCCAAGATGTGTGGAAGTAGGGAGCTGGGTCAGGTGTGGCTCCATCAGGAGATGGCCGTGGTCCCTGGTCAACCGATTGAAGATGAAGGAAAATAACAAAACAATTAGACTAATAATTCGGGTGCTTTCTAGTGCTATAACTGGGACATAGTAAATGCTTAATGAATACCCACTAATGTTTGCAGTGCAATCACTCAGTTGAGGACAACCAATGTCAAGTCTGTTTTTAGTATACATGTGTTGAGGAAATGGCCCTTTCCAATCATCAGAGATGAGAAGCCACAGGAACGAGATGGTCTGGAGACCCGTTGTCTGCCCTGGAGTCTGAGCCTTGTCACTGACTGGTCCCAGGGCCACCATTTAGCTAACCCAGAGAGCGCAGACCCAAGCCTGTTGGGGGCCTGGCCACTGAGGGGCAGGACACGCAGGTGGTGTCACAATTCTGCACTTGGCTCTGTGAGCTCCATCCTAGGGAAGCACATGCATTTGTCAGTCATGGGAGCACTCATTTTCCCTCTGGGAGTCTTGTATGATGTCTGCCTGTGGTTTCTCCTGCTGCCTTTCATAGTCTTCCCTTTCTTTGCCTCTCCTGCTTCTGCCCTTGGCCCCAACACCCTTGAGTCCTGTCCCTGGGACTGAAACCCAAACAAATCCTGAACAGCTCCCCTCCACCACCCAGCATGCTGAGTTGGATGGTGTCCTCCAGGCCTTTCAGCAAAGCAGAAACAGCTGGTGGTAACAAGAGAACAACCACAGCCCTCCCCGAGGCTGGTGGCCCTGCAGAGTTGAGTATCTATTGGTCAGTGATAACTTTTGCAAGCTTGGTAATTCAGCAGTTTCTCCTCGGCTTCAGATGAGAGCAGCCCCCGCAGGCAGGAGTGAGTCATGTAACACCACAGACGATTCTTACCAATGACAAACATCTTTCTGCCATCGCAGAGGCAAACATCGGCGGGCATGTCACTGGGGCCTGTCCAAAACAAGCGCTGTGTTCATTTCTGCAGCTCGATGCCTTCCTCAAGGTGCCTTTCCCTCACACCACCTTTCCCTTCTTTAGGGACACGAGATTTTCTAATAGCAGTCTGAACATCAGCCTCCAAGTGTGAAAGGATGAGTCAGGGTCTTCCTCCCAGGACTCCTGTGCCAGCTTCGCCCTCCTGGATTCTGTTTTCTCATCCGGGCAGAGAGAGTTCCCCATGACGGTCTCTGTGGGCTCTTGGCCTGCACTGCCGAAGAGCAGCTCAGGGGGCCTTTTGCGTTCGGCTCCTGCAAACACGCTGCGTAGCACACACGGAGGGGCCCCACAGTGAACTGTCAGGGAATTTCAAAGGTGAGCTGGGTGAGGCCCAGCGCGAAGAGGCCAGGATGCTCGTTTGGTTCCTGCCCTTCCTCGTGAGTGCAGGATGTGCCATGTGTGCAGCTTTTAGTCAGAAGGCAAGCTGGGGAAGCAGTTCTCTGCTTCCGTTGCAGGTTCCAGGGACCTGGGGCAGGCGTTGAGGCTAGTGAGTACTCTAACCTGCCGAGCCATCTCACCAGCCTGTGGTCTGGTTTCTTAAGGCAGGCCACAGCAAGCTGTGGTGTTCCATGTCAGTCTCTTAAGGCACCTGTTTGCAGGTGCGCTGGTACTGCCTTGAACAGGGACATTGTCTCTCGGTTGTCAAGGTTGCCACCCATAGCACAGTGACATCATTGCCTTTACTCTTCTGGGCTTTGTTGGGGTGGCCCAGTCTCTCCTGCCTGGAGTTGATCAGACTGGAATTGAGCAGGTGAAAAGGCCTTGGCGTTCTGCTGTAGCTGGGCCCTCAGGCAGAGTGGTGTGTTGGACACTCCCTTCGAAGAGGTGGATCCTTTAGGCTTTCTGACCACAATAAAACAGGAAATTCGGAGCTGGGTGTGGTAGAGCATGATTGGAATCCCAGCTCTGGAGACTGAGAACATGAGGCACTAAAGTTAGAGATTAGCCTGGGCTACACAGCCAGGCCATGTCTAACTTAGGCAGAGCCCTTGTCTTGTGCAGCCTCGGGCCCACAACTGCTTCTAATTCCAGTTCCAGGGAATCCACTGCCTTACGACTCCTCCGGTACCAGGCAAAACACTCATATACATAAACATAAAGCTTACACACACACACACACACACACACACACACACACAGAGAGAGAGAGAGAGAGAGAGAGAGAGAGAGAGAGAGAGAGAGAATGATTTTTTTTCCCTCCTAACTTAAGTGCTAAAAGTTAAACTGTTTAGAGTGTGAGCTGAGACACTGGTGACTCTGGCTTGTTCCGGCAGAGTTGGAGAGGTTTGTGAGCCTGTAGGGCACGTGGATGGGAACTGCATCCTTTCTTCCTGTCCTGCCTGTCCCCCCCTGCAGCTTGCACAGGCAGTAGGCTGGCAATGGGTCTGGGGTGTTGGGCAAGCCGCATTTGAATCTCATGGGTTCAGTCTTTGACAGGCCTTGTGACTCCACGAAAATCCCCAGCCTCTATTCCTTTGACTTAGTGTATCATCTGGAGTGGGCCCGGAGGTAGCTTCTATTGTGAAGACTCATGTTTAGGACTCCCTGGAAAGGATGCCATGATAGCCAGTGTGCCCTTCTGCCCCTAATCCTCTTGGGCTGCTGAGTTTCAGCCAAGGCGTTCCCACTCAGTGCCTGAGGGGGAGGAAGTGAGTTAAGTAATTTGGGAGTCTTACCAAACCAGCCCTGGTCTCATGACCAACTGGCCTGAATGCCAGTAGCAGAACTGCATGCTGGTTAAGGTCTTAAAAGATGAATGTTGTGGTCGTGCCCTGCTTTTATAGTTGTAGAGAAGTTACAGACTTAGCAATGTACCACAAAGAAGATAAACCCTGCCTCAAGCCCCAGCCTGGGCAAGGCATGTGTTATAGGGTGTTTCTCTGGTCTTTTTATTTTTTATCTTGGTGGCTGTGTGTGTGTGTGTGTGTGTGTGTGTGTGTGTGTGTGTGTGGTGTGTGGTGTGTGTGTGTGTGTGTGTGTGTGTGTGTGTGTGTGTGTGTGTGTACTGTTTTCGATAAAGAACAGTTGCAGATAGTAGGGCAGGGCAGGGTAGTTAACATTGTGATTCTGGGATGAGAGTCCATCCCAGCCCTACCAGGTACGAGCTGTAAAGTTTGGCAAGTTCGTAGTTAGCATCTCTGCCTCAGTCACCTCTCCTCTGAAATGGAAGTGCTGCTACAAGACAATTTATAACTGGGCTGGAGAGACAGCTCAGTGGTTAAGAGCATTGGCTGTTCTTCCAGAGGTCCTGAGTTCAATTCCCAGCAACCACATGTGGCTCACAACCATCTGTAATGGGATCCGATGCCCTCTTCTGGTGTGTCTGAAGACAGCTATAGTGTACTTATAATCAATCAATCAACCTTTTTAAAAATGATAAAAATAACTATTAGACCGGTTGAATGAGCTCACCCATGCAGTGCCCAGGATGCACCTGACCTGCGGAAAATCCTGTCTGCGTCTCTTCCTATAGAATGGCACAGTCATGGATGTATAGTGTGCTTTTTACAAAAGTATGTGGATATGCATAACTGACACACGGAGGTCAGAGGACGGTTTATAGAAGTTGACTCTTCTATCATGTGGGTCTTGGGGCTCCAACTCACGTCAGTCAGGCTTAGCAGCATGTGGCCTTACCCCTGAGCCATCTCAGCAGTGGCTCAACTATGCTTTCTTTAGGAAAAACTCCAGTGCTTCTCTTTTGTACTGTGCTGTTGTTGGTCCTTTGGAAGAGACTAGCTTCTCCTGCCATGAGCGTGCTGGCATACAACCCAGAGGCATTTTTAGTTTGAGACAGGCATGAAGGACTTGGTCACTATTTCTCAGCCCCAATCCTAGTCCCTTCCTTTGCTGGCTGTCATCAGAATGTCCAAGAGCTCCCACTTTGTTCTTGTAGCCTTCAGGCTTCCAACTGTGGAGTGTGACCTTTTAGCCCTGCTCAGTGACACACAAGTATGGTCTGTGCGTGTCAGCCTCCCAGAGACTCTGAGGTCAGGCATTTCTGTGGCCACAGAGCCGCTGGGGTTTCATCTGCAAATGAAAACCACCTGGCCAGCTGCGTGGGTCAGATGGGAGCCAGATGGGTGCAGGCAGGCTGGCAGGGCAGCCCGGGGCCATGGCCAGTGGTCTCTTTCCACCTCCCATTGCCTTGTTTCCTGGAATGCCAGCGTGGTCCAGGACTAGGCAGAGCCAGAGCATGGTGATGTGCACCCCAGGTCTTGTGGGAGAAGAGCAGCAGGGGACCAAATGGCTACCAGGGTCAGAGCAACCATGACCAAAGCAAAGGAACTGGGAGGAAAACTAAAGAGCCAAGTTGGTGCAAGTCGTCGACATCCATTGCTGCAAAGCCTCCCTAGGAAACATGGTGGTTGGGCAACAGCTTGTTGCCACATTGGGAAGTAAAGTCATCAGGCAGGGTCAAGAGCAGTGCAGTGGGGATGCTGGGCATTGTCATGGATGAGGGAAGGTGGGACACTGCACCATTCTTTGGTCCACACAGTGGAAAGAACAGGTCTGACTCGTGATTCGAACAGGAAGCAGGGTGGGAGATTTTCTCTGAGCTTTGTGGATTAAAGGGGCTGGGGGAGGCACTATATGAATTTCTGTCTCTAGAACTGGAAAGTAGAATTCAGAGCTTTGAGTTCTCAGCCCTCTGCCTTCTGCTACGCTGAAGATTACTTAGAACACAGGATGGATGGCGGTCAGAGTGAGAAAGCAGGTGATTAAATCTGTTTGTTTGTTTTTGGGGAGGAATCGGGCATTTCACCTAGGCTCTTAAGCACCCTGCTGAACTACTGATAGTCATTGATGTGACAAAGCAGTGTGTTGGCTTTCCAGCTTCCGGGACAGTTCTGAGTGAGATTTGTAAACAGAGACCTGGCCCTGGGCTTGGGGGCATGTGCTTGTCAACTGAGGTCACGTGGCTGTGCCACGGCATCCACACAACACTTGGAAGAAGATCCATGGAAAGTTCTGTGCTCCCTGCTCCCCTCGGCCTCACTGGCAAGGTCTAATGTTGTGTGGCATCCTGGCCACACTTTAAATGCATTTCTTCACACTGAAGTTTGCAAACGTTGTCAGTGCTCACAGTAAAGTTTTCTCATGAGGGCTGGGATGGGGAACACTGTAGTCATCAGTGTGGCAGTTGTTATGTTTGGGACGGTGAGTTTGTGCTTTTGTGGAACACATACATATTCAGTGTTAGATTTTTATGTCTGGACTCTGGAGAGATAGCTTAGCAGTTAAGAGCACTAGCTACTATTCCAGAGGACCCAGGTTCGGTTCCCAGCTCCTTCTTCTGATGTCCTTGGGCACTGCACACAGATGATACACAGACATACTCTGTTCTTCCTGAGGACCAGGGTTCAATTCCCAGCAACTACATGGTGGCTCACAACCATCTGTAATGGGATCCGATGCCCTCTTCAGGTGTGTCTGAGCTAGATGTGAGATGCTCGCCCTTAATCCTGGCATTTGGGAGGCAGAAGCAGGCAGATCTCTGAGTTTGAGGCCAACCTGGTCCACAGAATGAGTTCCAGGATAGTCAGGGCTACCCAGAGAGCCCACCTCAAACAAAGAAAAGAATGTGCCTGGAGGAAATAAAGCCCCTCAAGTTGAGAAGACCCAGTTGACAGATGGGCTGTAGAGTTGGAGAGTCTGAGAAGTTCTGCTATAAAACACTTGGGATTGAAATGTGTAAGAGGAGGAGAGAATGCCATCTTCCCTCCCGTGAAGAGGCACTCTCAGTCAGGGTTAACACGTTACGTTTAGCTCTCCGCTCACCCATGCATACACATCTGAGTATTGACACCGCAGCCCTAGTAATGGTTGCAGAGGCCCAGTCACCTGCTTGTGGTGGCAGACTGGTCTCCGTGTTTGCACAGCAGGGGCAGCTAACCTCTGTCCAGTGCCACCTTTGAGTAGGGTATAGAAGAAAAAGAATGTTCTAATAGCATTTGACGCTTAATTGCAAGATACTTCCTGAGAGAGTTGTGCAGGCAGCCAGCCTGTGTAGCCTCTAGTCACCAAGCTCTCCATGTAATGCATTAACATCTCCTCGCTTCCTCAGCACACACTGTCATCTCCATTTTCATTTCCACCCATTTCCTCCACCTTACTGGAGCACTTCCACAGCATCCCCACACAGCATCCCCACACAGCATCCCCACACAGCACCCCCACACAGCATCCCCACACAGCATCCCCACACAGCATCCCCACACAGCATCCCCACACAGCATCCCCACACAGCACCCCCACACAGCATCCCCACACAGCATCCCCACACAGCATCCCCACACAGCATCCCCACACAGCATCCCCACACAGCATCCCCACACAGCATCCCCACACAGCATCCCCACACAGCATCCCCACACAGCATCCCCACACAGCATCCCCACACAGCATCCCCACACAGCATCCCCACACAGCATCCCCACACAGCATCCCCACACAGCATCCCCACACAGCATCCCCACACAGCATCCCCACACAGCATCCCCACACAGCATCCCCACACAGCATCCCCACACAGCATCCCCACACAGCATCCCCACACAGCATCCCCACACAGCATCCCCAGCACATCTTGACCCTGTAGCTTTACACTTCCTGTTGAGGGAGAGCCAAGAGTTTTCAGTTCTCTGTGCACAATGTGTCCTGCCCAAGTTGTGCATAGCACTTAGGCACGTGAACCTTGCAGGTCCTGTCGTGCCAGCCTTCTCCCAAGCCATGTGCCTATTGGAGCTGACCTGGGGATCTGGTGAGCCTCCCCCTGGTGTACTGCATGTCCCTGCCCTGTTCTTGTGGCAACAGACTAATCAGGGCTGCCTTGCTCAAAGCCACCACCGTTTCTGCCTCTAGTGTGGGGGTTATGGTTTTGTTTTCTTTTTTCTCTCATTCTTTCAAATGAAAATTCCCAGCATTCGTTGTATAATGCAGTTCTGTAAAGTTTTAGTGATTATATAGAGTTGTATGACCATGACCACAGCCTAATCTTAGAATGCTTCCCTTGCCATCTCTGTTCCCACCCTGCTCCAGGCAACCACTCGCTGGTCATTTCATATAGATGGACCACAGAGTCTTTAAAGAAGTTAGTAGCATTTGTGGAGCTAAGAATTGAACCTAGGACCTCGTGAATGTTAGGCAAATGCTCTATCAGCGAACCATACCCTATTTATCAGAACACATTTACAAGGGACCAGGCTGTCCTACTGGCTGTTCCCTTTGGTGTGAATAAAGGGATCTTGGGGGTGGGAGGTTGCCCCCCCCTTTTTTGCAATGTATGATGTTTTACGGACCACATTGTCCATCCTTCCACACAGACAATCAGGAAAAATTGGTAACTGGGTGAACTTGTACTTTACTTATGGAAAGTTCAAAGAAAAAAAAAGAGAGAGAGAGAGAGAATTGCTAGGCTTGGTGGTGCACTGGGAAGCTGAAGCAGGAGGATCATTTTCAAGGCCAGCCTGGGCTACACAGAGGAACCATGTTGAGGGATAGATCACTCAGAATTACTCTTTATGGAGTATAAAATATATATATTTTTTTTTGCAACAGCGTCATCTAATGTCTTCTGTTAAATTGCAGGTTGCAGTGTCTTATGATATCGCTGTACCATAACGTACAGTCAAGGTTGCCTTCCCTTTGGGCTGTTAGAAATGCTGCTGAAGTGAACATGGTTTATGTCAGAGCCTCTTATAGGTCTTTATGGATTCCTGAGTCACAGGGTTTATGTCCATCCCCTTAAATTGTTTTTCTTCCTAATGTGAAACCTAGTCACAAAACTACTCTGTAGCTATCTTGCCTGAATTTCATCTAGTCATAAAATCCAGATCCCAGGAGGCGGATCTGTTATGAGGGGCTGAGGTACTAGGAGAAAAGAGAACGGAGCTGTGAAGCCTGGTATAAGGGCCAGTGCACTGTCACGAAACCTTGCCGTCTGGACAGCAGTTTGGCCCTTGGCAGTTTGTTTCCCTAACTTAGAAGTACCTAACAGTGCCTGGTACTACAGTGATCCAGTGCCATGTCCAAAATGTTTAGTTTAGGCTTCCTTTGTTTTTATTTGTTTCCAAGGCGCCTCGGGAGCAGGTGAAGTGGCCCCTGTAGTTTTATGGCCTTGGCGATGGCAGTCGTTTGCCATGCTACCTTGCCATCCGCTGTGCAAGTTGCTCAGGGAGTGATGTGGAGTGAGTGCTTTCTGCCCACTCCGTACCCTCACCCTGTCAGCAGGCTCTTCCTTGTCTGCCATTGAGACTCCTCTTTGGCCCCAGCCTGGGCGAGCGCAAAGCTGTGCGTCAGTTCAGTGCAGTGGTCCTGCGTGCCCTCCACCCTTACTTGGAAGCAGGGTGTCTGAGCAGACTCCTGGTGTGCTCAGGCTGCCAGGTGCTGTGAGTCCCTTCCCTGGGTGCTCTGGTTGGGACACAAGCCGGGCAGGCAGGACACACAGGAGTCATAGCTGTGGACCCAGTTGTTGCTTTCAGCTCTGCTTGTCTCTACAGTGTTCTCTGATTCCATTGTCTTTGAAAGTGTTGTGGATTTTTGTTTGTTTTGTTTTGAGGCAGGAGCTCACTATAGCTCTGGCTGGCCTGAGTGTTGGGATGGAAGGTGTGTCACCACCTCTGGCCTTGAAAATGTGATTTTTAGCGTCGTAGACCAGCTTTGGGATGCAGTAGAGGAAGCGGTGGAGCGGATACATCCCCTTGCTGAGAATCCCAGGTTGTCTTCTGAGCAGTTGGTCTGGACTCAGATTCGCCTTCTCACTGTAAAGAAAGAGTGGAGGGAGCTGCGAGGGTTGGATTTCAGGAGAGATGTTTGATTGCTGTCACATCATCCGTGCCAGCGTCCATTTCTGATGCCCATTGATCACAAAGGTCTCTTTTACTAATGTGCCTCCTGCATGAGTGTTCCCCACGTGCTTTCTAGGCAGCTCACTGAACCAGTCAGTAATGCGTGTGTGTTTTCCTTTAGCCATGGCAGGAGTCGTTGCACTCCTTGTCCCCCTCCCATGCTCCCGCCCCTGGATGTGCCCTGGCCTTATCTTCTGGGCTTCGCGTCTGGACTAAACTTGGGAGTGAGGCTGGAAGAACCGCAGCCGAAGTTCTGGTTAGGACCTCATTCTTCCGCAAACACACACATGGGCTGGGGCGCTAGTGCAGAGTGCTCTTGCCACAGAATCATGAGGACACATCTGTAGCACACATCTGTAATCCTGTGATGAGATAGATGAGGTAGATGAGAGATGGAGATGAGAGTCCCCTGGAGCTTGCAGGCCAGCTGACCTCGTGCAGTGACAAACAAAAGGAGACCAGTAACCAAGGTCCTCTGACCTCTTCCTGCATGTGCATGTACACACACACGAGCACACTCACACACACTTACTTCTAAGGGCCAAGCCTGTCAGGAACATGCTAAGTGGCACACAGTAAGCCCAGCAAGTGTCCCGAATCTGTTGTGCATGGAATGTAGGTGGCACTGGGAACAGCAGCTGACGAGAGTTGACAGCTCTGCTTCAGGTCTTTAGGTCTTAGAGAATGCTGTGTGGCAAAGAACTGGAGTGGCCTGGACTTGGGTCTGGCAGGCAGGAGAGAACCGTTGGTAGGAGGAAGTACTATCAAACGGCCAGTGCTTCGTGAGCAGGCTGCCCATCAGAAGGGATGTTCCCAGGGTAACTATCAGCAGCGGCAGGAGCGGCCAGTGCTTTGGGGTTGTGTAAGGAGAGGACTCTGGAGTGACTAAACTCCCCAAGAAACTGTGATTCTTTAAGAAACAAATATCTTAACTCAAAATTCCTGCTGCCTGCTACAGGCTTTTCCCATTCCATTCCAAGTATGTCTGGCTGTGTTTTACAGGAATGGGTGTCTGTGATGCTTTTAAAACTGTGGTGCCCATCCATGGGGGCCTTCACCTCGTTTCCTGAGTTGTGTTCATCTCAGGTGGACAGTTGAGGCCAGCAGGCTCCTGTGGGCCCACTGACGCTTCTCTGCTCCATACCTCAGCGAAAGTGCACGGTCTTGGAGGGAACTCACACAAGAACAAATCTGGCTGAAGAGCACAGCTGTTTTCCATCATTGATTAGAAATGGATTCCTACACTGCCCCTTGCCCTGGAATTAATCCTCCTGTGAGAATGAGCTCAGCCACGTTCCTCGCCAAAGGCCACAAGGGAAGCGAGAAGAAAGTGAGCAAACCTTGCTGAGGGCCACGAAGGCCTCCCTGGGTCAGCCCTTGCTGGGGACGCAAGCCTGACACCTATGTCCTGTGACCACTCCTAAGTTCCAGAGCCGAGGTGCAGACACAGGCTCTGACATGGTCCACAGACCCTGTAAAGAATCTCATGGGAAACAGTTCACACCCCTGCCACGTAGACGCAAGAGACGTCAGTGTGGGAAGACTAGGGGGTCATCCTGGGAAACATCCTCTTTTCCTTCAGCATGTTCTGGCTATCTTTGGTTCCTTTCCTAATAGGATTTTTTCATTACAGTCTTCCTTCCCAAAGCTGCAGGGAGCATCGCATTACTGAGGTGCACAGGGGTACCCCACTTCCTGCCTGAGCACCCACCTCAAGCACAGAGCTGTGCATGTTTTCAGAGTGCAGTAGGGTCACTAGGATAATCATAACACCTGCCTGTCCCCTGTGTCATGTGGGGCCTGCACTCCCCACTTCTCCAGCTCTCCCGAAGCAGTTATTCCACCGGCAGAACTGTGACAAGGGTTTCCGTAGCATTCCCACGGACCTTCAGATGAGGAGAATGACCTTGGAGCCATGTGCCTCGGTCCCTCTCCTGCCCTGGGAGGTGGTGGGAAGTGAGAACAATACTGGTGGGTGGATGGATGGGGGATGGATGGATGGGGGATGGATGGATGGGTGATGGATGGATGGATGGATGGATGGATGGATGGGGGATGGATGGATGGATGGGGGATGGATGGATGGATGGGGGATGGATGGATGGATGGGGGATGGATGGATGGGGGATGGATGGATGGATGGATGGATGGATGGATGGATTCTCTGTCTGGGGGCTCTACACAGAGCCGAGCATTTGTTGGCCATCCAAACACTTGTTCTCTGGGGGGTCAGGTTAGGAGGGGAATGCCTTCTACCTCTCCGTGAGCAGAAAGCTGAGCAGAACACCTCCCTCTGCTTCCCTGAACTTGGCCCTGTTCTATCTGGCACAGAATTTATGAGCAAAGTATCAAAGGAACTCGGCAAAGCAAAGATGTTTTTTCTTTGTGTCATGGGTGAGTTTTGAAGCTGGCTTTGCTGAGGCCCTGGGTAACAGCTTATTTGGTTTCTGTGTGCTGGTGCGGGGATCTCAGATAGATGCCTTTCTAACACTGCGGTACTAGGTCACCTTGCTGTGACAGTAAACCTGCTGCCACTGTGACTTGTCCCCTGATGTGGGGTTCCCCCTTTTCACACCAAGTCTTACCCTGCAGAAGGTACCCAGGCAGCTCAGGCATTCTCAGGGCAGAGAGGTAGAAGCAGTTGAGGCACTGTGTATTCTCTTTCTTGGAAATTACTCCTATGCTGGTTGGGAAAGTGTGCTCGGTGGGGTTGTGTGTGTATCCCGGTTCTCTGGGGTTGCATGTAGCCCTGACAGCCATGTTTATCTATGTGTTAGGATGGGGTCTCAGGCCTCCACCTTTCCTTCAGTCTCTCCGAGGCCTGCAACATTTTACAGAAAACCATGTGATTGTCAAGTTTTAAGGGGTCAACACTGGGGATCTAGCTCAGGGCCTTGTGACTGCTGGCCTGTGCCAGGTGAGCTATATTCCCAACTGAGGTTGTTCACCATTAGTGAAAGCTGTCACACGGCATTTGTATCTGGATGAGAGTTTATCTGCCTTGGGATGGGAAGTGCCATTCTGGGAAACTGAGTTTTGGGGTCTGTAGAGATTGGTTCTCCTGGCCTCCCTGTGGTTCCATTTTTACAGGTTCATGTAGAGTCCAAGTCAGGAAGCTAATCCATACCCCTTTGGTCCGCCTTAGAACCATCCAGGTCATGGATCTCCTGGTCTCCGGGTCACATGGGATGAGCTGTATTGAGAATCAGCATTGTTTGCTAGAGGTGGCCAGGGGCCTTCAGTTTGAGAAGTGAGGCTTTTTAATCTTCTCATTGCCTCTCTATTTCCTGTTGACTCACATGTAAAGGTCATTGAACATTGAATGTCCCAGGTATGTATTAGTCACCCCCATTTCCTCTTAAAAGAAAGGCACAGAGCAGGGACATTACTACTCTTAGTTTCTAGGGAAGACTTTGGCTTGTTGTTTAGAGGCCTGCCCCAGGCCATTCCCACAGATGTGGTGGGGTCCACATGTGAATGCAGACCTTTCTCTTACATCATTCCTTGCCCAGAGTACTGCCCGCATTCTCTGCAGCTCAGTGGTAACAACCCAGATATTGAGTAACTGGCTGCTCCTCCTGTGGAAATGTCACCAACAGATGGCAGGGTCTTAGGACAGGGAGCATGGGCTCGCGGAGCACCTGGGGATGCTACAGTCCCAGCAAGGAGGTCGAGGCAGGCAGATCCTTTGGGGTTGTGGACTGGACCCCATAGCCTACTTAGTAAGTCCTAGGCCAGTGAGGAGCCTTGTCTAAATTCTAAGATAAGAAAGCTTGTCTCCTAGTTCGCACATGTACATTTGTGCCTCTGCGTGTGTAACTGCATACACACACATACAAAGCTGTAGCTGTAGTTTTGCTGATGTCTTCTTGGCTGTGAGGTGGAGCCTGCCACTTCTGGCTTAGTGGAAGCTGTCCTGACGTCATCAGTGCTGCTTTAGGCAGTAGCCCGATGGTTAATGCCCAGGCTTGGTGCCTCCTTGTCTACCTCTTTCTGTCTATTCTTGGTTGTTCGACTCTTTCCCTTCACAGCTTCCCTCGAAACCCTGTCCTCAGCATTCATTAGAGGATGGGGGAGGAGCTTCAAGCCTCTGCAGGTGGGGCTTGCTGGCAAGGCATGTGTGTACCAGCTCAGAGGAGCCGTGTCTGCAGATGGAGGGACACCAGGTCCTCTTGGAGAGAAAGCTTTGGTTTAATGAAGAACCAAAATGATTAGCTTTGTGACTGTTTTTTCAAGCCCGTGTTGGGGGCTCTTTACTTATACACCTTCAGATAATGTTAACTGGTAAGCAGAGGGCAAGCGTGGCTTTAGAAACATTTGAGCCTGGCACCAGATGGGATCAGCTGTAAGAGGGTCTTTGCAATTCCTGCTTCTCCTCAGACGTGGTTTTAGATGGTGTGGGTTTCTTTCCAGGTGCTTCTTAGACATTGCCTCCCAGTAACCTTGCACTGGACATAGCACGGTCATTTGTACTTAACAAGGAAAAAATTAAGGACCAGGAAGGTGACAGACTTGTCAAGATCCCACTGCTTGGATGGCACAGGTGTAGGCTTGACACCCTTTCCTGTTCTACGTCCCACAGATTTGCCAGGCTGCCTTAGGTCTTGAACAGTAAAGCCGAGAAGTATCTTTTCCTTCTTTTTGGCATCTCCTTGCCCTGTAGGTCATGACAGGAACCAGAAGAGAGGCCAGGGCTTAGTGTAGATTTGGTAAAGTGTTGCATCCTAGGTACCCATCAGCAAGCAGAGCTTTGCTGACACAGTGGAGAGGCGTGGGGACAGGTTCTTGCAGGATTCTGTTGCCTGCCGTTCTGTACCTTGTTTGACAGTTGAGGGTGGCACCTACCCTTTGAGTGGGGACAAGCAGACAGTAATGTTTGAAAGTTGGGTACAGTTTTCCAGTGCTCAAAAGTTGGGTCCTCAAACACAGGCCTGGGAAGTAGAAAGAAATCACCAAGTGCATTTGCCTAGAACGCCAGTGTTCCCCAGCATGGCGGGCGACTGCAGCTAATTGTGTACTGGAAGGAGCTAGGAAAGGATTCTGAATGACCCTGTGAAAGACGTGCATGGCAGGCTGCATAGAGAAGCCTCGATCTGATCAGTACGTCATGCACATGTGTGCAATGTGGGTGTGAGTTGAAAGTTTAAAAATTTTTAAAATAGCCATGTGTCGTCGTTGTTATTTTTTGCTGTGCTGGGACTCGAACCCTGGGCTTCATGTGGGTTGAGAAGCCACTTTACCTCTGAGCTGCATTCCTGCCCACCCAGTGCTTATTTGATGCACAGGTATTGTGTTCCTTTCAAGCCTTCTTTTAGACCTCAATCAAGAAACAGCCCCGTTTTACTTGTAGGTAAACGCTTGGGTTCATGGAGCTTCCCCCGCTCCCCCTCATGTATTGCTGCTTTGGGACCTGTTTGTGCTGTTGGCTGACAGGAGCTGACCCGCCATACTTCCACCCCCACCTTTGAAAGTGCTTTATTGGGAGAAATATTATGTAAAACATATTAGGTTAAAAAAATTATCCAAATACTATGAATTGTATCCAGGCTACCTCATGAATATGTTTAAGGTTCTTGTCAGTCAGCTGCCCCTGCTACAAAAGGAGTTGAGTTCTCTTGGCCAGTGCACGTGCAGACCTTTTTCCAAACAGTTTTCTTCCAGGTTTGGAGTACAGGGACAATTGTCTGGCTTGTGAGCGGTCTTCTTGAGTTTCCCATACCATTGAAGTTGATGTGGACAGCACACATGCCATCTATTGAAGACATCTTGGGATTGCCCCTAATTATGTGTCTAGCTGCCAGTTGACAAAGTGGAGGGATTAGTCGCTGGTTACATGAAACCAGCCAGGATCGTGCAGAGGCAGCAGCTGGAGACATCTGTGAACCATTAATGAACAGACCATAGGTGATGGCGCCCTGTGGACTCTTCTAAAGGGGCCAGGAAACCATCAACCAGGGACACTGTCTCCAAAAAGCTTTAGTGTTTCTAAGAAATCACCTGTAGTGGTGTGTGAGACTGTGGTTGTAATCCAAGGAAACAGATTGGTGGTGGAACTGCTCCCCCACCCCCTCCCCACCCTGCCTGGGAGAAGACCCTCACTGTTGCTGATTGATTCTCTGAGCCGGCAGGCTGTTACAGGAAGTTAATGCTAGACTGGATACTGTTGGTTAATGGCCTCTGTGGAATGTTTGGATCTGGAGGCCAGTCTCTGTCTCAGTGTCACAGTGCTCTGGCTTTAGCCAACTGGCTTGAGCTTTCTGACTGACCTGTGAAGCTGGCACCGCCCCCAGAGGTCTAGTCCTCAGAGCTCAGCAGCAGATGCAGGCTACTTCCTTTCCCTTTTCTTTTGAAATTGGTTTGTACATTGAGGTTTTTTTTGTTTTTGTTTGTTTTTGGTTTTTTTGTTTTTAATTTTAAGACAAAGTTTCTCTGTGTCCTGCAACTTATGCTGCAGCTCAGGCTGGCCTTGAACTCATAGAGTATCACTGCCTCCCAAGTGCTTGGTTTAAAGGCATGAGCCACCATGTCTTGAGGAGCACAGTGAGTAGTTCACCTAGTTCACCTGCAAACTCTTGAGTGGCCTGAAGCACGTCATCTGCTTGCCTCTCCTCCCCTCTCTGATCTCCTTCCTGTGAGCCCAGGCGTCAGTCCTCCCGACAGAACTTCTAAGGGACTGTGGGGAGGAAGTCAACCCAGTTTCACCCTAAGTTCCTGCTCATGGTTAGCGTATAAGCAGGTGCTAAGCACACATCTGCGTTTGGGTCCTGGTTCACTTGCTGTGGAGTTGTCCGTCTATGGAGCTAGAAACTTCTGAGACCCCGCTCAGTGTAACAGCTCTGTGTGTTCAAGCCTGGACAGGTGATCGAGTTGCTCCTGAGAGAGATTCTGCTCCAGGTCAGACAGCTTGTTCATAAGAATGTGCTAGCAGTGTGTGGCACAGCCACCTGACCTGAGTGTTTCTCTTCTCTGCCATCCCTGTTGACTTAGTAAGTCCAAGGCATGGAAAGTAGGCAGCTGTCCTCTGTAGGAGCACTGGTGGGGTTGAGTTGTAAGCACCAGAACAGATGTTTGGTGGGATGGGTGGCCACCCTCTGTGTTGAAGAGGAGGGTACAAGAAGGGCATCTGCCTTCCACAGAGGTAGAAGAGCCCAAAAGTGGACCTGCTTGCTGCAAGTGAAGTCTGGTGTCAAAAGATGCTGACACAACCATTCCTTCCGGAGATGCTGGGGACCTGTTCCTTTCTGAGACCTCTACCTTTCCAGCAGCCTTGCAGAGTGAATTCCAGTCTCCATGGAGAAACGACCCTAAGTTCTCCGGGTAGGAGCTGATGCTGCAACAGCAGCACAGCTGAGGGTGACATGTTCGGAGAATTTGGTTCCCATGGACCATGTGAGGGAAGGCCCATCAGTGGTGGCTGGAGAGCTGGACAGGAGCCGTGTACAGGTTGCTAAGTTTCCACCGGAATAAACATACTGGACACAGACGCACATGGAAATTCCCACTGTTGGGTCAGATGTCTAGGCGTCTTGGGACTCTTCTAAGCCTGTCACGTTGGAACAGTGCTGATAACCTCAGGTGGACTTGGAAACATCAGGAAATAGGGAGATGGCTCAAGTCATCACCTGGTCTCAACTGCAACCTGTGGGACAGATGGATGAGAAGGCATCGGGGAGCAGGCTGCACGGTGCTCCAGGGAGGACCTCTTGACAGCAACTGTGGAGTTAGTCCATCCTTGTCCTTCTGTCCCTCCTTTCACTGCAGCGTTACAGAACTGTCACTCAATGGCACACAAGGCAGGGGTCATGTGGGGCGGATGTCAGCTTTCAAGTCTATCCTCCTTAGTTGGTGCGGGGTGACTTGGCACCTGACGTGACACCCCTCCTTCCTGGAGACCCTTGGCAGCCGGCATGGAAAGCCTGTGTCTAGTTAGACAGAAACCTGGAAGAATGGGCCCTGCAGTGCCCCGAGCGTGTCCTGGCAGGGAAGCTATGTCCTTGTGCCCCGCTGAGAGTTCTGCAGTGTGAGGAGAAGGTACTGTCAAATGACAGTGCTCCTGCACCGTGCTGCTCGCAGTTTTTTGGCCAAGGTAGAGCAGGGAATTATTTCTTGCACATGAGCTGGCAGGTCATTCAGAGACCTGAACTCCTTCTTCCTGAGACATTAGCATCTTCTAGGGACGTCTGCATGGTCCAAGACAGTGCTGAATGGTTCCTGGCATGTCCAGGATGTTTGTTTTAGCCTGTTTTAAAAGATGTCACTGACCCATTCATGACAGTGTGCAGTAGACCCCAAAGTTTCAGGGACTTACCTTCTGCCCAAAGCAGATGTTGTTTTGTCCCCTCAGTGGATTTTCCATGGAAACATGCCATCCTAAGGATCACAGTCTGGGCCACTGTCATCAGTGTGCCTCCAGGGGCCGTTACTCAATAGAAAAATCACGTCTCATTTTATTAAACCAAAATGTGCATTTTTCCAGAATGACCTGACGTGGAGGCTGGGTTTGCCCTCCATTCTCTCCCAAATAGCCCTCAGCACAAACTGTGCTGTGTTCCAAGGCAGAAAACAGATTCTGCTAAACAATTGCTCGCTGGGTCACAAGACTGTCCTGGAGGCCAGTCCTGGTCAAGTGAGATACCACAAGTCTGTGGTAAGTCAGCCCAGCCTCCAGGCGCCAACAGCTTACCGTGCAGTCTGTGAAGTGAGTGTTCACTAAACCTCTCTGGAATGTAAACCAGCTCTGCAGGCTCTGTTTACATACAGATGCCACCAGAGTCAGGAAGACCAGGCCCACTCCCGCCTGGAAGGACTAGTGTGAGCACCTGGTTCTCCCCAGGATTAGGTATTCCATGTTTCAAAGGATGCCCAGACTGCATGCACTCTGAGTTTTTCAGCCCCTCTCCTGTCTCCTAGACACCACCTCACCTTCTCTGTTCTGCCCATTAAGTGCTGACTCTGCCACCTTCTGAGCATGTGTGAGCAGGCCCCTTGCTGGTCTGTTCTCCCCAAGGCTCATCTCTAGTGAGACTGCCCCCCAGTGGTTATTGCAAGAAACTGTGCTACTGCAATCCAACAAGATTACCCAAGATTTCCCTAGTGTCTCCAACGTTCCTTCAAAGTAGTGTCTGTGGTCATCAGCTCAGAGACACCTTGACCAGGCCATTTTGTCTCAGGGGCTTGTATTGGTATAGTCACAGTGGGAGCTAGACATACTGCTCGGGCTTAGGGCCTGTCTTATAGGGTCTGAGCTGCTTTTTCTGTAGAGAGAAGCTGCCAGTCTCATCTATCCTCAGAAGTCACTCAAGGTCAGGCTTGCTGTAGGATTGCCAAAGCAGTCACAAGACACACCCCACTTCCGAGAAGAAAGTGCCGTGGACACATGTGAGTCCAGTAGCAGGGAGGCTGACCAGGCACGCTGGACAGCGTAGAGCGCCTACTTAGGGTTGACTTTGGGAAATGTCTCAGACTCACAGGTGACATTCCTCTGTGGACTCTTCAGGAACTCCTAAACCTACACAGAGCAGTGGATTTTAAAGAATCCAGAGAAGGTAATACAAAAACACAGACCTTCCCCCTAACAAGAGACAAGAGCCACACTGATGGGGTTATGGGGCTCTAAACCTGGTCCAAGCTAAGCGAGAAGCTGCCTGTGAGAAGCTTGGGAGTAACTGAGTACAGATTACTCATTACAAGGCCTGGTCACCTCCCACTCCAGACAGCAGCTCATCCCTCCCCTCTCTGTGCTGTGCTGGCCCTCAGGGCAGCAGGGCAAGGTCTCATCAGCCTCTCTTTTATACTGTGGAGGTTCTCTGTGGCCCGGCAAGGCCCCTGGGGGCTGCCCCAGGTACGGAATCACATACCCCCCCATCCCCCACTGCCCCTGGGAGTCGTCTGGCTTGAGCAGTGGGCTTTATGTCCAGCTTTATTTAGCATCGCTGGGGGAGTGTGTGCAGTGTACAGCTGGGCTCTTGGTGTGCCCTGCACAGGGACCGATGATGCTTACTTTGCTGATGATCTCCCTGGGAACTGTGTCTCTGTGTCTGTTTAGCAGGGCAGGTTTGGCTGTGTGCAGAAGACCAGTGACACTCAGGCGCCGTACTCTCCGATTATTTTAGCCTGTGGTATTTGATGTGACTCTTAGTTCTCACTTATGTGGACATCATTTTACCTGTTGCCAGGTACTTTAGGCAGCTTTGTGACTTTTATAGTTATGGGAAAGCTGGCAGAAGCTGGCACCGTGTCCTTCCATACCCTCCAGCTCTTGCCCCGGTGAGGTTTCTTTCCTAATTGATTTTCATTTTTTCCCCCTGCACTGTAAGCTCTGTAAAGACCAGAGACTTTGTATTCTCTATTGAGCATCAAAAACAGAGCTCGTTACCTAGGCGACAGTAAATAATTTCCGAGTGACTAACTGAATGGGCAGAGAGCTGTGGAAGGTGCGTGTGGTGGAACAGCCTTTCTTTGGCTACTTATTTTTCATCCCCCCGCCAGCCCCATGACCACCAGTGTGGTGGGAGGGGAAGCCCAGAAAGCCAGCTTTCTGAAGGAGGGTGCTTGCAAGAAGCCATTTTAGTCAAGGACTTGCAGTTTGCAAAATAAGAAGTAAATGTGAGGGGCTGGAGAGATGGCTCAGCGGTTAAGAGCACTGACTGTTCTTCCAGAGGTCCTGAGCTCAATTCCCAGCAACCACATGGTGGCTCACAACCATCTGTAATGGGATCTGATGCCCTCTTCTGGTGTGTCTGAAGACAGTGACAGTGTATGCATATAAATAACAAAGAAGTAACTGTGAGGGAGGGCGGCCTAAGAAGATGGGTGCAGGAACAAGGGTAAACCACTGTGTCTGCTACGCCTGCATCTGCTGTGTCCCTGTCATGTGCTCATACCACAGTGCCTGACTGCTTATCTCTGTGATAACTGGGACTAAATCTCATGCATCAGGCCAAGTTCAGGTTGGCACTCCATGCCCAGTTATTGACTAATGGATCTAGAAGGATGGGTTTTTGTTGTTGTTGTTGTTGTTTTTTAATTTTTTTCGGAGCTGGGGACCGAACCCAGGGCCTTGCGCTTGCCAGGCAAGCACTCTACCACTGAGCTAAATCCCCAACCCCTCAGAAGGATGGTTTTATAGATAGGAGGAGGAAGGAGACGTCCATTTAGGGGGCATCTCACAGGAAAGACTCACTCCTCTGCTGAACCCCATGTTCACTTGCTCCTGTGGTGGTTCTTCCTAGGACTTTATTTAGGGGCTGGGAAGCTGGCTCAGCAGTTAAGAGCACTTGTTGCTCTTCAGAGGACCTAGGTTGGAGTCCCAGACCCCACAAGGTGACTCAACTACGTGTAACTCCAGTCCTGTGGGATCGATGCCCTCTTCTGACATTCATTGGCACTAGGCATGTGCATAGACATACATGCAGGCAATACATCCATATACATAAAGTAAATATTAATATATGTGTACACGTATGTATCGATCTGTCTGTCTGTCCGACTACATGAGTAACAGATTAGCACAGTTTGACGACGCTTCACAGCATGTCTTGCAAGACTCGGACAGCACAGTCTTCTGTTTCCTGTGCCTGTGTAACTCTTCCCACAGTTACGAATTCTGCACTCACTGTTCTTAGGCTGCTGCAGCGGTTTGAGGTGCAGGTACATCCATGTAGAGCAGACAAGTTCACCCATACCTGTTTCTGGACCTCATGAAAATGGGGGTGTCTCCTGGGTTGTCCACAGGGGACTGTTCCCCACCACCCTGTTTTCTTGATGCTGCTCCTTTGGACCCCCAGGCTTGGTGGTGTGACTCCTAGCAAGTGGCTCCCATCCACTCCACTCTAATTTTAACTTTTTATGGGCTGTCAGTAGGTTTTCCCATGTTGCTTCACTTAGGGGAAGCATTTAGTCATTTCCTAACCAATGTGAGTTAAACATCCTTAGCCCCAGAAATCTGTTGTGAAACATTGCCAATTACGATGGATTGGGACAGCACAGAGCCCATGAGGTGAAGTGAGATGAGTGGGGTAGGACTGGCCTGCAGCGGGTGCACTCTGACAGGCTGCAGACAAGGCCTTCTGTAGAGGCGCCTTGGGGTTGAAGAGTGGCTGCCCAGAGATCAGAATGGTGCTCTTGCGTGCTGGCCTTTCCGTCTCCACACATCCCAGTGTACCTGGGCTACAGTTGTAAATGAGCGTGCCTTACATATATAGACATTTTCTTTAGCTTTCTGGGGAAGGTTGTTAATGTCTGTTTTCCAAAACTCACAAGTTTTCAGGGCCTGAGTGGTCTTGGGTAAATGCATGCCGGGTGTTTCTGAAGAGGGCCCTGGGTCCTAGGAGCAAGCTCCCCTGTTCCCCCCACAAAAATCAAAACAAAAGCTGACTCAGTTAGCCAGGCACTTGTGGGGAAGTTGTCCTTTATTATGTCGTTGGATGTTGAGTGGGATTCCTGACCCCTGGTTATTAGTCCTGGCAGCAACCCCTTCCTTCCCATCATGCCAGGCAGAGCGTTCTCGTGTGTCCTGGAATAAAGGTCAGGTGGCTAGTCCCACAGAAGTCATCTCTGGGTGACAAACACGAGTTTGAATTTAATCATTTAGAGTTTCCAGTCTTTGTTTAAAATTACATGTATTTACACACATACATATATGTGTACATGTTCATGTATGCATACTCAGAGGCCAGAGGCGTTAGATACCCGTGAACTGGAGTTGTCGCCATTTGTGAGCCTCCTCACAAGGATGCTAGGAGATGAACCCAGGTCCTCTGCAAGAGCAGCATGTGCTCCTGACCTGAGCCATCTCTCCAGCACCTGCCCAACCCCTTATTTGGGGGCAGGGTCTCATGTGTCTCAGGATGGTCTTGAGTTCACTATATAGGTGACAATGACAGTGAACTTGTGAGCTTCTTGTCACCTCCCAAATGCTAAAGTTGCAGGTGGTGCCACCATTTATTATGGATATTGAACACAGGGCATACAAGTGCTCCCAGAAGTCAGAATTATAAAGGGTCCCCTGGAGCTGGAATTAGGGTTATTGTGACCCACCTGGTGTGTGTGCTGGGAATCAAACTCTGGTCTCTGGAAGAGCAACACATGCTCTTAACCTCTGGGCTGTCTCTCCAGCCCCTTAGACCAATGTCTTACATCTGTGAGGTCTGAATGGTATTTACATAAGATGCTCCAGGTATTAAACGCATACTGCTGCTGTGTGCTGAGAGCCTGTATACATTATTACCCAAGTCACCATACACTCTGAGAAGGCTACCCAGATTCCTTTCCCTATCTGTGCACAATGGAGGCTGGTGGAGGTGAAGAAACTGGCCCAAGGCTCTAAGAATGGAGATGCCTTTCTGTAGTCAGTGAGCTCGCTCTGCTGTACCCGGGACATGTTACGCTAGCTTCCTATGCCCATGAGCCAAGTCCATGCTGCTGTGGCCTTGCCTGATAATATCTTGCCATGAAAGTGCATGGTATAAGGCAGAAGTTCCTGGTCGTGGTGATTGAATGCCTCAGTAAAAAAGCAACAGCGGGGCTAGGGATGCTGTTTCCTTTCCAGTTTGTTCTCCGAGAATGCATGATCATGTGTAACAATCTTGAGCAAGGGATAGACTTTTTATTTAATTAACAGTCTGCCATATATGTATATGTGAAAATAGGATTGGCTCCAGATAGCTCTGGGCCATGTCTGTGGTGGATACGAAGTAGGCCCCTGCCCATGCTTGCTGTGGTTAGTAGAGTCCAGATGGCTGTATGTAGCTCATTAGAGCCAAACGTGGCGTTCTAAGGATTCCTGTGTGTGTTCTGTGAGACTCTGGATTGCTCATATGGGGCTTTCAAGAGTCCTGAGTCGGACCAGAGCAGGAATGAGATACAAATCAAAGCCCCTTAGTGTTGGGGATTCTGATGACTGCCTGCCCTCAGAACACCTCACCCCGACCCTGTCCTCTCCGTCCTCCCAGGCATACTTTCCTCACGTAGTCCCAGGTTTAACTCTGCTGGGCCCACTATGCACCAAGTCCCCTTTGCTCTTCACTGCTCCTGCCCCACTCAGCCTTGTCTCTCCCTCACCCCACCCTTGATTATTTCTGTGTATCTGTGGTGCATGGTGCACAGGGGCCTCCCCGGGTGTCAGTAGGGGATGAAGAGCACACCGTGTGTAACTTTGGAAAGGTGCTCAGGGAGGAGAATGGAGTTAGCACCCAGTACCCAGGGCAGCAGGTGGCATAGTTCTCTGTGCTGTATTTTACTGGCTAGAGTGAGGCCTTCTCAAGGTTAATTCATTTATTTTGTGTTTGTGCACATGTGCACATGCCAAGGTGCACTTGTGGAAGTCAGAGGACTACTCATGAGCAGTCAGTCCCTTCCTCCTGCTGTGTCAGTCCCGAACTCAGGTGGCCATGTTTGGTGGCAGGTGCTTTTCCTTCCAGCCAGCTTGCCCCAAGCTCTTGACTTTCAGTGCTTCAGGTTTTAGACCAGTTTGCAAAGCGGCCTGGGAAGCTCTGTATGCGCCGAGGGATGCACTTGTAATCTCATCGTGCACCTCGGCCCCGTTCTTTACTTCCTTCTTTCTGATACAGTGATCAGGGTCCCTGGCCTGGCAGTGTCACCTGATGGTGTTCCTCTTCAGCTTAAAGCAGAGGTCGCGTGTAACTTTCTCCATGAATCTGCTTACTGTAGAACCAGCCTGGGACTTGGCCCCTGTAGCTGTCAGCTCTGCTGAATAGGAGGGTTGGTGGGCTGCCATCTTCTTTCTCCTCTTCAGGATCTCACCCACCCAGACAGGCTGCTCTGTACAGGGGAGCAGGCATCTGCACAGCGCCCCTCCAGGCTGCAGGCCCATACAGGCCTAGCAAAGGGTGCACCAGAGGGCTCGGGGGTTTCAGAGTATCCTGAGCACGCAGCACAGAAGGAACGAAAGCCTTTCCAAGGAGCTCTTAGGGTTGGCGCAGACACTTAGATGCTCTTCTCTGTTCCTCCACAGAGCGATCAGCAGCTGGACTGCGCCTTGGACCTGATGAGGCGCCTGCCTCCACAGCAGATTGAGAAAAACCTCAGCGATCTGATCGACCTGGTGAGTACCCCCCCATATGCTCTCACTCAAGCCGAGTGAGGGCGGCACACAGTTGCTATCTTCTGAGCACTTTGTGGGGAATTCAAAACACAGGAAACATTTTCTCTCCCAGGCCACACCCCACCCCTGGGCTGTGAGACTTTTCCTACGAGAAGATGAGTTTCATATGGTGATCTCGATACACATTGCTTATAAAGTTAATTATTATGACCCCTTCCCTGACTTACCTGCTTCAGTTTCTGAGAGTTTGCATTTGGGCCACACCTCTGCAGGCCTCCACAAAGGTAGCTAACCTGGCACCCATGCTGGACCAGCTTCCTCAGCCAGCCTAGACCAGCAGTGTCCTTTCTAGTCTGAAAGGTGTAACAACAAGTTTTATTACATTGTTTTTAAAGTATTCAGCTCTTTTTTAAACTTTTTTTAAAATCTAAACATATAAAATAACGGGCTTTAAAATGTTGCTGCGGACCAGCTGGCACTGAGGTATTATTTGAAAATACTAAAATACTCAACCTTGTAGAGCTGCAGGATAATTGAAATCAGCCCCCAGGAGGCCTTCCTGCTTACCTAAATGATTTAATGGGGCTCTGGAGCCAGTCTGCTTTTCCGATTGTGTCCCCTGTCTTCCTGGATCTGAAGCAATGAGGCATCCCTGAAAGCAGGGGTTTTCAGCCTTCATCTGCTCTGCTCGTTTACTTTGATTCTGTCGTTGGGACTGAGAACATTCTTACCAGGAAAACAATTTGATAGGAGGAGATTTCCATCGCCCCCCAGATAAAGCTCTCCCAGCAGCCTACAAGTCCCCAGTGCAGCAGTCTCTGTTTATAGGACCCAGAGCTCCAGCTGTGAGCAGGTGTGTGAGACAAACACAGGTCATTGGTAGGGGTTGTGAACAGGAATTGGGGGGAACCCTCACAACTGGGGGAGGTGTTGTTTCAGGAGCTTAATAGCTCTGTGAGAGAGCCAGCCACACAGTGGCTCATGCTGAGAAAGAGAAAGTGGGTATAAAAAAGATAATCGCAATGTCCTTGTGAGCGCACACACATACAAACACATATACATACATGCATGCATGCACACAAGCAAGTTATGTTGGGATGGCAGTGACATCTAGGAAGCCAGAGAGACAGAGACTTGAAGTTGTAGTGATTGTCCCATCCACTCTCTGAATATTGTGTGCTCTGCCAAGTGCATTCTGAGAAGTGTTGACTTATTCTTGGTCAGCAGTCTGTGCCTGGTTCTGTGTAGATGAGGGAGGCCAAAATTGGAGGTGTGGCCAGGTCCCCCTCTGCTCAGCTCTGAGAGTTGCCTTTTAAGCTCTGTGTGAAGGTGTGCTTGGCTGACGGTCAGCTCAGTTATTGCTGTGGCTTTGAAATAAGCCTGCCCTGGAAGCACGAGAGAGTGAGCACACGTTTTCTGGTGGCTCTGGGTGTTTAACGGGCTGTTTTGTTCTTATGGCAACTGAAGATCGTGCTACAGCTGCAGACTGATCTCCCCTGGGCCCCCTCATCGCTCATCTCTGAGATGTGTGTAGCTTTGCTGCAGATGCCCTTAGGTTCAGGGAGGAATCCAGCATGATAGGGAGGGAGGGAAGGAGAGACTGAGAGCTGCCCTCCACCAAATGCCGGTCAGGGTTCTGCCTCAGGCCGCCTATGCAGGCTGCACAGACCTAGGGCAGAGTGCCACAGACTACATCTGCCCGGGCACCTGAGCTTACTTCCTCTTCCCCTCTGTCTTCTGCAAAGGGGGAGAGGGACAGGGAGAGCAGGGCTGGGGGTAGGAGCTAACAGTCGATGACTGTGCCCAACAGTTAGGGTTTGGTTTTTAAAGACCTCCCAAGGGTCGCATACATGGAAGGCTTGCTCTTCTGCTGATGGCACTGCTGGAAGGCAGCGGAACCTTAAGAGGTGGAGATGAGTGGAAGGAAGTTAGCCTTGCGGGCAAGACAGTGAAGGAGGTGCGGGGACCCTGCCCCAGCCCCCTTTTTTTGGTCTTGTATGCATGAGGTGAACAGCTTTACCCCACTACAAGTTCTGGTGTTTGGCCCAACCACAGACCTAAGTGTCCCAGAGCTAACCGACCATGTACAGAGAGAGAGCTCTAAAACCACAAGCCAGAAGAAACATGTCCTAGCTCTAAGCTGTGGCAGGAATTTGGTCGCAGTAATGGAAACCTTGCATACTTCTCTGTGCCTACATCTGAGCGCAGAATTTCCGTCTGATTTTTTATAATAACCCTTTGAAGGTCCATATGCCCAACCCACCCTTTTGAGAAACTGGGGCTGCAGGGGTGTGTGTGTGTGTGACCAGATGGCATCAGGAATGCTGATCTCCCCTGCTCCGTACTTGACCCCTAGGTCACCTTTGAATAAGTAGGGTCACCCAGCAAGAGACTGATGTAGCATGTCCTCAGGCTGTGCCAGGTTTCCTGTGTGTGGGAAGCATGCCGCAGAATTTGTTTCTACCAAGGGGAGATTTAGGACATAACAATAGTCTAGAAAAATTTTCTTTTTATTACTTACTTGTTTTTTTTTTTTTTTTATTGTTTTGTTTTTTGAGACAAGGTCTGGCTATTATCCTATTGTTGGCCTTGGACAGCTCTCCTAGTACTGGGATCAGAGGCATAAGCTACCATGCCGAGGTATAGTTTTAACTTGTTACATTTTAAAGCTCTTCTATGGGACATGAAGGACTTCCCTTCTTAGAGCCAGGCCTTTCAGGGTTAACTTCCATAGCTTCATGGTATGGCTTGAAAGGTGCCGCCTCATGTGGAGCCAGCCTTGGGATCGCCTGGACCACAGACCCCTCAGAGAATGGGTCTGGGATTTGGGGTGCTTACTAATTTTTAATTGAAGCGTGATGGATGTCAAGATGGAAATGGGGCGTGACATCTCAGCAGATTAGGGTCCAGTGAAGCGTGGTTCGTTAAAAGCCTACCAACATGCTGCAGGAGCCACCGTGAGCGATGGCCTGGCTCAGTCCCCGAGTGTGCAGTACATGTGTGTGGAGCACTTGGGCTGCCTTTTCTGCTGGATCTCGAGTGGCTGTAAAAAAATCACTTGAAACGCGTGTTGTCGACTTGTGATTTTTCTCCTGTCTGCTCAGCGTGGCAGTTTTTTCTTTTTAAACTAAGTTTGCAGAGTCCTCTCATTCTGTACACGTTCTGTGTCCTGTTGTAGTTTGGTGTCACAGGCAGTTTTAGTTTCTTCCCAAAGCTGTAGTTTCAGAAAACTCACACTACCTATGGCCACTCGGCCATTGTCTGGGGTCAGGGGTGCCTTTGGCGGATCTCACATGAGGATCACAGCTTTCCTGTGTGCTCACCTGCCCAAGCCAGTGAGGAAAGGAGCTGTTCTTGGGGATGTTGGGGTTTGCCTGTGCTCCCCCTCATTTACATATCAGAGCCAGGTTGCTGCAGAGGGGTTTGCCTGGTCCACAAAAGGTCTGGTTACAGAGTCTCATCAAAATGTGCCCTGTGCTTGGCGGCCAGGCCCCGAAGCCTGGCCTGCCCTGCTAGGTCAGCACTCTGTCTTCTCCCCAGCATCACAGCCTTTGCGGCCTTGGGATTCTGGTGCATGCTGATTGGTGGGAAGTGGTGTCCTTTGCGGATGGCCGAAACATCATTTTATTACATACTAATTCCATTGTGCTAGAGGGAAACTGGCTGAAGCTGGTTGCTAAGCTGTTTTAAAAATACCATACACCCATGTGGACCAGGGATCATGTGACGGGAAGGTGCTCCTTTGACCTTCTATGGCCTCTCTCTGCACACTGGCAGCTAGAGTTGGCACCTCTCTGCTGAGGTATATTTTGAGCCCTGAGCTGAGAAAGGGGTTTGGTTCTGCAGATTGGCACCCACCAGGCCATCCGTCCTTTGCCTTTTTAAAACAACGCCAAAAATAGCCATGGATCTGTTTTACCAGGGCAAGGAAGGCTCAGCTTGCACACACACTGTGTGTGTGGGTGGGGGGGGGGTTGTTTTTATTTTTTTCTTTCGTAATTCCTACCTTTTTTTCCTTCTTGTAATAACACAGACAAAGGCTTTGTTCTCAGGTGTCCCTAGACTTACGAAAAGGGAAGGTCTCAGCTGTGACTCCAGTGTTAAGTTAGGCTAATTCTGCTTTCTGGTGACAAAGGAGACCTGGAAACACAGGGTGCTTGTGGGTAGAAGATGCTTGGCCCCTCCACTGTGTTCTCCCAAAACACATACAGCTCTAGAGCAGTAACAGTGGACTTCAGTGTAGCCGGCCGTCCAGAGTATTCCCTGCCAGGTATTCTGTTCCCTGTCGTTCTAAGTCAACTACCCAGTGCACATTCCCTCTTGAGAGGGTCCAGGATTCAGATGGGACTTGATTTTTTAATTGTTCTCACATTTAGAATTTGACTCTATTCTTGGGGAAGTAGAAGTAATATTAGTAGGAGCTAGGAGATGATAAATTCTTTTTATAGGCCTTGTCACGGGTAATCTTCACTATGACCTTGCTTCATCTGGGCTGATTTTGTGAGGTATAGATGAGAAACCGAAGCATGGGGTGGTGAGGGCCTGCCTTCTGGAGTCTAGTCCAGTCCTACAGTGGGCTTGTCACAGCCGTGGTAACTCCCACTGTCCCCTTCCTTAAAACAACTGCACAGTAGACCATTTCTGACAGCTAGCAGGCCTGTGAACGGAAAGGTGATGAATGCAAAGACAGTGAGCGAGCGGAAAACTGCCGTGTTCGAAGTCAGGAGGCTTGGGTGGCAGCTGCTCTTGCCTTAGGCCAGTAGGCCTCTGGGCTGCAGTCTCTGCCAGGCTAAGGCCCGATGGTCTCATTCTCTCAGACTCGGTTCTGAGGCCCAGAAGCAGAGGAACCTCACTGTGGGTGCCCTCCTGTTGGGGTCTCTACTTCTAGCACCCCTTTCTTAGCAGAAGAGACTCTGATTTCTCCCAGGTCTGAATCACACCGCCCTCTGTGTGGTAAATACACAAAGGGCAGGTGCAGCCTCCAGCACTGAGTCCCAGGGCACCATAGCAAAGGGCGTGGCTGCCTAGGACTGGGTGGAGGGCCCTCTAGCTTTGAGGGCTGGAACACACTGCCCCTCTCAGTTCCTCCATTATAATATGAGGCCAGTAAAACCCGTCTCATGGGGTGAGTGGAAGACTCAGGAATACACTTCCAAAGTGCCAACAAAGGAAGCAGGGAGGTAGGGAGGTGCTTAATCCATGGAAGCCGATGCTGTGCTGGCTTCACTGACCCAGAGCCTCGGTTCTGCCCACCCAGAGGCTGTCCTCACGCCTGGAGCCACCCTCCAGGCTGTGTTTTCACAGGTGCGCCAACCCCAGCCTCAGGCTTCCACAGCAGGGCAGCTCTTGATGACAGGGATCCAGCTTATTTAAGCTGGAGCTGGGGGAAAGTTAGGCCTCCACTGAGGCCTTGGGTGGTCATGGGAACAGTCGACCCTCACTTGCCCTGACCTGAAAAGGCAACACTTCCAAATGGAAAGAAGCCTTCCACTTCCACTCCAAACGGAGTTGTGCAGCTGAGGGGGCAACCCCGAAGTCTGTTTCCCAGCCTGCCCACTGCTCCTCATGGCTGCAGAGCGAGCACCTTTGTCCCAGTGCCCTGAATCTAGAAAGTGCTGGAGACAGGACAGGAGATGGGCTGGGCTACACAGGTTAAATGGTGGTTGCAGAGTCAGGTTGACCGAGGATGCACCAAGCAATCCCACAGGTTGTTTATGTCTTGGCCACTACCTGCAGGAGCCAGATCTTACAGACCCATTCGACTCTTTTCCCTCCCACGATTAGGATTTTCTCCTTCCAGATCATTGGAGTCCAGACACCAGGCTACCTCTGACAGTTTTTCCCAGTCACAGAATGACCCTGGTTTTTGCTTTCTTCCCTTCTTGTCCTGAGTCTTCTTTTCTTGGAGCACCTCACCTGCTAATACCTACTCAGGTCCCTGACACAGAAAACACTATGGTGCCAGCAGCCAGGCGTCACACCAACACTCTAAGCAGAAAGCTGGTTGGTTTTGCGCTCTTCTTGAAAACAAACATGTCCAGTTGGTGCCCCTCCCCGCCAGGCCACCTGGGTTACCATATTGCAGCTCAGGCACCTGCAGAATTCTTAGCCAGGTGTTTCTAGGCTGCAGGTCTGTTTCGGTGTCTAAAATGTGAAGTAGGGGTGTTTGGACACCTTAAAAGTGGGAGCCCCTGTTAAGGGAAGCCCTTGCCCTCCATATGTGGCCTCAGTTCCTCACTGGTGAGATGAGACATTGGACTTGGGATGTAGCAGCTCCCTGTGTAGGTCTGGGTCTCCATCTCGAGTACTAACTATCACCTATTCAGGTCCTGGTATCTACTTTTCACTGGAGAACTATGGCAGTGTTCCCCAACTCCACAGGTTGTCTTCTGAAGGTGGGGATACAGGTAGTTGGTCCAAGACTCTCTCAGCTGATTGCTAACTTTGTGAGTTGGGATCAGCCCCAGCCCAAGTAACTCCAAAGCCAGTTTTCTGTCACACTGCCATGTCCACAACTGCTTCAGGAATAGCTTTTCCTCGTCACTGCAGGTCACCAGCAGATGGCTTGCTCTGAACACAGATACTGCCACCAGAGAAAATGCTGGTAGGCAGCCGCTCGGCGTGCATACACTATGGCTTTTACCTCCCCCTACCACAAGGGTATGCTGATGGGGATGGAGGCAGCTGTGATACCCCACACATGACCCTGAAGCCAAGTGCCAACACCAAGCAGCCACACCAGCCAGCTGGGGCTAGGGGTGAGCTCCAGACACCCTGGGGCTTTGCACTGCTTTTGGCAAGGTATTTTGGGAGTTTGAGGCCCACCCTCCTCTTGGGTCAGTGGCCCTCATCTGGCCAGACACTTTGCTCTGTGATCGGGCGGTTTGTGCCTGCCCCTCTGCTACATGTGTTTGTAGGCCTGTTGAACTGGCAATTAAGGCTCATTAGAGACCCTGTCAATCTTAATGTGCACAGAGCTTGCCTAGGAAAGGCCTCCTGAAAGGCTGGGATGTTGAGCCCAAGGCCTCTGTGAAATTGGTCTCTGCAAATGATTCTAGATGCTTGGTGGGCCACAAGAGAGGTGTGAGCTGCTCTCCCCACACTGCAGACTGCCAGGTCCTGGTGGGCCTATTACCTTTTATGTAATTGAAACCTTCGCCTGAGAGCAAAATTGAAGTTACAGATGGTGGGCAAGTATCAGATGGAGGCCCAGAGTGGGGACCTGACAGCAGGCCACTCTAAGGACAGATGCTGAGTCAAAGAGGAAACTGAGTTGTCCTTAATCTGTGTCGCCCGTCTCTGGAATGTATGGGAATACTTAATTACTATTGACTTGAAGCAAGAGTGGCATTCCCAGTTGAGAACACAGGAGATTTACGTCAGGCTAGAAATGAGTATCCTTCATATAAGCCCTCCCACCCCCAGTGTGAGGAGGGATGTGTGGTTGATGTGTTCTAAACTGAGATCCTCCCGTCTTTGTATAGAGAGAGCCTCCCTGACCTTCCTGCTTGCACACAGTTAGAGAAATCGTTGGTAATTCATTGTATGCTGTATCTTCAGGAAGCTCCCTCTGGCTCCTGAGACCCCTAGGAGATAGTGGTGCACATTTTTCTGTCTCCTGAGTGTGTAAAATAAATCCTGGCCATGTGTCAACCATAGGTGGACATAGCATATAAACAGTAAGCCACCCCACCCCCCAGATTTGGGAGGCGAGAGCTGTACACGCTTTACAAGTCGGAGATGAAATGGGACTTGGATGTCTCCTGGAACTGAGTTGTATGACTGGGGACATCACCCTGCAGCCAGTAAGTTGGTCTGAGTTAGCTGGGTCTTAGTGTCCCCCAAATGTCCAGGTGAGTCCAAGGCCGTCTCACACCCAGGATCCGTTTCCTCAGCTGTTCAGGGAAGACTTTGAAATGCCCCTTGCTCTCAGGGGACACTGCGAACATGCGTTGCCAGTTGCAGATGGTTTTGACTGGTATAATGAGCTTGTTTCCTGAGATTCTGTGGCATGAGAATGGAGATAGAATAGGGCTGGGGGAGCAGTCAGCCAGATGCCTTTCCCTTCCTTGTTCAGCCTGCTTGGGAAGAACTGTGGGCCCCTGGTCAGAAGTGGCCAGCTCTTTGCCCACTGGCTTGTCAGTGGGTAAGTTGTTCTTAGCTATACCCTCTAATGACCTTTCTTGCTCCAGCCCAGGGTGGGCCATGCTGCCCTTGGTGACAAGAGTCACCTCTAGTACTCCCTGAGACTGCAGGGCATGTGACAGAAAGAAGCCTGAGGATGAGTCCAGGAGAGACCAGCATGCTGGAGGCTCTCTGGACTTGGTGCAGACTGCTGGGGGCCATGGAGACTTGCTTCTCCCGCCCTGCTTTACTCAGGGAACACTGCCCAGCCAGTGCAAGGATATTTATGGTCACACTTCTCCCTAAGATACTTGAGTCTTTGGAGATTCACCTTTGACCCTGTGCCTGTCTGGATTACAGAGAACACCCCTGGGCTTATGAGCACCTGGGTTTGCCTTAGTCCACCCCCTCCTGACCGTGACTTGTCTGTTTGGATGCTCTGACATGGTATCCTGGGTTACATTCTTTTTTTTTTTTTTTTTTTTTAAAGATTTATTCATTTATTATATATAAGTACACTGTAGCTGTCTTCAGATACACCAGAAGAGGGCATCAGATCTCTTTACAGATGGTTGTGAGCCACCATGTGGTTGCTGGGAATTGAACTCATGACCTCTGGAAGAACAGTTGGGTGCTCTTAACCACTGAGCCATCTCTCCAGCCCCCTGGGTTACATTCTTATGCTGGCTCTATTCTTTGTCTGTCTCTGTTGAGCCCCTTCTCCGTACTTAAGCTCCAACCACAGCGCATGCTCATGCTGCCGCCTTTGGGGGTTGCTTACTGCACATGCTGAGGTCAGGGGTTGCATGCAACTGAGGGACATGGGTGAAGAAATGGCTTGGATTCTCAGGGTCTGATGTCCTTCATCCACTTCTACAAGGGAATGTTAACAGGCCTGATTGCGAGGAGCATCTCCTGTGGGTAACCACAACTGTTCTGATTGCGAGGAGACTGCAGCTAGAGGACAGAGTTCTAGAATAGACGTCTAGAGCACTGCACACTGGATGCCTCTGAGTGGCAGGCTTCAGTCCACCTTGATGGGTGAGGTCAAAGAAAGCTGAAGCAGGTGGAGACATTGAAGATGGGTAGCAGAGGGAGGGAGCAAGCTGGGCAGAGACTTCATGGGAGCAGATGCACGACTATGCCTTAAACCTAGGCACTGAGCCTAGTGTTGAGTCCACAGTCCCGTGCCAGGCAGTAGCAGGCAGCAGGCACATGCTCAGTTCTCAGATGAAGATCTGCAGTTAGTCACAGCATGGAAACATTGCCTTGAGAGCCTACAGCGTGGGGCCTGCTGGCCTGAGGAGGTCCTGCTAGGTCAGGAGCAGCAACCTTGCACATGGCACTTTTCTGTCATCTGCCTGTGACAGGGATGTGCCTGTCGAGAATCCCAGCTCCTGGTCTTCCCTAGACCCACTTTCTCTTTAAAACAGCAGGACAGCGTTCCTTCTCAGACGTCAAGGTGCCTATGGGTGAAGAGCACTTCCTGGCTTCTCAGCCAGGTGGTCCTCTGTGGCCTTTAAGGGATGGCCTGAGGCTGCTGAAGAGGAGGCATGCGTCATTCTCAGGCGTATATCTAAGAGAAAGTTAGGCTCCCATTGGTTCCTATACTCTCTCCATCCCAGAGACTCCCCAGAGCTCCACAGGCCTTGCAAATCTTCCCCAGTTAAAGGGCTCTTAACTGTGCACAGGGCTCTCTTCCCCTTCTGTGTTAGTGTTTCAGATTCCATCGCTCCAAAATGCTTGTCGCTCAGCAAGTCTCCCAAGTCCCTTTTTGCTTGGGGTCACTTTCCTGCCCTACCGTTGGATTTTATGCTGCTGAATGTATAGCTCAAGAGCCTGTGACCAGGAGGGTCTGATGCTGTCCCCTTAACTTAGATTCTACATTTTGATTGATAAGTTTAAAAACAAGAGCATAAAAGTGAATTGGAGAGAGCTAGGCGTCTTCCAAAGACCAGAGGCAGAAAGTCTTTCTTCTCCAGGGCTGGCAGACTCCGTCCTGGGCAAGGAGTGCCTAGATTGTCTCATAAACAGGCTTGATTTGGGAGACAGGTAAAAGCATTTGGTAAGAGTATAACATGCTCAGTCTCCTTCCCCGGAATGTTTGAACTAGGCCAGGAATGTGGGCTGGGCAGCGGGAGGCAGTTAGTTGTAGGAGGAATTTGGAATTGGGATGCCTGAAGGAGCCAGGGCTTTACCATCTCCCTGCTTCCCTTTAAAATCCATGTGAAGCTGAAGAGATGGCCCAGTTGTTACGAGCACTAGTTGCTCTTTCTTTCAGAGGACCTGGGTTCAAGTCTCAGTACTCACGTGGTAGTTCACAACTGCCTTTAACTCCTGTTCCAAGGAGTCTGACGCCCTCCTCTGGCCTCTGCAGGCACTGTACATACATGATGCACAAACACAACACCCATGCATGTTAAAAAGTATTTGCCAGGAGTGGCACATGTTTTTAATAGCACCTGGAGGCAGCCTGGTCTACAGAGTGAGTTCTAGGACAGCCAAGGCTGTACAGTGAGTGTGTGTCAAAGGAAAGGCAGTGTGTGGGGAATGTGGCTTAGTTAGTGGAGGACTTACCTAGTTAGTATGCATAAAATCTTGGGTTCAACCTCCAGCACTGCATAAATTGGGTGTTGTGGTGCATGCCCATAATCTCAGAATTCAGGACAAAGAAGCAAGAGGCTCACGTGGTCAGGGTCATCCTTGGCTACATAGGAAATCCGAGGCTGACCTGGGCTACGTGACACCCTGGCTGTTTTGTGGTGACTTGGTCTTAGCTGCTTAGCTGCTTGGCACTGGCATTGATGAATGGGTCCCAGTTGAGCATGGAGCTGGGAGAAGCTGGTATGACCACGATGCTCCCTCCTGGCCCACAGGGTATATGTAATTTGTATGTGGTGGGGGGCAGGGCCTCCACAGAGTGCTGTGAGCTTTGGTCAAACTCTGAGAATCCTGTCCTGGGTGACACAGAGATAAGAAAATTATCTAAGCCATGACCATGAAATGTTCAAGGTCTAAAACTGAGCCAGAGCTTACCGACTGCCTGTGTTGGTGGAACCCTAAGATAGAGAAAAGGGTGTGGGGCCACACTCCCGCTCCCTGAGCCTGAAACCCTGTGCTGTACCATGAGTATAACTCAGCAGCTTTGGAGACCATAAGCCGGTCCCGATCTATTCATTTATGTTGTAAAGAGCCGCATCCCCATGGCTTGTCCAATGCTTTGTCTGTGCTGGGCATCTCATCCCCATTTGCTCTGGGCCCTTAGTCACAAGAGCACTAGCCCACTATGGGAGCCATCCAGGGGCAAGGCTACCTTTCCAGCTGTCTCAAAGGCAGGTTGGTGACTCACTTAGCATTTTGAAGTTGGGAAGGGATTTCTTATGTTTCACATGTACACATAATGGTATTAATAATGACCCTACAGGGCAGGGTATTCAAATGAGGTTTATAGTGTCTTTCAGTGAAGAACAGAGGTGGGGCCTGAAGAATAGAGGATCTGGGGCCACACCCTGTTATGTGTGCTGGGGTCCTGCTTGGTGGGTAGTGGGTGCAAATAAGCACTGCTACTCAGTCTCCTTCCCTGTCCTCCCAGCCTGACAGGGTTGGGACAGCTTGCCTTGGCCTTCTGTGACTTGCTGTGGTGACTTGCAGGGGCCATTCTCACACTTGCCTTGGTGGTTTCTTGCTGCAGAGCTGTGTGCAGACCCCCCTCCTGTTTTCCTTATCATTCCTGTCATTCTTTTTTTTTTTTTTTAAGATTTATTCATTTATTATATATAAGTACACTGTAGTTATCTTCAGACACACCAGAAGAGGGCATCGGATCTCTTTACAGATGGTTGTGAGCCACCATGTGGTTGCTGGGAATTGAACTCAGGACCTCTGGAAGAGTAGTCGGGTGCTCTTAACCGCTGAGCCATCTCTCCAACCCCAACCCCATTCCTGTCATTCTTTTTTTTTTTTTTTTTTTTTTTTTTTCAGAGCTGAGGACCGAACCCAGGGCCTTGTGCTTGCTAGGCAAGTGCTCTACCACTGAGCTAAATCCCCAACCCCTTTTCCTGTCATTCTTGTGTTGTCCCTTGACCCCTAGCCTCACCTAGTGTCCTCAGGTTTCTTTCCTGCCCTGGCAGTCCTAAGATGGGTGTCCTGTTGATATGCATCTTCCCATTTCTCGCCTGTTCCCTGGCTGGACCATGCTGTCAGAGAACTGCAGTATATGTTTGTCTGTGGTGGTGGCAACTTCGCCACCTCACCCTGTGCCTACAGCAGGCACTTGGTACTTAGTATATGGAAAGAGCTTCTCGAAGGGTGCTGTAACCCCCAGTTCCTGGTTAGGAGGCTGGCGATGGCAGAGCAGGGTTTGGACCTGTGTTTGATTTCTCATTGTGTACTTTGTTCCGATGCTGGCATGTGTACCTCTAAGAACACTCTTGTTGCTTTCATTGTTTTTTAAGAGCGTAACTTCGGGGCCTTGAGAAAAACAGAAGAATCAGGTTGTAAGCAGAGCCCCCTGCTGGCCATTGGGGTCTCTGGCACCCACCCCATTTGTCTGGAGTGGGACGAGCCAAGACTCTCCCCAGTCACGGGCTCGCCATCACTCATGTGCACCGAGTGGACAGGGTCTGCTTTCGATCCTTATCTTTCCAGTGGCGGGCGCTCAGCCAGCAGGCAGATCAAAAGATGGAATGTGTTCATTTGGCCATTATTTAAAAAAATCAAGGTCCAAAGGTTCACTTCTGAAAGGCAAGGGCGCCAGGGATTAGATTATCCGGGGAGTTGAGCCACTCCGGCTTTTGTGTTTTTTTTTTTTTTTTTTTTTTTTTTTTTAGGGTCCATCTCAAGTTTCTTTTTCTGGTTGAACAATTTTTTTCAACATTAATAACTAATGGAGAAGAGGAAGAGGCAAAGTGGAACCATATGACAGTGCACACAGCCTTGCTTGTGGCCGGAAGCTTCTGATTTGTGTCGCTTTCATGCGATCAGCTGTTGGGTTAGATAGTAGGGAAGTCCGCCATTTGGGCAAGAGCAGCGCTGTGATTTATCTCTCAACCCAGCTGAACTGTGTCCCTGTGCCCTTCCTTAGGCACTGGCTACTGGCCTGTATGGCTTGGGGCAGCTTGTTTCTTAGGCCCTGTGTGCCTCTTTAAAGTAAGGGTCTGTAGGCCAGCAGGATGGCACAGTGGGTAAAAGCATTGCCACCAAGCTGAGGACCTGAGTTCGATTCCCAGGTTCCATGTAGTGGAAGGAGAGAACCAACGCTCACAAGTGACCTCTGACCTCTATATCTACGCTATGGCATGGGCACCTTCCTCAAAGAGTGAGTGAGTGAGTGAGTGAGTGAGTGAGTGAGTGAGTGAGTGAGTGTAGTTTTAAAGGAAAAAAACCAGTCCTGGTGATGAGTAGTAGACTGGATCCCATGGTGACAGACAGTCCTTGGTGATGGAGGTAATAGACTGGATCCCACAGTGAAAGACAGTCGTCTTTTTAATGGTTTATCATCACTGTTGTCTGGTTTTTCTATGTTGCCTCTGTGGATCCTGAACTCAATCATTGAGTCATGTGATCCTTCTGTCTCAGCCCCTGGGTTAGTTTGACTACAGGTATGTGCCACTGTCCTGTCTCTTGTTAAAGCTTTCTTTGCTGTGCTTGGACTGAACCCAAACCCAGGTGAGAATAGTAGTTCCTGCCGCTTGGCTAGTGGCTTCCCTCTGAGCTCTCTGTCCAGAGTGAAGGCAGGGCCTGTCCCAGCAGTGGTATAGCGTTACTATTCCAAGTCACTGGAAATTAACTTGAAGCCTCAGCAGCCTGATTTAGCCAGCACTGTTGGTGTTAGATGGACGTTCTATACAGAAGCTAATGATGGCGGGTAGGTCCTGTGGGCAGTGCGGAGAGCAGCCAAATGCACGAAGTAGACTTGGGTGGCTGGACCTGGTCATTCCGCTCATTTATTGCTGCAAACTCAGGATTCTGACACCCTGAAGAGTGACACAGCCAGGGGCAGGAGTGATTGATAGGCTCTCAGACCTGAGCAGCCTCTTTTCTCTGGTATGCGCTCAGGCAAAGACCCTATGCCTACTCCCCTGGGACCCAAGCTTAGATTGAGAGCCCTCTGCAGCCGACAGGACATGGTGCTTGCCTAGGGGGTCCCCTCATGACTCCCTGGGCACAGCGTTGACCCGGGAGATGGACACAGGCAGGGAAGAATAGGCCCTGCTGGTGGTGTTAGGATAGCCAGCTCAGGAGCAGTCACAGTCCTTGTGCCATCCGTCCATGGGACTCCTGGGGAGAAATGGGAGTCTGGGGTGGGGCTGAAGGAGACATCGGAAACGTGGTGGAGTTTTAGATTGAACAAATAAAGAGCTGTCCTGTGTAATTAATATTCGAGGCATGGTCAGACTGGAATGGTCTTCCTTGTGAATCTGAAATTCACATTTAACTCAGCAGCCTACAGTTTCTGTACCACCAACTCTCAGTGGGGAGGGTTTTTATACAAACTAGCATGTTGAGGAGACAGCTAGTAGGCCAGTGTTGGGAAGGTGGAGGGTGGGCAGGATGGGGGGCAGGACTGACACATGGTGTGTACACACACACACACACACACACACACACACACACACACACACACAGCAGGACTGATACATGGTACACACACACACACAGCAGGACTGACACATGGTACACAGACACACACACACACATGCACACACGCACACACGCACTCACGCACAAGCGTCTGGGGCAGCTGCCATACTGTATAGTCTGTACTTGTTTCCAGTGACAAGCATAGTGTCCTTACTCCAGACCAGATTGTCTTTGATCAGAAGAGGAACTGATGCAAACAGAACTTAAAAGTATGGCCCACATTCAGAACGTGTCTTTCAGGGACCTGAGCAGTCAGAGCCAGCCAGCCGTGACCCATCCTAGGTACTTGTGTGCTCTCAGGCACATCCTGTGTCCTGCAAGATCTCTGTAGCTTTCCATGGTGTGCTGCCACGGTGGGGCTCGGTTGAGTGTGTGTTCTTCTGTGGTTGCTAGGGACTTGTGGGCTTGCACAGTCCAGGGTCAGCCCTTCAGGGTGCCTCGTCTCCGTGGTTTGCCTGGTTCTGTATTCCTGTCGTTGCCGTGGAAGGCTGGGCTTGGGCTTCAGTGTGGTGTGAGGTTATTTGTTCCTTTTGCTGCTTACTTGAGACTCTGAGAATTGAACTGAGGACCTCATGCACAGCAGGCAAGCACTCTACCACTAAATCATCTTCCCAGATGTCTAGTTCCTCTTAACTCAAGGTCTTAAGTATTCGAGTATGCTTGAAACTCACTCTACAACCCAGCCAGTCTTTGGTCTTAGGATCCTCCTGCCTCAGCCTTCCAAGTATTTAGGCTTACAGAACTGTGCCACCAGGCCTGGTCACAGTGATGTGGAACTCATGGACTCAAATCTTTGTCTTCCCTCAGCCTCCTAAGCTTCTAGGATTACCAGTGTACATAACCGTGCCAGCTAGAAATGGAGCCTCTCCTGGCAGCTCCCATTGTCTTGCCAGCTTGGCTGGCGAAGGAGCTCTGTCTTCCCAAGCATCCCTCAGCATCTGCCATCAGAAGCAGCAAGGTGCACTGAGGTACAGAGGGCTGGAACTGCTACCCAGTATTAGCAGACAGCCAATAGAGTCCACACAAAGAGGACTTGACAACTGCATGAAGACCCCAGTAGCAGCCCAGTGGCTCGAATGGATCTTTGGTGGCAGGCTACAGCACGAAGGGTAGCACACAGCTGCCAGAGTCATTTCACTGGGCCAAAAAAATACAGCAAGTGCCTCAGACCCAGCTAGGGTGTCCCAGGTGGAGGACTCTAGCTATAACTGAGCTGCAGTGGGGGCTGGGAGGAGCTTGGTACCATTGCTGCTCACTGTCCTTAGGGACCAGAGTGACAGGCTGAAGGAGCTTGGGAGTCACCTAGCCCAGGATTGGATTTCTGTATTCCCTGCTGACTGTTGATGTGAGTCTTGGGCAGCTTTAATGACTCGGTCTCAGCTCTGTAATCTAGAAGTCCTTGGTTACCCACTTCATGCCCTAGTCTGAGCGTTTAGGCCAAGAGCATACTTTGTGATACCTGGCTTCACGTCCCACAGGCATTTAGAGGTAACAGAGAGGGGTGTCGCCAAAGCTAACTTTGGAAATGACCTTGCCTGTTGGTTGGGTGAGTGCACGGGTGCATGTGGACCAGGTTCTGAAGACAAGCACACCATGCTTGGGCTGGAGGTGTGTGCTTCTCCTTGGGGACCGATGTATGTGTAAGAGTTGGACCATCCCATGGAGCAAGAGGTGCTTCAGTGCCAGGTAGCACTTTGTACACTGGACTGTGATGTGGATGGTAGCATGCAGCGTCAGAGCCTGGTTGTCCTAGTAGTGCTGGCCTTTGGGAGGGACACGTGATCTGAGCTGCATGGCCCCCTCTGTTAGCAGCCCCTCTTCTGGTAAATGATGAGGCTCTGAGATGAGAAAGTCAGGACGCGGAGACAGTGTAGAAATGACTCGAACAGAAAAGCATCCACTCTGCCAGGATCCCCTCCTGGAGACCAATGTTTGTGTTGGGAGGAGGCAGCCCTGGTCTGCTCCCCCAAAGGCTGTGGTAGGAATTGATTGACAGCACCTTATGACTTGTTCCAGCCCACCAAGCTGGGCCACCAAGCTGTTTGCCCTCCGCTCTACAGGTGAGTGGACTGTGCTCTGTGTGGAAAGCGTGTGGACATCCACCTCTGTAACAGACACAGCCGGCTAGGAACGGCCTGGTAATGCTTGGCCTGAGGCCTGGAAAGAGCTGGAAACTCCACCCGGCCGGCATGGGAGCCTGTGGGAGTTCTCCAGAGCCCCGTTATTCTTTGAGTTCTTCACATTCCTGTGTATTTGAAGTGTTTGCCTTCTTCTCAGAGCCTGAGCTGGTATTTTGTCCACCAGAGACCAATACCCAGCACACACATCCTCATACTCACAGACCACCCTGGTGGTCAGGTAATTAAAGCCACACCCGGCTTTGGAAAGACTGCGTTGGAAGTCACGCTCCACAACATCTCATGGCCAGGTTTCTTTATAGAGAAACATGGTTGGTGTTGGGCATATGTGGAGAGTAACAGACAGATTCCGAATTTTGGCAGGGCACTACAAGCCAGATGTTAACCTGGTCCTGAATTGGGAGTTATTTTAATGACATTTCTCCATGTCCTCTCTTTCTGCCAGGTCCCCAGTCTGTGTGAAGATCTCCTGTCTTCTGTTGACCAGCCCCTGAAAATTGCCAGAGACAAGGTGGTGGGCAAGGACTACCTTTTGTGTGACTACAACAGAGACGGGGACTCCTATAGGTGAGCTCCCACATTGTAGCGCTCACCTCACAGCATGGGTAGCCCATCCACACATCTGTTTGTCCTTCTTTCTCCTCCTCTCAGCTGTCCATCTGACCCACTAACGGGCATGTGTGGGTACCTTCCTTGAGCATCAGAGAGAAGAAGGTCTTGGTGCCGTACAGTCTAATGGAAGAGCCGTGTGGTTTCAGGGTCAGCTGCCCCGATAGGGTGGTGCGTCCTTCCTTCCTTCCCTTCTCTTTTCCTTTGCCATCACCATGTGGCCAGTTGACATTGGTCCCTACCCAGGAAAACACGTCTAGTAGCTGATGAGTAGCTGTGCTGTGATGCAGTCAGTCAGTTCAAAGCTGGCTGGGGGCCTTAGAGGAGCCTAGAAGAATCTGTGGTCCAACTCCAGAATGACATGGTGTAGGACATGGTCCTGGGTTAGATGTTTTTAATAGACTAACTATCTATTTTGAGATGGTCCCACTATATATCCATCCCTTGCTGGCCTGGAACTCCCTTTGTAGACCAGACTGGCCTCAAATGCATAGAAGTCCTCATGCCTCTGTCTCCTGGGTTCTGGGATTAAAGACCTGTGCCAACACACTTGGGATCATTTGTTTCAAGTTTCCCAGTGTGAGAATCCCAGAACACCGCAGGACTTCCTGGGGATGAGCACACTGGGTTTGGGCTTATTAGAGACCACACTACCAGGGTTCTTTTTGGAGAAACAGGGAAGGGGACCAGGAAGAGCAGTATGGACTCTCAACCAGCACTGTTCCTACTGGGAGCAATGAGACTTTGGCAGTGCCTTGTCATCTCTGTCATTTCTACAGAATAGAAACTGTAGTGGTCATTCAGCCAGCACAGCATACAGAAGCATCGTGAGTGTTACCTGTGTTGCAGGTACTGCTCACAGCTCTTTTCTGGAGTCTGTTTTGTGAGGAATGCAAACGGCTACTAATGTTAGGCACGAGCATCAGTCATACAGATTGCAAACATATTGCTACAGAGAACAGAGCAAGAGAGAGAGGCAGGGTGGATAGCCAGTGGGGGCTTGGTCACAACTGTGCTCTAGAATGAGTTGTGGAGTCTGCACAAGTTAGGAACTTCCTGGGTCCCCAGCCCTCGGTGGAGGTAAGCTCACTGGTGTCCAGAAGGCTATGACAGCAAAAGAAAGGTCAGAGGCACAGCAGGGCCTGTAGAATAGGGGCCTTGAAGGCCAGGCTGATGCTCTCACACACTGCAAGTATGGGGTATCCTTTGTTTGAAACTAAGAGAAGGAAAACTGGCGGTGGTGGTGGCCCCTTCTACTTCCAGTGGAGGTTAGTTAGGGAATGGCAGGGCCTGAGCCTGGGACTGAGGACAGATGGGTGGAGCTTGGAAGCAGAATGACAGCTGGGAGGTATGGTCGCTGTCTGCAGAAGGACAAGTCCTGACTCTGAATGTGGAATGGCCACTGGGCAGGTGTGGCATGGCAGGTCTGAGAGCTGGCACCAGGCAGGTCCCCAGCAGGTGCACAGGGGCAGCCCTTGAGGAAACTTCTGTGAAGGTGATAAGCAAGCCTGCCACAGGCCACAGTGAAAGCCCTCACGAGGCATTGGCTCCATTCGGGCTTTCCTGGGAAAGATACCATTGAGACTCAGTAGCCACTGGTTCTGCTTTGTTTGTTTTTAAACCTGAAGCTCCAGGTAAGAAAGCTGCTGTGCAGGAGTGCAGGGAAGGACAGCATGAACTCCATCTTGTGCACCCCTCCCTCAAGGGCTTCAGTCCTTCCAGAGTACCCTTAGGCCCCACCCCTGCTCCCCAGACATCAGAGGGGTTCGGGATGGGAGCCTCACAGGGGAGCAGAGGGTAAGGAGAAAGCTTGACTCCCCTCTCCCCTTCTGGATCTGAAACTTCAAGGTCCTCTGATTTTCTCCACACATTTCCATCCTGTGTTTGATCGTTTGCTTAAATAAGATCCTTATGGTGAGGCCGCTGCCAGCCGCGCTGCTTGAACCCTGTTAGCTGAAACAAGAAGCCTTCTGGGGAAATGAAAGCCCTGGCTTTTGAAACCCAAGCATTCCTGTCCATCTGTCTTTTCTCAAATGGCCCCCATTTAAGCTCTTAAATGTGTTCTGAGTGCCCCTTCCACTAAGAATATTCTGGGTAATGTTATGATTTTTCCCCTAGCTACAATTACCCTGGCTCCAGGCCTAACGGCTTGAAATGCCGTTGTAGTCTGTGAGGCAGGAGGAATGTGTAACACACTTACAGACCTCTTAGGTCTGCGTGTGATGGGTGCTGTGTCCTAGCGGGTTGCTTTGTTTTTAGTTTTGCTTTAAAAACTTTAACCACATTAGCGTGTGTGTGTGTGTGTGTGTGTGTGTGTGTGTGTGTGTGTGTGTGTGTGTGTGTGTGTGTGTGTGTGTGTGTGTGTGTGTGTGTGTGAGAGAGAGAGAGAGAGAGAGAGAGAGAGAGAGAGAGACTTATAGAGGTTAGAACCTGAAGGAGCCAGTCCTTCCACCGTGTGGGTCCTGGAGATGGAACTCAGGTTGTCAGGCTTGGCAGCAAGTGCCTTTGTCTGAATTATCTTGCAGGCTCAGGGTTGCCTTTTGAAAAGAGCCATGGGCTGGGTCGTCTATGCCATGTGAAGGAGATGGCGTGAAGAGGGGACTTGCCCTACTTACAAGTAGGCCAGGAGGTTCTCAGAGGAAGCAGGGTGGGTCCAGGTCACAGTCCTGGGTTCTTGCCCACTGTCCCACAGTGGGAGAGCCCAGCCTCACTGACGTGTAAGTAGTGCAACTGCCTGTACTGACCTGTCAGCTGGCCTTGGAGCTTCTCCTTCCTTCCTGTCCTCGCCGTCCTCCTGCCTTTGTGTTTTGGAGATAAGGTCTAGTTATATAGCCCTGGCTGGACTCAGACTTGACCTTCCTGCACCCGTCTCACAAGGGCCAGGACCACAGCCACGCACGGCCACCCCAGCTCCCTTTGACTCCCTGTCTGAGGGAGCCTGCGGAGTTTGTCAGAGTGCTGTGAAGGCAGACACCCCACAGACCCTCTTTGTCAGAGTCTTGAGCTAGTGCTGGTCTTGGGGTCCTGTTCCCCCAACTCTGTTGGGAGTAGTGGGTGGGCTTGAACTTGAACCTAGGCACCTAAACAAGGAAAGGTTTCTAAAGGCTGTGCTCAGGCTGGAGAGGTAGCTCAGCGGTTAAGAGCACTGGCTGCTCTTCCAGAGGTCCTGAGTTCAATTCCCAGCAACCACATGGTGGCTCACAACCATCTGTGATGGGATCTGATGCCCTCTTCTGGTGTGTCTGAAGACAGCCACAGTGCAGTCACATACATTAAGTAAATAAATATTTATTTATTTTTTTAAAAAAGGCATTTCTTTGGATAAGTGCATTTGTAGCCTGAAGCCCTACACAGCAGCTTGGCCCCCACTCTATGCTTTGCACCGTCCCTGAGAACACTGTACCTCTACAGCCACCCTGAACACCTAGCTTCCTTTCATTGACTCACAGCTAGACTGGGAACCAGGAAGAGACATCTGTGTGGACAAGGTGGGGGGTGAGGGGCCTTGAGCATACTTTTCCTCTCTCAATGTTAATCCCAGAATGAAAAGGTGTGGGCCTTAATGATGCCTGGGAGAAAGGAAGGCCGCATGAGTCCCTGTGGTAGGAACTTCCGGGCATGTTCATCCTCACGGCATAGGGCTTCTCTCCAGGTGCTCACACCTCCTCCCCTGCCGTAGACTCCCTCACTTGTTGAAAACTTCACTTTATTGTCTGTGTGGATGTTTTACATGCATGTATGTCTGTGTACTGGGTGCACGCCTTGTGCCTCTGGACACCAGAAGAGGATGGTGGATCCATGGAAGTGGAGTTACAGGATGTGAGCTGCCATGTGGGTGCTGGGAATCAAACTTGGGTTCTCTGGAAGAGTAGCAGTGCTCTTAATGGCTGAGCCATCTCTCCAGCCTCCCCCAACCTCTCTTGTAAGTTCTTTGTGAAGATGCAGCCTGAGCTCTCCACCCTTGGGAACTAACAAGGAGACCTTAAAACACCTCCCATTGCCTTCGGTGACTGAAAGTTCCCCTGGTGTGGCGAAAAGCGTTTTTAAAACGCAAGTCTTTGGGTTGGGTCTCTTTACATCACATGGAGCCAATGCCTCGTGAGGGCTTTCACTGTGGCCTGTGAGCTTAGGCCCGTGTATTGGGAAGGGGCTGTGTTCCTTAAGGAGCCAGGCACTCCATTTCCTGGTGCCCAGGCTTACTGCCTGCTTCTGTAACTCATAGCCATCTTCTTATTACTTAGTGTCTGAGGCCTGAGGAGCCTCTAGCAAGTCAGGGAGGCGAGGGGCACCAGCTGACCACTTTGAGCACAAAGGAATCAGGGAAGCACTAGTATTTGTGCTGCCTGCCATTCTCTCTGTTGGTTCCTCGAAGTAGCCCACGCTAGCAAATGGCAGCCTTGTTTCCCGCAGGAGGAAGTGAGGCGTGGAGCTCAGGTGTTCGCTGCATTGGTCTGCTGGCCTCTGAGCCTTTGCTTTGTAAGACTCCCAAAAGCCTCCTTGTGACTTGGCCCTGAACTTCAGGCCGCTGAGCTGGGGCTGAGTGTCTCTGGGATGAGTCATAGAGCTGTCTCCTTCCTTCTTTCCTTGCAGGTCACCATGGAGTAACAAGTATGACCCTCCTTTGGAAGATGGGGCCATGCCATCTGCTCGGCTCAGAAAGCTGGAGGTAGAGGCCAACAATGCCTTCGACCAATACCGAGACCTGTGAGTGGCTCTGCACGCTAGCTCTGGGGGCTTTTCTGGGGGAGAATCGTGTAGGAGAGTTTGCCTGGGCTAAGCTCTCTTCCTTGGCTCTACTGCCTGGTCACGTAGCTTGCTAAAAGTTAGAGCTACCTGATGCAGACATGACCATGTTACTCTGTTACGGTTCCATTGTGGCAGGTAAGTGGGAGAGCACCTACTGTGTGTCTGACACAGGGTAGGTATTTTGCACTCTATCTCATATCTTCGCTCTTTGAGTAACAGTAAGGTTTTGGATGCCACAGTGGCACAGTCAGCATGAAGTGCTCACACACAGAGAATAAGGAGTTTGTCCAGGCCAGGGGCAGAACTAAGACTCAAACACCGCTGATCAATCACAAACACACGGTTAAAGTGTGGCCTCTCTGTGAAGCTCAGGCTGACTGAATTTGTGACAGGTGTGTGAGAACACAGCACAGCTCTTAGCCACTAGAGCTCTGTTTGACCTGGAGCTCAGACCCGTGCTGACTGTCCAGTTGCCACGGCACAGTGAACTGAGGTCTCATGCAGTCTTTTACCCTTCCCTCCTTCCTTCCTTTGGTGCATGTGTGTGAGGGATGCATAGGTGTGTTTGTGTGTGCGTGTACATGTGAGTGTGGGTGCATGCACACATGGAAGTCAGAGGTCAGTCCTGAGCGTCCTCCACGGTTGCTCTCCATCTTCCTGAAGCAAGCTCCCCGTTCGGCAGGCCTCACTGGCCATCAAAACTCGGGTCCCCATGTTTCATCCCCATGAGTAACTCAGTGTGCCTCTTTCAGCTCCTTTACCCTCTGATTTTGCACATCACCATGGCCCATGAATACTAGGCCATTTAGCTGGGACTCTTTTGAGGAAGGGCTCCAGGGAAGGCTGTGCTCAGTCAATAGAATCTCATTTTAAATCAAGTTCTGTACTGGATGTGTGGTAGTACGAAGTCAGTTCAAATCCCCTGTGTGCGACAAGGGTTGACACTCCCGGGAAATGCCACATCAGGTTTGCAGGGTGCAGAAGGCTGAGCTTGGTTTTGCCTTTTTGTATTTGACCTTACAAGATGGGAAACTCACCTCTTAAGCCCTGAGATGGGTGGGATTTGACCCTGCATCTCTACATTGCTCAAGCCTGGTCTAGCATAGAGGCAAGAAAATTGAAATGAGAGAAACGGTGCCCCTGGAGTTCGTGGGCTATGGGCTGCTCTCTCCGGTCTTGCGTCAGTTTGCTGTGACACATTTGGGGGAGAGAGGTTCCTTCTCAGTCAGACAATGGTCCTCAGGAAGCCACCAGCATATGGTCCTAAACATTTCAGTGCTCCCCAACACACACACACACACACACACACACACACACACACACACACACACACACACACCTTGTCTGCATAGCATCTTTGTCTCGGTGCCCTGCATGGTGAGGCTTTTTACATTCGAAGCCTTTTAATGAAAAGTTACAAGGTTCGCTTGAGGAGGATGCAGAGATCGAGAGAGCTGGGATTCAAATCTCCTACAGTTTAACATCTGCACAACCATTACTCTCTCAGTTAAAATGGGGTTTTGTGTCTAAGGGGCCTCACGTCTCCTGCTTTGCCCTTTTGGGGACCGCTCCTGCAGTGGTGCTAAAAGCCTGCTCTGCCTTCATCTGCAGTCCGCTCTCCGATTCCATCTGGCCATAAAAAAGCAGCTTCAAATAAGTGAGTTCTTAACCCGGATGTCCAGGTGGAGGCAGGTTTCGTGTTGCAGTGATACTGAGAGTAAGACAGTGGTCATACGTCACTAATCGGTGACCATGAGTGTGGTCACTTACAGGAATGAATTGACACATTCAGACGTACAGAGTAGTTCACTAGCCAGAACGTGGCCAAACCAAGGGGACAGTGTCATCCTGCTGTCCTTTGCTTTCTGTGGCTGTGATAGAACACTGACTAAAGCCAACTTGGGAGGGACCAGTTTATTTGTCTTGTGGGTTGTCGTTAATCACTGAGGGAAGAAGCAGACCATGGAGAATCGCTGCTTACTGGCTCTGTTTTTGTGGCTTGCTCAGTTAACTTTCTTACATAAGCCAGGACGTCTTCTGAAGGGTGGCACTGCCCGCAATGGCCTGGGTTCTCCCACCACTTCCACATCAGTCATTAATCGAGAAAATGTCCCCCAGACTGTCCTGTGGGCAGGTCTGATGGAGGCAGTTCCTCAGCTGAGGGTTCCTCTTCCCAGGTGATGACTATGTTGTGTCAAGTTGATAAAACCTAATCAGGACAGATTGTCACCCAACTCCAGAGTCCTTCCTTCATATAGATGCATATATGCAGGCAGCAGGTATGGGGAGAAGAAACAGTAGCAGACATTTTTTTTTTCTTTTCTTTTTTTCGGAGCTGGGGACCGAACCCAGGGCCTTGTGCTTACTAGGCAAGCGCCCTACCACTGAGCTAAATCCCAAACCCTAGTAGCAGACATTTAAGTAAGTCGGTATCAAGTAGGGGACAGCAAAGTAGTGACTCACTCACTACCTTTCCAGGAGGCAACTCTAGAACTGAAGACTAATGTCCAAAGTCTGGGTAGGCAGAGGAGCTCTGGTACCAGTGTTCCCAGGCTGCCACCCTGGACGTGCACACACCTTGTCTCTGAAATCAGAAGCAGATTTGAAAGCCTGTTATATTTCATAGCCTTGCACAGCTTTGAAAATGTCTCACAGACACCTTAGAACTTTCTGGAAAGACAGCCCTCACCGAGTGTCGGATGGAAGTGGGCAGTGCCTCTCTGCAGTGTGTCTCGGGTCTCCACATGTGAAGCTGCTCCTTCAGAGCCCATGGCGACCGACGGCCCAGCCTCATCCAGTCCTTTGAGGCGGTTTAAATTTGGTTGCAAGGGTGGTTCTGAGTAGTCATAGGCATGGACACCTGGGTGTACCTCCCTCAGTGAAGTGGTTCCCACGTCTTTGGGCTGCCATTGAGGGCCAGGTCTAGATACAGACCACAGCCTGCCCTCTGCTCCTCTGGCCCTGCTTGTCTCCTAGCTCAAGCAAGGACACTGCCGTGAGGCTTGGTTGGCCACAATGGCCAGAAACTCTCTTCTGTCACTTAGTAAGGCTCTAAAAGGGTAATAGGATGAACCCTTCCTGCTCCGGGTGCCCAGAGCTCCAACTCCTGCTGGGCCAGAAGAGGGGGCCAGTACAGATGCTCTTAGGACAGGAAGGTCCCCCTGTAAGGGCAGCTTCTCTCTGTGTGACTGGAGTCGAAGCTCACTGCAGGGAAAGTTGGGGAATTGTCACATGGGTCCTACCATTGACTATCATCAGAGGCTAAGGAATTTCCCAAGAACATATGAGAGGACTTACATGAATGGATCCACCCCATTTCTGGAGCAAATATTAAGAAAAAAATATATTTTTTTTCTCATTTCTTAAGTACTGTAGTTTGCTCAACCCCCATTCTCGTCCTCGGGGTGTTTGTGTAAGTCAGTGGCCCTGGAACGGGAGCCTTCCTGCCAAGGCTTTGGAGCAGAGGTCTCGGGTATGTAGGAGACCTTGGTGTGGCCCTGAGGGGTTTTCCCATTGTTGCCAGGGTGGTGCAGGGGTGGCAAGCCATGTCTTTCTCTCCTCATTGCTGCTCCTTCCTGCCACTGTCCTGTGCCACAAGAAGACTTGGTTGTCGCCCTGTGAGAGAAGCTGTGGAACTCTCTGGGATGACTGCACTTGCCTTTTCTTCATGTTGGCAAACAGACCAAACACACAGGTCCCTCTGGGAGGAGACATCCTACCCAAGTGCCAAACTGTCTTCTGACAGTCCAAGAAGCAGTCTGGCTTCAGGTCCACTGGAAATACACGGATCTTCAAGCAAAGCCACCCCTTCCTGAAGGAAAAGGAACAGTTGAACATCTGGCACCTCTAAGCAGGCCAGGCCCCTGCTGTTCCCAGGAAGGCTGAGTAATTGAAGCCACTGTGCCCTGGGTGGGGTCTGTAAAAGCAGACCTGTCTTCAACTTGTGACAGTCCCCAGTATTCAGAATTCTTGGATGATGGTAAGGTATAGAGTAGAGACCAGGCTTGACCTAAACTCAAGCCTTTGACTACCTTCCTAGCATATGAGGGACTTTGATGGTCCTTGTGGAGAACACCGGGCTTCTACCTGGCATATGAGGAACACAGGGGCTTCTGTGAACCACAGGAGACTCATGCTCGTGTACTCTCCTAATACTGGGAAAGCCGTGCTGGCCCTACATACAGGAGTCTCAGTACATTCCAAACAGAATGTAGGGGTCCCGACGCCATGGCTTAGCTGCCCATGAGACCATGTGTACAGCATCAACACTGTGTGCATATGGCCATGGTCACCTGCTGTAAGCCTGTGACCTTGTCCTTATTCCTAGAAGCTCTCTTTAGAAGATGAAGGAGTGGGCAGGAAGTGTGCTGGGCTGCCTCAGCCCAGACCAACTCTTTCAGAGATGGGGTGTTCAGTGCCTCCCTGAGGGTTCTCTGCCATGAGACCCAAGGAGAGACTAGATTCTATCTTCAGGCCCCAGCTTTGATCCCGAGTCTGTAAAGACCTTTGACTTTGTAGGGAATTGGAGGTAATCACCCACACATGGAATCTGTCTGGGCGGAGTGCCGGCTGGGGCCAGGGTGGCTGCCTTGCAGGCCCTCTGGCTTGTATCTCCCATGGGGGTTTAGCGCACACGCAGGCTTGTAACCATTTCCCAATTAGGGATAAAGGGCTAGGGCTAGCCGTGCGCAAGGTGGACATGGGCAAATAGGACCTAGGGACCAAGGTGGGGTGCTGTCTGACTGCCTTTGAAGTCCCTTGGTTCCTACTTTCCCTGCTCCCTGTCCCTCCCCACTATACCTCTTCAGCCTTCCCTTCCCTCCATCATCCCATCCCCACTCCACCCTCATTTACTGTCCTGGGCAGGATAATCCCAATGATTTCCCCTTCTTGGAGACCTGTGACAGCAGTGCCCAGACAGCTAGGCTTTGGATAGAGCTGGTTTGTGACACTGCACAGAAAATGCCAGGTGTGCTCGAGTGAGGTGCCAACTGCTCTAGGTACTTCAGTCCTGTCACTTCTACTCTCCCCCAAGTCCCAAGGAAGTTTTCTGTCTTCAGTGGTACAGCCAACCCCACGGAGAGAATGCTCGAGAGCAAACTCATGGACCCGTCTTGTCCAGCTTACAGTCAGAAGGTCAGCGCATGGCCTGAGACCTCACTCTGGGGAGGAGCTTGGAAGTGAGCGCTCCGGTGCGGGGCAGTGGCTCCTCACTGCTGACGACAGGGCCTTCTCGCTAGCCAGAGCAACCACAGGAGGCTGCTAGGAGCCCAGCTTCATCTCCTTGATCTTTCAGGTTCTCAGAGAAGACAGGGACCTGCCCTATTCCAGCTCTGTTTGGATCTGGGCTGGCCTCTGGTTCTGCCCCAAACCAGATGTTCTGACTGAGAAGGGGGGCTGGCACCACTGGCCTCTGGAGCTGATTACTCCCATCTGGACCAGACATCTTGCCCTGTGCTCTGCGATCCTTGGCTCTTAGCTCAGAGCAGATAATACCTTCAAACATGCGGTTGCAATTTATTGGCCTTATAAGTTAATTTTAGGGGGTGTGCAATTGATTGAAATCAAAACTTAATGAAGGCCAGAGTCTGGGGGTCCTGGATCAGTGTGGGAAGGAGCCCTGTGTTCTTGCTTTGTCTGGGGTCTGAGAAGATCTTCAAACGCTATAATTAGCTTTTCTAATCAACCCTGCTTTCCTGGAAGAACTTTACAGAGTAAACCAGGGTTGATGTCCCTGTGGCAGTCCCAGAAGCCCAGGAGCCTCTGCAGGAGTAGTCGGGGTGCTTGGTAGATGGCCTTTCCAGGCTCCCTAATTCCTGTTCCCAGGATTTGACATCTAAGCACCCCTGGCCCAGCAAGGAAAGGAGGGAGAGCAACACATTTGTATGCTAAAGCCTGTCACCTTAGTGTCCTAGAACCCCAAAACTACATTCCCCTGGGCTGTGTGCTGTAAGGTACAGCCCTCCTGGATGGCACTCAGGGCCCACTCCTTTGGGACAGTTGGAAGTGACAGAGAGAAGTTCCCTGGGGAAACCCTGCAGAGTTGAGAAGCCATGTTGGAGCTGAGGATGGCCTCCTGTCTCGAGGTTCAGGCACCACTGTGAAATCATCATCCCATTCCATGAGTCCATGGAGGGTGTGCTGGGGGTCGACCTGGCTCCTCTCTACCCTTCCTCACTGAGTAACTTGGGTATAAAGTTGGCTTCCCATGACACACACTTAACTCTGCAGTTACCATGTAGAGCCCTTCTGAGTGTCTGAGAGGGGTATGGGGCTATTTCAGTGGTGGCCTTGTCACAGGGACAGCTGTGCATCAGTGCCACAGGCCAAGCTGTGCTTAGCCAACACCCACATAGCAAGGCATCAAATAAATGTCTGGGAGCTAAAGTTAGTGATTCTTGTGAAATCTCCCTTGGGGTACAGCGAGGACACAGGCAGGCACTGATGGTTCCTATCATGGTAGCTGGAGCGGCTGTTCAGCAGTCATTTATAGAGAGCATCCCATGGTCTAGGCCAGGCTTTGTACATTCAGCCAAGATAGTGCCAGACCCAGCCCTGCCTCACATGGCTCCCACCCAGTAGGCTGAAGAAGCAGAAACAGGACCAAGACAGACAAATGGGCAGATGCCTGCACCATCTTGTAAGTACTGAAGATGAGTCACAGTAGATTCTGAGGGAATAAAGAACAGGGACGTGCTGGAGAAGGTAGCTGACAGACACATCAGAGCAGGGACATGCCAGAGAAGGTGGCTGACGGACACATCAGAGCAGGGACGTGCTGGAGAAGGTGACTGACGGACGCATCAGGGCAGGGACGTGCTGGAGAAGGTGGCTGACGGACGCATCAGGGCAGGGACGTGCCGGAGAACAAGCTGGGGTGATCATCAGGTCTGCCTTGCATAGGTGGAGAGCTGCCAAACAGGCTTGAGGCCGTGGGCTCTAGAAAGCCTGCTGGTTAGACCAGCCTTGGCTGCTGTGAGTGTGAGTCCTTGGACTCTGGGGCCAGCCTACTATCCCCTAATGAGGTGTAAACTGTAGAAATGTCTTGTGCAGAAGTTACACATCCCTTATAAGATCCTGAAGTCTCATAGCTGTTAAAGCAGTGTTTTCAACCTGTGGGTTGTGGCCTCCTCAGCAAACCTCTATCTCCAAAAGTTTTTATATCACAATTCATGGAACAGTAACAAAATCACAGTTTTGAAGTAGCAATAAAAGTAGTTTTATGGAAGTCTGAGGACCACTGTGGCAAGGGACACACAGGTAAACTCTGGCCACCTGGGTCCCCAGCCTTCTCCCTCTTCCCATTCTGATGTCTTGGCTGTGAGTATAGCTCTGTACTGGGCCCTGTGGCCCCTCCTAGCACATCCTTGAGCCAAGGCATTGCATAGCCGTGAAGCAGGCAAGGCGACCCACGATTGTGCTGAGCAGTGGAGAAGGCATGGGCCTAATTTAAGGGCAGTTCTAAACAGAGCCGGCAGGGAGAGGTGCATGGTCCCATGGGCAATGGCTCAAGGCGGGCTTCTGAAAGGCTCCATGGCCCTGGCATGTGGACTGGAACAGAAAGACCCAACAAAGAAAGACTGACTGGCTGGTCCCAAGGCTCCGGCTCTCCCTCCCTCTGGCCAAGTGAGGTGTGTAATTCAAGGCCCTGTGCTTTCCAGTAACAGGACTGCCGGCCCAGGACCTTGGTCTTGTGTTCAGAGCTCCCACAACAGGCTGAGGAGGAAGAGGGAACCAAGTCAACATGAGACAATGGAGAACATGCAAGAAAATAAAATTCTAGACCTGGTGAGACCAGCATGTAACAGTAGCCCTCTCCCTGTCACTTCACATAGGTCTTCAGCTCTCAAAAAGCATCTTGCCTTGTGGGAGCGGCTAAGGACCCAGGCCCATGGCAGTTGAGTTGTTGTAATTGAGTGGGAAGATGGGTTAGTGAGGACCCTCTGCACCCTCGGAGTGGATTGAGCTCTCCTGGGGCTCTCCGACCTGCCTCCCCTATCTCCATCCTGCTACTCTCAGATGGGTCTCCACTGTGGTTCCCAGAGCCCCTGTAGAATGTACCATTACACCTCCAGGAGACTCGTGTTGATGAGCTCACTCCCATTCCCATCGTCTGGCACCGTCGGGGATTGGTCACCTTGGTGTGTAAGCATTGTCTGAGTTTCATTGTGAGACTACAGTGGGGGATTGTGTGCATTGTCTGAGTCTCATCTACTTGTAAAAAATCAGATGGAAAGCAGGAGTATGTGGAAGGGCAGATCGTTTATGAACATGATCCCTCAGAGCCAGCATCAGGGACTTTGATTCCGCCCAAATTCTGGGTTCCTATAACCATATGGCATTCAGTCACGCTCAGGTTTCTGCGGTTCTGCATGCTGGAATAAAACATCTCTGGATGGCTAGCTCCCCCACTGTCAAAGCTTCGTCTCTGCAGAGTGCCCCACTCCCCTGGCCAGCTGCCTTCGAGGCAGTCGACAGGCGGACAGAGCAGTGGTTGCTTGGAACAGGTGATCAAGGATAGAGTCCCATGATGCTCCTTGAGGCAGGGGCTTTCCTTCCCGAATTCCCTGTAGAGGTCTAAAGTGGTGTTCCCTGGCTCCTGAGCCACCAACAGGTTCCTTGCCTGCTCTGATTTTCTGGTGGTTTTCATGTGTACATTTAATTACAGCCTGAAGGTTGTATGTCACTTGCCTGCAGGTGGGATGTTCCACGAGGCCAGTCAGTCTGGTGCTGTGGGCACAGAATATAAGCCTTAACCCAGTCGTTCCAGACAACCATCCCAGCCTGTGGCTTACACACAGTCCCGATCTTTCTGGCATATAGTTTGGTTTGCTTGGGGTTGTATGTATGAGAGTTCACACATGCACAGGCTCATGTCCTCTTGTATATGTGTAGGGAAGCATGCGTGGAGGCTAGAGGTTGACATCAAATGTTTTCTTCTATTAATCTCTACCTTATTTTTTTGAGACAAAGTCTCTAATTAAACCTGAGCTCACTGATTAGCTAGCCTGGCTGTCCAGCGAGCCCACACTACCATGGCCAGCTTTTTTATGTGGGTTGTGGGAATCCTAACTCACATGTTCACGCTTACATAGCAAGCACTGGGTCCACTGAGCCATCTCCCCAGCCCCTACAGTTTTTCTAACTCTGAAATCATGTATTCAAAGCCTCTAGCCCAAAACTAATTTAAAAAAAAAAAAAAAAAAGCAGCTTTGGTTAATTGAGATGGTTTGGTAGCCCCAGAGCCCTGAGTGTCACCTTGCTCAAGGGCTGGGCTCCACAGAGCTGGCTGCATTTCTGTGAGGAGTGTCCAAGCAGAGGCAGTGAGTGCAGTGTTAAGTGTAGATGCCTCATCAGATCCCCAAGCCCCTCCAGTCACACGGTTGTTTCCAGAGAGGTCTTCATCATTTCCCTTCAAGTCAAAAACCAGAAGGCTGTAAAGAGAGGCCATAAAGGACAGCAGCGGCCCAGATGTCCGTGTGTGAGCATTGGCTGGCATTAAAGTCGCGCATGCCTAAACCCATCGGAATGCTTGCTCAAGGGATCACTGCACCTGTGTGTACTGGAAGGAATTTCCACAGAATACCTGCCCCAAGTTCGTGGGCAGACTGAGACATGTTCTATAAACTGTGGTGAAAACAGCTGTTCACATATAAACAAGGGTGACCTGGTTTCTGTATCATATCTGAACTCAGCCATTCGAAGCCAAGGTTAATTTCTCCATTTTGTGTGTAGCTAAGACTAGCTCCCAGGGCCGTGGAGGTGGGATTTCGCTTACATGAAACAGCACTTCATGTTTCTGAGGGAATGCTTCCTGGGCGTTCAGAGCATACAGGGAGCCAAAGGGGAATATTCCATGCTGCTAACAGCTACTGAGGCCAGGACTCTTGACCTCTGTCTCTGTCTCCTGTCTCTAGACGAACTGTCCACGTACACCCTTCAACTGAGCTGGTGTAGCCAGTCAGAGCACCTATTGCTTCGCCCTGGAGTTGCGGACATCTGCAGTTCTCTGGGCTTCTCTCCAGTCCGTGTGGGCAGCTCCTGGGTCCTCCTCTTGGCAGAAGATAGGCAAATCAGGAGTTTGTAGCCAGTGAGTGCAAAAGGAATGTTGGTCACAGAGATAGGAGGCAGCCAGGCTCAGAACCTCTCCAGGCACCCTGGAGGCTCTTCTCTTCCTGAGCTGAAGTTAAGTCGCTCTCACGTGTGGGAAACAGTACCCTTCTCACATCAGAAGGATGTGAGGGGTGGTCCGAGAAGCCAACCACTGTTGGTGACCGATGACTTGGCACTTTCAGTCTGGGGAGGGACATGAAGAAGTTACTGTCTGGGAGTTAGAACCTCAGTTCCTGGTAGGATGGCTCTGTTCTGTGGTTTTTTCCTCCCTACCACAAACTCTGTCATCACGAGGAGAGCCTCGTCTATGTGACCTTGTCCCTGCCATGTCCACATGGTGATTAGAGTAAAAATGTCCCAGAGGCCAACTGTGACAGACAGTCTGTGCTACTAAGTAGTGAGGCCTCGGTGTCCCAGCGGCCATCCGTGATAGACAGTCTGTGCTACTAGGTAGTGAGGTCTTGGAAGACTGCGTCCATGACAGAAGGGTGAAGAAGGCAAGGGGAAAGTTTGAGAATCCAAGAGCAGCTACCCCTGCCAGCCTGGCACTAGATGAAGGGCACCCACCAGTTAGACCGTTCTGACAGGGTTACTAGACCCTTGGGCACCTTTGCAGCCAGCCTCCCTTAGTCAGTGGATCTCTCAGAGGTCCTTTATCTTGTTCTGCCTTCATCTTGACAGAGGTGCCAGAGCATAGCTCCTCCATGTTGACTTCAGTTTCCTCTGCAGGGCCTTTGCTGGGGCCTCACTGTACTGTCTAGAAAGCACGCTTACTCTCTTGCCTCACTTCTTCCTCTCATGTATTCTGAGTCACAGAGACCTCTGTGGGAGGGTGGCCCAGGGGCTGTAGGTAACAGCAGACTCTGAATCCACGGGCAGAGTGGGAGCAAGTGGCTGGCAGCAGGTGTCACTGGGGTGACTGTAGGCTCAGCGTGTACCTCGATGTGGCCTGCTGAGCCATGTACTGTTCTCCCCAGCGCTCTGGTTAACGTGAGGCTCAGGTATTAGCTTTCTGTTCTCCCACCATAAGAAGGGTCCTGACGAGCTGCAGGGTGTTGTGCAGATAGATGGGTGACAGGAGAAACACGCTGCACGATTGAAAGACCGGAAAACTCTTGGAGTCCGTGGGAGCCATCTTGAGTTCTGTGGGAGGACAGGGTAAGGAGTGTGATGTTCCCGCTCCAGGAGGTTCTAAAAGGCAGAGCTTTCCGCTGCCAGGTGTCCGAAACAAATGTTTGACAGAAATGAAGGATGTTATGAACCAATTCTTACAGAGTCCAGTATCTACCTCTTAAGCCTTGTGCAGCCCCAGGTCCCGGGAATAGGACCAAGAGACTCTTTCTTACCAGCTCCCTGATTTCCACACAAGGAAATAGTCTTTGGCACCATGTTGGTACCAATCAATATTCCCAGCCTTGTTTTTGGCCTTATTTAGGTTGTGTGTGTGTGTGTGTGTGTGTGTGTGTGTGTACACAAGTGTCCTCATGAGAGGCCAGAGGAGCCTTTGGGTGCCTTCCCTACTGCTCTCCACTATTCCCATGAGGCTGAGTCTCTCACTGAGCCTGAAGCTAGCCTTTGAGTGAGGGTAGCTGGCTAGTGAGTTCCCGACAGGCAAGCACACTTCTGTGGCTATGCCTGGCTTTTCTTCTTTGTGGATTGTCATTTGTTTTGGATTTTTTGTTTTGTTTTGATTTGATTTGATTTGATTTGGAGACAGGGTCTCACTGTGTAGCCTTGTCTAGACGAACTCACTCTGTAGACCAGACTGGTTCCGCCTGCCTTTGCCTCCCAAGTGCTGGGGTTACAGAGCTTTCCCCTACATCTGGCCTCAGCTTTTCTTTTCCTTTTTAATTTATATTTTTTAATGTATTCGTTTTGCATGGGTGTGCGTATGGAGGTCAGAGGACAGTTTGTGGGAGTCAGCTCTACCCTTCCTCCTTGCGGGCCCCAGGGATTGAACTAATTGTCAGGCTTGTCAATTTGGGTGTCTTTACCTGCTAAGCCATGTCACTGGCCAAGCCCCACTTTTTATGTGGGTGCTAGTGACTCAAACTTAGATCCTCCTGTTTACACAGAAAGTTCTCTCACGTAGAGAGTGGTCTCCCAGCCCATACCTTTATTTACTTCACACAGGGGCTTGCCCAAGTTGCTTGAGAATCACTCGAACTCTAGACCTTCCTGCCTCAACCTTCTGAGGGATGGGCTTATAGGTTTGTGTAGCCATCCCTGGATGTCTTGACTTTATTTAGTAAATAGAAGAAAATCCCCACGTAGCATCTTTGAGGCTTCATTTCTTCCTCAAGCCTCTGACATGGCTGGATCAGTAGGCCTGGTCAGTATCATGATTAACCCAGGTCTGAGTCTGCTGAGTCTCATGGCCCGATCCCAGTTGCCCAGGCAGAGGCCCGTGGCTGAAGAGAGGCCCCTGGGAACCCTAGAACCACAGTTTGTTTCTCGGATGGTGCAAAGTGTCCTGGCCTTAGCCTTACAGCCTTTTTCGAGGCTGTGGCCCGGGACTCATGTGAAACCTTTGCATTCAGACCTGGCCACTGTCCCAGGAGGCAGGATTGTAGGCCAGCTTCCAAAGCCACTCAGGGCCCATCTCCTCATTCCATCTGCAGCCAGGCTGGCCAAGGCTGCAGATTGGGTGGGTCACAGTTACAGCTCGGGTTCCCACAAGTTTCCATCCAAGGGCTCTGTACACCTCGGCATCAAACACCCCATAAAGCCCTCGGGCCGGAATGCCGCTTTTACTTCTCTAAGTAGGCCATTTTGAGTGTGGTATGTTCTGCCTTTTGGTTCTGCAGTGCAGATGTGGCGTGGACTCTGTATGTGACTGATGGTATGCAGCTGGAAAGAGGTTTTCAGGGAGTAATCCCCTGGAACTCAGAAGACAAGTCGTGATCCATTAAGGATCTTAAGGAAGGTGGAGTACGCTCATGTAGGTGCATACTTGTGACTAGCCTCACTGGCAGTAGCCAACCCCTCCGAGGGTCTTGCCTTGTGCCTCCTGCCTCATTCAGTGCACAGGTGCCCCTTGTGCCCCAAGTCATTTAGTGGTCACCTTGTCATCCTCAAATGAAGGAACTATAGCTTCTTCTCCTGAAACCCTCATTTCTCAAGTCCCAGCTACACGACCACACCACAGGTTTGTTCTCCTTTGTAGACAGCCAGAGCCACCAGGGCTTCTGATAAGACCTATGGCTGGTGTGTCTGCTCCTCTGATACCAGCAAAGATAATGACTCACACACCCATACACTCAGAGACACAGACACACACACATGCACACATGCATGCACCCTGGTGATCTGTCACTGAGTCTGCTGTGAGGCTTTCTAGGGCCCAACTCCTCCCTTTATGGCCCAACTGTGTCCAAAGTGACATCTCTGGTCCTCCTGAGAGCTAGTTCCTGTCTCCTGCTTGGAGCAGACCACTTGGCGTTTGGGTTGGGTGTTGTGATTACCTCCCTCTGTTCTTCCCCTTCCATGAGGGAGGGAGGCCTGAGAAGAGCCTGTGCTTTCTTCTCCAAAGCAATGCTTTCCCTCCCGCCTGACAAAACACCTTGCTGTGGGAGCCCTGTGGTCTGTCCCTCCTGGACCCCTCTTCCTCAGGCCTTAGAGATCTGGGGGTTTTGATGTTGTCAGAACCTCAAGTTAGAGTTCAGAGTGCTATCCACTGGATGCCCTAACTTCTCAGTGCTTGGCCACATTGGATTCCTCAGTCCTGTTGACCTGTAAGGCCCGAGAGCAGGCACGGAGCCATGGCCAAGCCACCTCATTGAAATAGCATGCTGACATTTAAACAGAATTAATACTATTTGACTCATTAAATGTACAAAGGCCAATCAAAGTGCTTCCATGTGTGTGCTGTTAGTTCTGGCGGGCAACGCCTCCCCTGGCTTCATGTGGTTTCAGACAACATTTTAGCACATTCTTAAAATACCCACAAAAGCCTTTATGTAAAACTCATAAATGTGAGCCACATAAAATTATTTGTTTCCGTGTTTCATGTCACCATGATCAAAGTACAGTAGGTAAGAGTAAGTTTTCAAAGCCTTGTTGAGGTCCTTCTTTAATTAATGCTTCACGCACAGAGTGAAACCATAAACCATATAATGGGGGTACAACTGTCTGAGCACCCCATGACCACCTCCCTTCTGACAGGGCTTGCCAGCAAACCTGGGGCTTCTGAATGGCCCTCCTAATCTCCCTGGTTTCAGTCCCTTTGTATTAGGCCATCTTGTTGAGACTTGCAGCTGAGTTCCCTGAGGTCCCCCTTCTTGGTGTGTGTAATCAAGTCCATTCTTGAATTGTTGGGGCTCAGTCTGAGGAACCAAGTCTCATCTTGTCTGCCCTGCTCCAACAGAGAACACCCCAGTTCCTGGGGACAGCGGGTGTGGCAGGCCACTGGCAGCATGGCCTCTGCTCTGTGGCCAGTAGGGAATCTCCCAAGGGGACACCAGCCACTGTGGAAAAGAGCTGAGCGTCAGCTGCCTTGTGAAAAATGCCACATTCGCTTGTCCTGGCATCGGCCCTTACCGTTACATAAAAGTCCAACGACTCAACAAAGACTGGAAGAAACTTTGGAAAAATTAGATTTGTGGGAAATGTCGATTTATGGTATTATGGGATGATTTTTAAATTTATTTTTCTTGAAAGAAGTTTTCTAATTCAGGGAGGGGAGCCCACAAGGAGGTCACCCTCGGGCTTATATTTCCACCTCCTTCAGTTCTAGCATTTGAAACTCTAGACCCAGCCAGTGTGGCCTGGGGGAGAAGCTAAAGTACCTGAGAGACACTGCCCAGAGCAGGGGCCAGGTTTCCGGCCGGAGTGCAGAGCTGAGACAGCCCGTTCCACCTTATAAACACTTGCAGCACTGAGGATGTGTCCTAGGGGATTCACTTTAGGTCATCTGGTGCTTTTGTACTGGTCACTGGATAATGTTGACAAACGCTTTCAAGGCACTGTGTCTGCTGGTCCCCGCCAGGGCAGCCTGAGCCAGCTCACGGAAATGGGCCTGTGACAAGAACAACACGACAGGAGGCTTTTCAAGCAGTACATGGAGGAAGGATGGTGGTGGCCGGGACTCTGGGCCTGTGCTCTGCAGGGCCAAGTGGGCAGAGCAGGAAAGGAAACATCCGGCAGAAGTACTTTTTGCTTCTACTGTGGGCTGTGCCTCTCCTTTGCTTAGAGCAGAGGCCCCAGAACTTGAGAACTTGTGTCAGAAAATCTGCTGCCACCAAGTCTCATCCAGCGTGGTTGTCCTAGAGGTGACTAGTCCATCTCTGTGTACCCCAGGGACATGCCTTAGTGTGTGCACAACCCAGGAGACATGGCTCCTCAGGTCCCAGAGCACAACAGTTTGTCTCTCTTGTGCTATAGGGAACAGGGACGCTTGCAGAAAGTTTCAAAACGGGGTTGGGGATTTAGCTCAGTGGTAGAGCGCTTGCCTAGCAAGTGCAAGGCCCTGGGTTCGGTCCCCATCTCCGGGGGGGGGGGGGGAGTTTCAAAACAAGATAAAGTATTAATGCCCTGGGGTAGGTAGGGTTGTTGGCCAGCATCCTGGATTTACCAAGGGATGGTCCTGAGCATTGTCCCATGGGTGCCCATCTGTGCCTGTGAGCCATAGACTTGGCCCATAGACATTTAACCGGTGTCTACTAGGCGAGCCTGCTGTGTCCCACCCTGGCTGATGGACATCAATACCAGAAATTGTTTGATCCTCCTTCACAATAAAGGTGAAGCCTGGGCCAGTCCTGGGAACCATGTGTGAAGGAGCTAGGAGTCAGGGGCAGAGTGGCACCTCCTCAGGAAGTAGGAGTGGAAGGCAGAACAGCCATTGCACCGGCACTGTGTGACTACAGGGCTGGGGGGTGGGGAGATCCGTGTCCTTGGCAGGACAGGAACTCTGGTTTTGCCTCGGCTGTGCTCTGGTGTGTTTCTTGTTTGTGGGCGGCGGCAGGGGTGTGTGTTTTCAAATCAAGATCAAATTGCAGAAAAGGTGCGACTGGACTGATGCCCACAAGACACCCTGGTGATGCCCAAGGCCTTGGTGGAAATGACAGGGCAGTTACACAGGGCTTGTGCACCTCTGATTGTAACACCTCGTGTTGCTGTGAGACAGGGCCTTGCTCTTGCCGCTCTGACTAGCCTGGACTCAGACTGCAGGAATCTTGCCTTGGCTTCTCAAATGCTGGGCTGCCAGACATGTGCACCACGTCTCTGGGACGACTTAGCATGGGAATCCAGTGTGAACCAGCAGCACAGTTCATCTTAGCAAATCAGAGGAGGAGAAAGCCTGTGAACATTTGGTGTACATGGCGTTCTTTCTTTCATCAGAGCCTAAAGGTGTGGAGCTATAGGCATGGAGCTGACGCCCCAAGGACTCCTTCTCTCCCCTCATTTTCCATGTTAACATTTATCATGTGGCTTTTTTATTGTGTAACAGATTTTTTGTGACCTAAGCCACGGGTGCTTGTTAATCTTGAATATACTTTAATTTCAAAAGCAATAGTTTTCATACCAGTACCCCAGCACTCAGGAAACCAAGGCAGGAGGATCTGAAATTCAAGGATTCTTCTTGCCAAAGCCACCCTCTGCACCCCAAATAATCATTTTTGGGTGTACACTACCCTTTTTCTCTTCAGTGCCCTAGCCTCTAATCACCCCCTTTGCATATTGTCCCTGACTACATGGGCTAATGAAGCCAATCAAAGCAGCACTGGCATCAGCCCCTGTCTGCCTGAGGCCCACCATGAACCTGCTGTGGGGCCGAGGCTCCATCCCCACAATGCCAGCCCTGAGCTCTGTCTGCTTCACTGATGGGCTCTACCCGAGGTTAGACACTGGGTTTCATGGTGAGGAAAATATTGGCCACAAGAGATGCAATTTCCTGGGGTTGGTTGGTTATTAGTGGAGTGTGAGGTCACAGCAGCTGGACTTAGGTCTTAGCGGCCATCCATCCGTCACCCCTGGGTTTGGGACCCTAGCCGAATGGCCTCTGGTTCTTCCCCTTCCTTTTTGTTTTGTCAGATTTGTGGACTTTTTAGTGTTGACTGACCCTGAGGAGGAAGTGTTGTCGTCCCCCCCCAACCACACACACACACACACACACTCACACACACTCTCACACACACACACACACACACACACACACACACACACACACACACACACACACACACACACAGAGCCCTTCTTCTGTTGGGGTTCTCCAGCAAGGCTTTCTGAATTGTGATGTGGAGCAGGCTTGCAGACAGCCTTCCTGAAAGATAGAAATGTTAAACAAGGTGACAGTTGATTCTGGAAGCAACCTTTAACAGCAATGGCCAGCTCTGTGCGATGACGAGGGCACACTGTGCTGGATCCTGTAACGGGGAGGAAGCCGAAGCCCAGAGAGCTCAGGAACCTTGTCAGAGACAGCGCTCAAACGCAAGACTGACTTTCCTGGCTCCTAAGGTCTTGCTTTTCTGCTTCTGCAGTCTTAGGATGGTCAGGCCAGGTCAAAATGTCAGCCCTGGGATATTGTGTGGAGGGTCCTTAATCCTACACAGGTGTCTAGAGTGTCTCTAAGAGCATCATTGCTACAACAGTGTGGTACCCAGGCCAGAGGGCCAGAGTCCCAGAGCTCGGCTTGGCATCTAACGGTCGGTCCACGGGCGTCTCTTGCAGGTATTTTGAAGGTGGTGTCTCATCAGTCTACCTCTGGGATCTCGATCATGGCTTTGCTGGAGTGATCCTCATAAAGAAGGCTGGGGATGGATCAAAGAAGATCAAAGGCTGCTGGGATTCCATCCACGTGGTGGAAGTGCAGGTAGACAGTGCTCCACCCCAACCGGCAGCCAGCCTCCCAGTGCAGGATATGAACCCTACCAACTCCTACACATACCCAGAGCCGTGTGGGTAAAGTCAGGGTGACATGATCATTGATGCTGAAAGTCCCCAGAGAACTGAAGGCACGGTGACAGTTCTGCCTCGTGCAGACATGGGAATCTTCTAAGAGAGGAATGGCCTTGGTGTCAGGAGGGGGGTCGGTGGGGCTCCATGTCTCCCTCCTCAACTCAGGTTCACAAGGTTATTTTCTCTACCTTGTCCCCCAGGAGAAGTCCAGTGGCCGTACTGCCCATTACAAGTTGACCTCCACAGTGATGCTATGGCTGCAAACCAACAAATCCGGCTCAGGCACCATGAACCTGGGAGGCAGCCTAACCAGACAGGTAGAGCTTTCACTCCAGCCTCTCGCCAGTGTCCACTGGTACCAGAAGCAAATGAGCACTTTGCCCAGACTAGAAAGAGCGTGTGTGGCCAGCTGCCAGTCCACCTGCTTAGGGGTGCTTCCTGTTCACACGTCACTGCAGCTCAGCTGTCTGACAGGCAGCTGCCCGCTGTAGTAGGACCGAGGGATTGCCAGCTTGTCACCTACCAGGGCCTGGTGTCACGCTTTGCTGAGTTTGCTAGTGGTCAGGCTGTGGGCTCCACACGAGCTGCTCCCCACAGTTTAGTCCCAGTGCTTGCTCCCTGACCAGGTCTGAGCTCCTGCTTAGTGGAGGCTGAGGGCTCTTGGAGGGGAGCTCGGATCTTCATGCTCATTCTCCAGCTTCGTGCACATGAAGATTTGCCGAGCCCGTCCCATCTGTCGCTCACCTGTCCTTTGCTTGGGTGTCTCTAGTAGCCATATTCTAAGATACCTCTTTCAGGCTGTGGGCAGAACGTAGAGCTTGGACTTCCTGGCACTGCACGCCCTGTCTCTCAGCATCTACATTAGGAACCTCTAGATGCACCCAGACAGTGTTCAGACCCTTGATACTCCATCCAGAGTTGTGTGTTTATAACCCTCAGGACCCCTTCCACCCCCGCCCATCTTACGTAGGGGAGCACAGAGGAGCAGGCGACACACAGCAAAGGTGCTCAGGACGGGAAGCGCTTAGGAGCCCGATACATAGAGCCCTTCCCTTCCTTGAATATCTGGCTTCAAAAGACTCTCTTCTTAACGAGAGTATTCTACTGGGGACTGGGAGGCGGCTCAGTGGTGAGGCTCAAGGGCAGAGTACTTGCCTAGAAGGCTCATTTCACAGTACCCATACCACCCAAGATAGTTTTGTTTTTGTTTTTGTTTTTTAAAGATTTATTTATTTATTTTATATATGTGAGTACACTGTAGCTGTCTTCAGACACACCAGAAGAGGGCATCAGATCTCATTACAGATGGTTGTGAGCCACCATGTGGTTGCTGGGATTTGAACTCAGGACCTCTGGGAGAGCAGTCAGTGCTCTTAACCACTGAGCCATCTCTCCAGCCCCGATAGTTTTATTTTTGATAGCTCTTAAGAATGTTACATGGCAGAAAAGTTTGGGTTCATAACCCTTTCTTAGGTAGGTTTGAGTTCTACAGGCCGCACGGGTGCCTATGTGCAGTTGAGAACAGTGGTGCAAAGGCAGTAAGGCCAGTGCCAGCCTGCACATCTGGGGTGCATCTTGGTTCCACTGGAGCCTTACAGTCTCCTGTGCAAAGCCATCACAACCTGTGTCGTTGTCAAGGTTAGCGGCTACAGGGAGCCCAGGTCCTCTAGACAGAGCTCGTCCTGCTGTGTGGGCATGCGCCCTCAGTGTCTCAGGCCCTTTACATAGGCGGGCCAGCCAAGTCCCTGGGCAGCCAGCTTCCACACAGCCTGCCCCCCTTCTCCCTGCTACTCAGTGAATGGGTGGGAACCCATAAGTCCATCCGGAGGCTGCTTCCTGCTTCTCTTGCTGCTGGGAACTGTCTGTAATCACACCCATGTACAGTGACCTGCACACATATTTAGTCATCCGTCTCCCTAATAGTTTAAGTCAGCACTGCCAGCCCATGGCCAGCATCTGGCTCAGTAATGCCATACTCAGTGGCCCTGCCAAGCCAAACTCAGCCTGCTGAGTGGCTGTCCTCAGCACACCTTGTCTGTATCGCCTCTGCTGCCTTGCGCTCTTGGGGCTTTCCTGAGGAAACCCGTGCTGCTGTCACCCTCAGGACCAGAGCCGTAACTCATCCCGGTGATTAAGGCTGAGGCTCACCTCCTTCTGAGTAGCTGTAAAGAGGAGGCTCCACAGATGGACAGATACACACTAACAGCAAACTCCTGAGCAGGCAGTCAGTGAAGGCAAGCGGCTCGACTCAGTCCCATGTGAGCCCTGGACATTTTCCTGTGGTTGTCTTGGAAGGGTGACTAGGGCTCCAAGAAGGCTGTGTGAATAGCACAGCAAGCAGACATGGTTCATGGCCGTCTCTGCTGAGTAGATTCTAGGCAGTGAATTTAACAAGTGAGGGAACTGAGGCCCACTCATGCCACTACATAACTGACTAGAACCAAAGTAGCAGATCTGGGATTGAACCCACAAGGTCTAATGCAGTGAATGCCCTTTCTCCCATATACTCTCTGGGTCAGTGCTCTGGTGCTGTCCATTTGCAAGTGATCATACACACACTCTCTCTCTCTCTCTCTCTCTCCCTCTCCCTCTCCCTCTCCCTCTCCCTCTCTCTCTCTCTCTCTCTCTCTCTCTCTCTCTCTCTCTCTCTCTCTCTCTCCACAGTTTTGGCAATCAGTAGGCAGAGGGTTTCCTTCCTCTGTCATAAGTACCCACTCGGTGTCAGGAAGGACGTTCTTACCAGGCCCATGGTGCCTGGCATTGACCCTCATGCCATGCTGTCCAGCTGTGAGGCACATTCCTCATCAAAGACAAGCAGGTCCCCATGTCCCTGGTGTAGTTCTTCACCAGCCTGACCCCAGCGGCCTCCCCACTTCCCAGTTTCCCAGGCCCCATGTACAGAAACCCAGGGGCTATTCTCCTTGGGGGTCCGTCCCAGGAATGATACGGTTTTGCTCCTTGTCCTGTTTTCCTTATATGACTTCTGGGAGTACATTGAGGGAGTTGAGAACCCTTCTTGGTGGCACCTGTCACCATGATAAATGGCCCCAGCTGCTCAGGACACCCTGCTGTGACTGTTGCCTCCCCCTTCACTGTGTCCCTTTGTTGCCTCCACTCAAAGCTGTCTCTTGGGGACATCCATTAGATGAGAGATAGTCCTTTGGGGGTGATGGGAATGGAAGCCGGGGCCTTCCGGGAGCTTATTACAGCTTCCTTGCATCCTCCTGCCGAGGCAGACTCCACATGTCAGGGGGTGGCAGAAGGTACCCCTGGCAGGCTGCCACAGAGGCCCCAGTGGGAAGGCTGAGAGCAAGTGAAAAGGTGCGGCATGCCAAGTCCTGGATAGGAAAAGGAAGCTGCCTGGAGAGGTCACTTCGCCTGTGTGACAGTAGAGACGTGGGAATCAGGCGAACCGTAAACCTCTGGAAAGAGATCCAAAGACTCCCATTCAGGGCAGTCCTACAGATGTTCGCTTAATTTTCTTTTCAGAGTCTAAATATTTAGACACAGGTGGAATGTTGGAGGAGATTGGGCTCACTGGTCATTTGCAAGAAGACCTCCCCCATCAGTCACAGGCACTCACACCCAGGTCTTCAGGAAAGAAAGGCCCAGCAGCCAGCGGTCTTTGCCAGGGCTCCTGATGGGAAGGCCTCCCTGACCGGGGCTTGGCAGTTAGGACATGCAGGATATTTGTGTAAGAAGACAAGCCCATGGCCTTTACTTGCCGTCGGTGGTACTGAGGCGGGCAGACCTTTATAGCTGGCCTGCTTTGGCAACACAGCAGGCAGCAGGCTTCGGTGCGAGCGTGGTCATGACGGTGCCATCTAAGTGGTCTAAGAAGAGCTGAGCCCTTGTCAGATGACCTGGGCAAGAAAACCTGAAGTGAGGCCCCCCACTCACAAGCCCTAGCTGTGGAAGGCAGGGTAAAAAACAGAAGGGCCGGGGTGCTGGCCGCAAGGAGTTGGACTGAATGCTTCCCAGAACTTCTGAACCCAGAGTTGTGGTTTTTTCCTTGGCTTTTCTGGTAAACATATATAAATATCTACCCACCAGAGAGGCTGTCTCAAAGAAAACTGCCTTCAGAATCCTCCAGAACTTGGTCCAGGCTGTAGCCCTGTCCGCCCATAGCCTTGTGACCAAATCTTACACTTTCTAAAGTTCTGTGTGCTCTGTAGAGTTGAAAGCCCACACCAATCTGATTCTTTCCGCAGCTCCCATGAGTCCTCCACATGTCCAACCCTTGGACACGCCTTCTTCCTCGGATGCTGTGTGGGCATCGTCTCTGGCTAGGTGGCAGGGTTAATTCTGGCCTGACAGCCCCATGTGGATGGCACAGATGGGCACTTGGGCAGCAGGGCCCGGGCATTGTGCGTCTTTAACAAGTAGTATGTGCTGCTAGGCATGCACTGGCACTGCATATGTGTTCATTAGCTTAGCGTGCAGTAAAGGCGAGAACCTGGATGTCAAGGTGGGCAAGGCCCTGTGCACCTGGGTATGAGCTAGAAGCAGCCACCTTGCTGCTGGCCGGCCCTCTTGTTAGCTGAACTCACTAGGAAAGACACTTGTGGAGTGGGAAACGCTGGCCACCCCTGTTTGAGGACTACAGTCACCAGATTCAAGCTCTTCTTGGATTTTCCCCGTCTCAGCCATAGAGAGGAGGAAAGGGTCTTGATGGGGACAAGCAAGCAGGGGCCTGACTCTAGACTCAGTTGGAGCCACCTTGTGGGACATCTGTGCCGCCACAGAACATAAAAATGTTTTCTTCCTGGCAGCTTCTTTTATGAGGGTGTAATAATATATGCGTTACAAAAACAGTTCTGTTCCTGGTGGCTCAGCGCTGCCAGCAAGCTGACCCCAGCCAGGTGTGGAGAGGAGGGACGCCGTGGGGGCGGGCAAGGGGGCTGTGGAAACTGCCTGCCTGGGCCAGGATCTTGAGCTTCGAGGCCCCCTGTGTTCTCCTGGGGAGTCCACCCCCCCTTACACACACACACACACTCTCTCTCTCTCTCTCTCTCTCTCTCTCTCTCTCACACACACACACACACACACACACACACACATTCTTTAAGGGTCTAGTGGTTCTGGCCTTTCTCTTCTGGAAGGTGGCTCTTAATTCTGAAGCACCATGTTGGGACAAGGGACTGAGTTGCTCACAGGACTCTTATCTGTCCAGTGGTGAGAGCCCTTCAACCCTCGAGCTGCGCTCACCACAGCTGCCACAGCTCACTAAAATGGCTCTTGAGAAACCCAAAGCCTTCCTTGTGGAGGCAAGGATCTCTCTGCGTAAAGCAGGGGACTGAGAGACCAGGCTGGAGAAGCACAGGTCACTGGGTCAAAACCCCCACCAGAGGAGCTCCAGGCAGTCTTGAGGCCTGACACAGCAACCATTCCCATACGGGATGTTGGGTTCTGAGACCTCCTTTCAGAAGTGGGTGGCAAGCCCTGTCCTTTCTCTGAGGCGTGCTCCCAGCTGTATTCAGTGCACACACCGACCAGTCATCTTAGCAGTCGACTTTCACTCAGCAACAATTATGCTCCACCAGCACCGTGCTGACCACACCTGAAATGGGACCATAGCTGTCATTGCAGTTGTGAACACTCACTACTCTAGCTTTGTAAAGACATTTCACAGTCTAAGACTTCCTGGGACCCTGTTGCCAAAGCATGCCCAGCAAAGTTCAGGGTCTAGACTAGGGACCAAGACACTGATGACTCTTTCAGCCCTATCATCATCTCCTTTGGGCAGCTTTTAGTGAAATCCCTTACTAAGTTCAGTACCAGAACTCTGTTCTGCAGAGTCATGTGGCTCTGGAAGGCCCTTGGGTCCAGACTATTACTCCACACTGGGTTCTCAGCTTGCAGCATGGCACTAAATGGCCATCCCACTGTTCCTCAGCGATCCAGTGCTAACTAGTATAAGTAGGTGCCTGTCTGAACAATTCTGTTAGAACCAGTTGGGCCCACTCTGTCACATGTAGTGACAGAATCCAGGCCACTCAGCCCTGCGGCATCCTGGGATTACCCCTACACATGGCCTGGCTTTACCAGCTCTTCTCCTGAGTTATGCCACACCTTGATCTCAGTGGTCCTTGTCCTGTCCAGGAATAAGGAACTGGAGACACTGACAATTTTAAATACTTAGTACTCTCCTGGTTCCCCGTGAATCTGAAGATGGCCGTTCTCCCTTTTCTCTGTCGTACCCTTGTCAGGGAGATAAGGCTCCACTGGGAAACCAGACCAGCAGCAGATACATATTTCCCTGCCAACTCCTCCGTTCATGCACTGAGCTGGCTGTTGGCCCCTGTGCTTTGTAACCCCAGAGTCTAACATTCCCTTGCACTGCTAGCTCCTGGCCTTGGAGTGGTGAGGGTGCTGGACAAGGCTGAGTCCCTCCTAGCCGGGCCTCAGCTGACAGGGTCCATGGCTGCCATTGCTGGGCTGGTCAGGATGTGGCAGTGTTGGGATACAGGAGGATTCCAGTGCCACCCCAGGCCTCACCCAAGTCTGGGTAGTAGTTTGTACCTGTGGCTGCCAGGAGTATGTAAAGACAGGCAAGGCCAGAGTGACCTGGCCATGCAGCTCTTTGCCCTCCCTGTTGGGGCCCTAGGAGCTAAGTGGGAAGTCCATTCTCAGAGCAGCATCAAGAGACTCTGCCCTAGAAATGGTAGGGCTTCGGGATGCCTTCTGACGGGGCTGTTTACAACCCGAAACCTGAGTCATTGGTGCTAGAAAAGTGACCTTGTGACAACAGCTCCACAGAGCCACCAGCCACCAGAGGACTGTGACACACAGGGACAGCACCTGGGGACAGAGGACTGAGGTGCAGGAATATTGGTGAGGTGCTGGTGGCAGGCTGCTTTCTGGAGCTGCAACTTTCTCTGACTAAATGATGTGTCTTTGCAGATGGAGAAGGACGAAACTGTGAGTGACTGTTCCCCACACATAGCCAACATTGGGCGCCTGGTGGAGGTGAGTGGGGCGGCTCCAGGCCCACCCACCCCAGAGCCTCTGCTCGGCCTTGTTTCCCCTGATCGCTGTGTGTGAACAGTGATCTGAACCCAGGGTGCAAACAGATCGTTGGAACACTAGGGGCCTTGGAGCAGCTTCACTTGCGGCTGCTACAGTCTCGCCTGTCACCACGTCCCATTTGGAAGTGGGGAGTGTTGTTTGGACTGGAGATACGTTCTCTGGTTTCACAGAACTGTTCACAGAGATGGTGGCCAGGCAGTGCTCTGGTGATGTGGTTTAGACCTGCTCCCAGCAGTGGTCAGAATTGGCCATCAGCCCCTAGGTGTTGGCTTCCTCCATGCCTAAGGAAAGACCCAAAACACAAATTATAGGTGGGGTTCTGGCAGCCTGGCACTGGCTCTTAGCACAAGGGAGTGGCCCCACAGCTCCACCCTGTGGCCAAGGCAAGGACTGCAGGTTGGATGGTGACAGGTGGGTGTGGGCCTTGGCTTCTGGTTGCGGGCTCCACTGACTCACCTCCCTTCCCAGGACATGGAAAACAAAATCAGAAGCACGCTGAATGAGATCTACTTTGGAAAAACAAAGGACATCGTCAACGGGCTGAGGTAATGTGCCAAATCTAGGGCTTGATTCCTGGACTCCTTAGTGATCTGAGCCTGGGCTCTCAGCTCCTCAGCACAAGACATGGTCAGGGATGGCTTCGCAGTTTGAAAGGCTCAGAAGTTGGCTCAGCACTTTGTGTCCTCTACCAGTTCTGGTTGCTGGGCTCATTGACCACAGCAACCTTTGATGCCTTCTCTGTGGAGTTGGCCACTGACCCCCACACAGATCTCAAGACACTGCAGAGAGCTGAACATCCTGGCCTGGGGTCCGTGTGAGAGCTCTGGGCTCTACAGAAGCAGGGAGGACTCACTGAGGCCTCGGGCTTCGCTGTAGTGTGAGTGGGAGGCAGGACCCAGCTGGGGACCGGGGACGTGACTGAGGAGGGACCGAGATAGCACTGGCCTTGGAGTCATGTGGCCAGGATCCCATCTGAGCTCCTTCCTCTTTTCCCACTCCTTTCTCGGTGGCCTTGTCCCATCCGGGAGGCAGGGTGCCGACGGGGTAGGAGAGCTGATATGATGGGGAAGGGTTTTGCAGCCCAGCTCTGCTGTGGGTTTGTGGAGCCAATCTTCTGATGTCATTCCCTGGCCCAGGTTCCTTTGCAGTCAACAGAAAGACAGGGTGTCACTTGTGAGTTCACCCAGCAGGCTTCCTTAGGTAAGGCAGCCCCTCCTGGTCCCCAGTGGTCCTGAGTATCTGATCAGGCCTGACACTGAGGGCCAGGACCCCCGCCAGGCTGGCCTCCACAATTCCCCGTAATGAGGGAGGCATGAGGAACAGCTAAGCCTGTGTGGACACAGGTGTGAACCCCTAAAGACCAGGGTCACTGCCAGCATAGACCTCTGGTTTCGGTGTGCAGCCGCCTCAGTGCCGTGGTGGCCTTCTCTGCCTCTGCCTTTCCCACGGCTGCCAGGCTCTCGTTTGGCGCTGCTGTTGCTCTCTCGCTGCGGCTTCATCCTCTCTGAACACTCTCTAGATCTCTTGACGCTATCCCCGACAACCACAAGTTTAAGCAGTTGCAGAGGGAACTTTCTCAAGTGCTGACCCAGCGCCAGGTCTACATCCAGCCTGATAATTGAGCCGACCCAGGTATCCTGTCTGAAGGGTGTGAGGCCTCCCCACTAAACAGGACTCACCAACCCGCCGAGACCCCGCCACTAACCTGTGTCCGCTCACAGCCGGTGGGCAGCCACATTAACGCATAGCCTTAGCCCCACATAGTGTGAACATGTGTGTGTGGTGTGTGTGCTCTGCACTCTGGACTCTGGGCAAAGGCCAGGTTTAAGCTATCACTCCTGATGGAGCTCAACCTGTGACGCTGTCACAGCCTCTCCAGCAGAGGGCGCCAGGTGCACCCAACTCCACTGGCCTGAGGGGCAAGGGCTGTGTGCCCTGCTTCTGCTGACTCACCTCAGGTCTGACAGCATAGCCAGGTCCTCCCACCTCCTCTACCAAGGATCCTACAAGTCCCGAAGCTACACCTCAGGGCCCTTGGAAAGCTTGGTCTCCCTCTAAGTCTCCGAGAGTGGTTGAGCACTTCTCCCCAAGCCAGGCCTGCAGGCCTCCAGACTGGCCACTGCCAGGCGCTCTGTGCCCACACCCGCTCCTGACGAGCTGCAGCTGTCCTCTGGCAACCATGCTGATGGGAAGGAAAACAATCTTGCTTGTTGACAATGGCCAACAACCATGACTTGGCTTGTGACAAACACAAATGCAGATGCAGCCAGCATCTCAGGAGGGGGCTTTAAAACAAGGCTTGAGGGACCCACAGGCCCCAGGGCTGGACACCAAAGGCCTAGCCCAGACAAGGGCCTGTGAGGACTCCCCTGCCACTGTGGTCTGGTCCATGTGCTGACTTCAGGTCTAAAGCAGCCTGCAGTTCTAGCCTGGATGGCATCTCCAGGCCTCCCTGTGGAGAAACCCCTTTTAAGGAACACTCCTCCTGCCATCCCTAGCAAACTAGAGATACCCTGTGGGGAGCCCAGCCACACGTGCCCCTCTCCCTGCCCAACCCCAGTTCTGCCTGAGCCCTCACATTGCTCCTCACTGGCAGGCTTGAGATCCTGAACACCCAAAGGAGGCAAGCGTATACTTGAGGGGCAGCAGCTCACACGCCATCAGTGGCTTCAGGCTCAGGTCCTGTCCTCACCATCTTGAAGACTCCTCGGGCATTTTCACAAGTCGCCTCTCTGTCCTATTCTGTCTTCCCCGCCCCCATTTCAGCACTTGAGGACAAACTTTCCATAGTGCTCTCACCGTGTGAACTTGAGCCGCTTGTCGAGCATGTGCCTGCCTCTTCCACCGCTTATGAGCTCTCAACAGTTGCTGCACATAGTTTAGTGCGCTCTTAACTAACCGATGTGTTGTGAACAGAACCATCGGGGGCCCTTTCTCCAGCTCTGTTTCCTTGCCTGATCTGGAAATCAGCATTGATGATGAGGATCCACCCTGAGAGGGCTTCTGAGGACTGAGATGTGTGCCCAAAGCACTTTGCTCATTGTAACTGTCTTCAAGCCTTAGCTGCGTGGGCTTTGGTGCTTCCCTGCCAACTCACTATGCTACAACAGGGTCCAGAGTGCTCTCCCTCTCCAAGGACTGCCTTTGAGAATGCAGGCTTGCGGGGCTCTGCTGGGCTGGGTTTGCAGCCAGCAGCACTGACCTGCAGCAGAGATCCCAGTGCCTCAGCCATGCAGAGGCTTCTTCCTAAGCATTTGGTAGGAAAGAGGGGTTGCTACACTTTCTTCTGGGTAAGGAGCCCAGCCTCTGCTGCAGACGGAGGGGGTGGGGTGGATGCTTCATTCAAAGGTCCTCACTGTCTGAGCCTTCACCGCTCTGCCAGAAACATGGGCAGCAGCTGTGAGGTAGAAGGCCCAGGCTGCAAGGTTTCTGAAAGCTCCCAACAGCTTCAGGCCTGCACCACCATCCTTGGAACTAGGGATCTAAAGGCCAGGTCACTCACACCCTTGGGCAGAGATGACCTCTGTTCATGATGGCCAGCAAGGTACTAAGGTGCAGGCCCTGGGCCCCCTCCAACTCCCCAGGATAGACTGCAGCCTGGCACCCCACAGTGGCCAAAGGCCACCTCCCTCTTGTCGTTGTTCTGCCTGTTGATGTTCTCTCTCCTCCCCTGGCAGGTCTGTGCAGACGTTTGCAGACAAATCAAAGCAGGAAGCCCTTAAGAATGACCTGGTGGAAGCCTTGAAGAGAAAGCAGCAGTGTTAAAGACCTGCTTCACGCTAACCGGACACGCCATGCACTCGTTAGGTTCCTTTCTTTAGAAAACTCGTTTTCTGCTCCTTTTCCCTCTTCCTTTCCCTCCCTGACGGTCACATAACAGTTTGCATCGACCACGCAGCGCCATCTCTCCCCCAAAATAAAGTCCAATAACCACCCTCTGGCTCCAAGGCCTGCTTCCCACGACGTTTCCATAGAGACCGTGTGGCTTTGTTCGCCTGTCCCCTTCCTTCCCTTGCCCGTTTGTAGGCACAGGCGCACTGTCTGACATCCTCCCTCCGTCTTTTTGTTACATTGGTGTAAAAAATGTAAAACAAAAAAATTTTATGAACTAACTGGTGTGTGAAAGAAGGGAAACTGGAGCTCTGATCCGTGTGTGTTTGGGGGTTGCTTGGAGCCGGGGGCCGGGGGACAGGGGACAGCTATGGAGGAAGGAGACATGTCCTCAGCACTGTCCTGCGCAGAGCAGGTGTGCCCTTGTCCCAAGGAGACCGCGGTGGGGGTGGGGGCGGGGCTGGCGACCGCTGCTCTCTGGCCAGGTGCTTTTCTGTCAAATTTTTATGGAATGCAAAAGGAGTTTTTTGTTTTATTTTGTTTTTTGTAAAGCTTAAACAGACAAAAAAAATCTACATCTTCTACTTGAGCCTCCATACTTAAAAAAAAAAAAGGAAAAAAAGAACAAAAAAAAATAAATAAAAAGAAACTGGGACACAATCAGTGCTGGCCGTGCGTTCTTGCTCACCTGCCTCTCTCCAGACGTGCATGGCCTTCCCTGGGGACTGAGGAGGGCCCAGCGCCCGCTAATCCCTTCCAGGCAGGCTGGTCATCCCCCTGGCTGCGACGGTTGCGTGCTTGCCACCCGTGTTGGTGATGTCCCCGACTCAGTCCTGGTTTCTTATTTGGTCCTATGTGAAGTACTGTGTGAAGTCTCCCATGGGAGACCAAGAAAGAGCAGGCCAGGTGTCGTGACTCAGACCTGTAATAGAGACATTGAAGCTGAGGCAGGAGGACTGAGCTTGAGGCTGGCCCAGACTACATAGCCATGTTGTCTCAACTGAAAAAGAAAACAGGGTGTGTGGCATGCACTGTAACTACAGAACCAGGAAGGTAGTAACAGGAGGGTTGGCCCAAATTCAAGGCCAGCCTAGTCTTTATAGGAACTTCCAGGCCTGCTTGGCGTACATAGTGAGACTGTCTCAGAATACTAAAAAAAAGCCAGGGAAACGCTGCCTGCCACCAAGGGTACGTGCCACCAAGACTAGTGGCTTGAGTTCAATCCTAGGAACACACACAGAGGAGAGAACTGACTGGTGCGTGCATGTGTGTGCACATGCGCACATGCACGCACAGAGATCATAAAAATAGGCACCAAGTAAGAGATGCTGGGGAGTGAACAGTGTGAGCATGGGAGATCTAAACAGTGTGAGCATGGGCGAGCACACACATACTCTGTTACTCTCAGTGTGAGCATGGGCAAGCACACACATACTCTATTACTCTCAGTGTGAGCATGGGCGAGCACACACATACTCTGCTACCTTCAGTGTGAGCATGGGCAAGCACACACATACTCTGTTACTCTCAGTGTGAGCATGGGCGAGCACACACATACTCTGTTACTCTCAGTGTGAGCATGGGCGAGCACACACATACTCTGTTACCTTCAGTGTGAGCATGGGCGAGCACACACATACTCTGTTACTCTCAGTGTGAGCATGGGCAAGCACACACATACTCTGTTACTCTCAGTGTGAGCATGGGCGAGCACACACATACTCTGTTACCTTCAGTGTGAGCATGGGCGAGCACACACATACTCTGTTACTCTCAGTGTGAGCATGGGGGAGCACACACATACTCTGTTACTCTCAGTGTGAGCATGGGCGAGCACACACATACTCTGTTACCTTCAGTGTGAGCATGGGCGAGCACACACATACTCTGTTACTCTCAGTGTGAGCATGGGGGAGCACACACATACTCTGTTACTCTCAGTGTGAGCATGGGCGAGCACACACATACTCTGTTACCTTCAGTGTGAGCATGGGGGAGCACACACATACTCTGTTACTCTCAGTGTGAGCATGGGCGAGCACACACATACTCTGTTACCTTCAGTGTGAGCATGGGCGAGCACACACATACTCTGTTACTCTCAGTGTGAGCATGGGGGAGCACACACATACTCTGTTACCTTCAGTGTGAGCATGGGCGAGCACACACATACTCTGTTACTCTCAGTGTGAGCATGGGCAAGCACACACATACTCTGTTACTCTCAGTGTGAGCATGGGCGAGCACACACATACTCTGTTACCTTCAGTGTGAGCATGGGCGAGCACACACATACTCTGTTACTCTCAGTGTGAGCATGGGGGAGCACACACATACTCTGTTACTCTCAGTGTGAGCATGGGCGAGCACACACATACTCTGTTACCTTCAGTGTGAGCATGGGCGAGCACACACATACTCTGTTACTCTCAGTGTGAGCATGGGCGAGCACACACATACTCTGTTACTCTCAGTGTGAGCATGGGCGAGCACACACATACTCTGTTACTTTCAGTGTGAGCATGGGCGAGCACACACATACTCTGTTACTCTCAGTGCTGTGTACATTTAGCTGCTTTGAGGAGTGGGGAACAGCAAACAGGCACAAATCAACTAGAGTTTTGGCTTTTGTTTACCTTAATAAAGCAGTCTTTAAAGATCATTGAAAAGCTGGGCCTTGCCCAAAAACCTTTCTGTGGGCTGTGAGTGGGGCGGGCAGGCCTCTATAATCCCTCTATGCAGTGGGGATGCCTAGCTAAGGGACAGCATGAGACAAACCAAAGAGTGCTTGTAGCCATGGCCCTCTGCACTGCAAGGCCACGCCTTTGTTCCTTGTCACTGCTTCAGTGGGAGAGCCATGGCAGCTGGCAGAGCACCTAGGACATTCTTAAGAAAAGGGAAGACCTGGGAGAAAAGATAGAGTGCTGTCCCAGGCTGCAAACAGCTCTGGGGAAATCCCAAGGCCCTCAAGGATGGAGAGACAGTTAAGTGGTTAAAAGCACTGGCTGCTCTCAAAGGACCCAAGTTTGACTCCCAGCTCTGACACAATGGGTGGCTCAGAGCTATCTTGTTCCAGGGGATCCAATGCCATATTCTGGTCTCTGGGCGCTCTACACGCTTGGGTTTGCCAGACATACAGGTAGGGAAGACATTCTTGCATGTCGATTTAAAAGTCCAAGGTTGAGCTGGAAACATGGCTCAGCAGTTAAGAGCACTGGCTGCTCTTCCAGAGGTCCTGAGTTCAAATCCCAGCAACTACATGGTGGCTCACAACCATCTGTAATGGGATCTGATGCTCTCTTCTGCTGTGTCTGAAGACAGCTACAGTGTACTCATATACATAAATAAAAGTTTTAAAATTAAAAGTTCAAGGGCAGACGTAGGCACTAAGGCTATACAGAGAAACCCAGTCTCAAAAAACATACACATAATAAAGGCCCTGTAGTGAGATCCTGTCCCTCCCAGCACTCACTTGGGAGGAAAAAGTAGGTGGAGCTGTGAGTTTAACATAAGGCCAACCTGGTCTTATGTTACAAGTTTCAAGCCAGCCAGAGGTACATAATAAAACCTATCTTAAAAAAAAGACACCCTTTTGCCCCAAAAAGATTGACTATCTGGGTTCATGGGTTCTTGTCAGCTAGTAGCATGTCCCACAGGCTCTCTAGTTATCCACTAGGTACCTCTGGTGTCTGTTCACAGAACAGGAAGGAGCCTGGACAAGAAATCCATGGCAGAAGTCCTAGGTCACCAGTCTGCTTGGTCTAAGCTCTACCCAGAGGCAGGCTGAATTCAATTCTTACATATAATGGCCCCAATCTCTGAGGCCCTGGACTTCCTGACTCAAGATTCCCTCATTCAATAGCCCAGTGACTAAGGACATCAAAGCAGGCCCTGTGCTGACACACATGCACATGCATGCACACGCGCGCGCGCATGTACACACACACACACACACACACACACACACACACACACAGCCTCAGCGTAGGCTCAGGATTTCGATGCCCAGGACAATCTTTTTACTGCGCCATCCCCACATAGCCTTGGAACCACACATACATGGTAGTGCCTCTTCCCTACCATACAAGGAATGGTGCTGACAGACTGGTGATGTGCAGACTGAAAGAATTCACCAAGACAAAAGGGCAAGAGATAGTTTATTAGACACACAATGGAACAGCAGCAGCAGGCAAGACAGCCGAGAACTGCAGGAAACACTCGACAGGCTCCCACCGGGGATCTACACAGGCTGAGGCTCCCACCGGGGACCTACACAGGCTGAGGCTCCCACCGGGAATCTACACAGGCTGAGGCTCCCACCGGGGATCTACACAGGCTGGCACTCAATGCCACCGTACAGTTGTTTATGTCTTGTCTGTTTGTTTTCAAGACAGGGTTTCACTACATAGCCCTGCTGGTCTGGAACTCACCATGTAGACCAGGCTGGCCTTGAACTCATAGAGATCAGCCTGCCTCTGGGTGCTGGGATTAAGGGCCTGTGCCACTACACCAGCCACGTTGTTTAGCTCCCAATGGGTGGGATATCTGTGTAGGGCTACTTGTGAGTTAGGAAGACACCTCATTTGACTGCGGGACAAGCTTTACAGTATGGGCTGCCTCTCTTTGGGACCTGGGCATACGTGCAACCTAACATGCTTAAGTCACTAGAGAGCAAACTCTCAATTGTCCGAGCCTGCTCTACCCTGGCGCTGTGGGGTGCCAGGGTAGAGTTCTCAATAATCAAGATACACCAAGATAGACTGCAGAGCGGGGTATGATGGTGCAAGCCTGGAATCCCAGCACCTGGGAGGTGGAGGCAGGATCATCCTCGGCTACCTTAGACTTCAAGGTCAGCCTGAGGTGCACAGATAGTTGCCCAGGTGTGCTATTTTTTTTTTCTTGCTCTATATAAAGTTTTGTGTCTCCTTACTGTACTCAGTAAACTTTGAGAAAGGGTCTGCTAAGTTTCCCAGGCTGGCCTTTTACTTGCTTCGTAGCCCAGGCTATCCTTCAGTGTGTTCTTCCTGCCTCTGCCTTCCCAATGCTGAAATCAGAGGCCTGTGCCACCAATGCCATCAAGCTTGGTTTTCTTTTCTTTTTTATTTCTTTCTTATTGGGGAGGGCAGTTCTCAGATCACCTAGAGCTGGAGTTGCCAGCAGCTGTGTGAGCTGCCTGATGTGTGTGCTGGGAACGAGATCCAAGAACGAGATGTTCTTAACCAACAAGACATCCCCAGCCCTGACCAAACTTGGTTTTCAATAATTATTTTTATAAACCATAAAACGTAGAATATAAACATCTCATATAAACCCACAGAACTCTGGAATCTATCTACATTGATGTTTTTCAGTCTTATTTCAACTTACTATTTTCTAGGATTTTGTTGTTTTTAAGACAGAAACTCATGTAGCCTAGGCTACCCTCACAATATAGCTCAGGATAGCTTTGAGCTCATCTTCTTGCCTCTACCTCCTGAGTGCTGGGATGCACCACCACACCATTTTTTGCCGTCCTGGAGATTGAAGCTAAGACCTCATGCATACTAGGCAAGTTCTACCCTGAGCTGCACCCAAAGTCCTACTTGTTACTTTGTGTCATTTAGAATGTCTCTGGGTAGATACACTCTCCTGTCCTTATCTCTGCCTCTTTTGTGAAACTTTCCAATTTGGAAAATGGGCTGGACAAATGCGCTCTGGGTTAAGTATTATCCCCACGTAGATGTATCCCTCTGGCTGTCCGGCAAGTGATGTCTTTCTTCAGCCGTTCACTAACAGCCCCTCCTACCCAGTCGGCCTTTGCATACTCTGGCTTGTGCACGCACAGGAGTGTGCAAGAGATACTTATATTCTCACACCTCATTCAAACGTTAATACTGGACAGGTACCATGACATCTTTCCAAACAATGAAGCCAGCTCTAATTCACACACCACCCTGTTAAGTCCTACTGTGCTTGCTAGTGACATGACGGTCTCCACCTCTGCCAGAGCCTCCGGAGAGCATCTACTGTATCCTGGGGACAAAGTGGTATATGGGCTGATGCTCTTTGCCCAATTGTCTAACTGGGGTTTGGAGTTGGGGGTAGTTGTTGGGAAGGGCTGGAAGATGGGCTGGGAACCTACCACCGGAGCCCAAGGAACCTGTGGGGAAGGCAGTCCCTGCCATGAGGTAGCAGCTTCAAGCCTTCCTGTTAGAGCCCACACCTGCTTGCTTCCCTGGGAAGCCATGAAGCTGACTCAGACAAAAGGGATGGAGGAGGATGATTTGGGACTGCTCCCCTTCCTGGATGAGACCCGGAGGCCATACTGTCCTAGTTGGGGGTCAAGGCGAGGGCTCGAGAGAGATCAATCCCCATGTCTGATAAATACCAGAGACCCCCTAGCCTAGCCAGGCCCAGCTCTTCTGCCTCCAGCTTCTCCTGCCTCCCGACTTAAGAAGAGGCAAAGCCTTGTGAACACTGTAGAGGGCCAGGCACCGGGAGAGGGGTTTTCCTACAGGGTGTCTTACAGCCAGGCACGACGACATATACCCATATGTAGTCCCTGCACTCAGAAGCAGAGGCAAGAGGATTCCACAATTTCATGCTGATATGAGCTACAGTAAGACCCTGTAACCACTTGCAGGCATGTGGTCCAACCTCCTCCCTATGAGTGGTCCAGCCTCCTCCCCTCCTCCCTATGAGTGACTTGTACACATATTTCCGTATTTCCATTTCTGCAGCTGAGCCTGGCCTGAACCAAAATGTCCATACACGAGGCTGAGGAAAGGCCCAAGGAGCCTTTTGTATCCTCAGGCTAACCCGCACCCCCTCCCCATGCCCGACTCCTTGACCTGCAAAAAGCAAGAAGTGTGGGGCCAAGGAGAAGCCAGCTGTGGAGTTTCTAGACTTCAGCAGCAATGGGGCCATCATGACAGCAGGGTCCTTTCAGTCAAGCCAGCCGTCCCCGAGCGGGTACGAGGCAGCTACATCCCCTTAGATGGGGACGGTAATGTAGTCCCCATTTCTTCATCCATATGCCAGATGCCGGGACATAAAACCAAAAGTACAACTCATACAGGTCAGGTTTTGGTGGTGTGGGAGAGGGAAACAGACTTAGGGAGCTGGCCTAAGTCGCAAGGCTCAGGGTAGCTGAGACAGGCTTACGATCCTCTCACCTAGCAAATAAAATAACCAGGCCACCAGGTTCTGCAAGCTCCCTACTCTGACCCCTCCTTGGAGTACTGGAGCGAGCCTCCAGAAGAGAGGAGGAACTGAGGTTTAGAGGAACTGCAACCTTCCTGAGACCACCTCCTCTGTCAGACAGGAATTCCTGTGGGCAAAGCACGACTCCCCCATGAAGGGTTGTCGCTCCGCCTGACAGACCCAGGAGAGCTCAGACAGGGCTGGCATTTCATGTTGTCCTGCCCGTGCACCTGGGGTCCTGTACCACACTGAGGCCCCAGATCTTCAGGATTTGGAAAGGTGCCATCTGGCCCTAGGAAACTAGCCTAGAGCCAAGTCCCAGGACGGCATGAGCTGCAAAGATCACCTGAAGCCAGCAGTGGGTTAAGAGCAGGGACCGGGAGCACCATATGCCTTGCCTGGGTCTGTGCCAGGATCTTCTCCTCAGCTATGGACAGAGAAGCTACAAAAAGCACTGAGGCGGCTGCCCTGTTTGTCTCTGGCAGGCAGCCCCCTGGCCCTGCATCTGACTTTCTGGACCTACAATAATGTATCAGTAAGCTGAGGCTAGCAGGAGAGGAGGCTGGTCCTCTGTCCCCTAAAGGTGTTGTAACAAAGACCGCTGAGACCAATCTTCCTCCCTTCCTCTCTGCCCCCGTCACCCGTCTCCTGCTGGCCTTGTCTTCCACCTGTGCTTCTAGTCTCTGCCTTCCTCAGAAAGGCACCAGTCTTCCCCTCTTCTCCACTTCAGCGACCATCACTGAGCTCTGACTGTATGAGACACTTGACTACATGCCTCGCTTTGGGCTAGCTGCCTCACCCTACACGGCCTGGGCAAGGACAGAGGGGGCGGTCACATGGTCATGCCAGGCCTCTGGTGATGCTCAACCAAAGCCTGCCCTTGGTTATCTGCTTCTCCCAGAGCCCCAGGAACAGAGAGACCACTGGTGTCCCACACCAGGTAGGGTCTGTGTACAAGAGGACAGAAGGATACAAGTTAGGATGCCAAGGGCCAGGGAGGCTGCACGTGCCCCCCCTATCAGGATGGGCTTGCCCTGGATCCCTGCCTAGACCTCAAGCACCATGGGAAGGAGCAGCAGAAACAGGCCCAGCTGGAAGGTACCATTTACTAGGTTGTGCCCAGTCAGAGGGACAACCCTGGGTCCCCCAGCTATGATGTAGCCAGGAGTACATAGTCAGATTGAGGTAGTTTGATTGGGAGGAGGCCACACCGTCTTCTGGGGTGCCCTAGAGGCTCCTCGGACAGCTGTCATATACCTGAGAGGTATGTCCCGGCATAGCACACGCCAACTCCAGACCTGTGCCAACTCTAGACCTGTCTGAAGGCCAGGTGTGGAGGGGAGGCAGCCAGGCCCAGAGTCCCAAGCCACCTCCTAGGCCCAGTCCAGTGGCGGCAGTATCACTCCTTCCTGGGAGGGCAGCTGTGGGGTCAGCTTGGGAGGAGCGGCTCTCGCTCTGAGGCAGCATCAGCATCATGGCTTCTGTACACCAGGAACTGGATGGAGATCTGAGGACAGTGTTAAGGCACAGCAGGCACACTGGCTGGACATGCTGTCGTTCTCCCTGTTCCGCCTTGCTCTCCTACCACCCTAAGTCCCTCCTTGATGGGTTTACCCTTGTCATCAGAGTAGAAGTGGAGAATAGGAGGGACGCCCACTCATGCTAGTCTTCACGATTTCACTGGCTGCACTCACTTTTCCGTTCCTCAGGACCTTTGCACAAGCTGTGCCTGGACTCTGCTCCCTTGTGCCTGAATAACTTCTCCCTCGACCTAGGTGCGATGACACCTGTTGAGGCCTCTGTTTCCCCCAAACCAGGACGGTCCAGTAGTGATTCACTCCACAGCACTGGGTGCCGCTGAAGTTAAGTAATACCCCAAAACCCAGTGCACATCCTGTTCTTGCTCACTGATGATGCTGGTCCTGGCTAGGTCCATCCACAATGGATGGGTAGAAGGGCGGATGGACAAACAGATGGACGGACGGGTAGATGGATGGATAGATGACTAAGTGGGTGACAGATGGGTGGATAGATGGATGGATGGTAGATGGATGAATGGATGGATCAGTGGGTGGGTGGGTGGGTGGGTGGATGGATGGAGGGTGGGTGGGTGGGTGGATGGATGGATGGGTGGGTGGATGGATGGGTGGGTGGATGGGTGGATGGGTGGGTGGGTGGATGGATGGGTGGGTGGGTGGGTGGGTGGGTGGGTAGGGAGATGACTGGATGGGTGGGTGGGATAAATGGATGGATGGGTGGATGAGGTTGCATGGGCACATAAGGTTAAAGGCTGGACTGTAGATGAAAGGACACAAGGATGACAGGTGAATGAGCTAATGGACAGATGGCTACCTGTCTGTGTAGACAGAGGGGTGGGCTGGCCGGGATATGCATGCTGAAGCAGAGGCTGCCTTGCCCACTGCCATCATCACACGCTTTGAAGGATACAATGGTGTCAAGCAGGAGCACTCCCAGGCTGCCCACGAGCCAGGGCAGGTGGTGCAGCAGATAGCTGCCCTCACTCTGGCCCACCTCGGGGTTTTTGAGCAGCACACTGAGCCCATATAGCGTGTTCCCCAGCATCACCAGTGCAAACAGCGAGTAGGAAATGCCTTGGGTTGACTGCCGTACGAACTGTGGGGGAAGGGGCTGAGTGAGAGACCCCAAAGAGAGTTCTTGTCTACAATCCCAGTCCTTGGGAGGCTGAGGCAGGAGGATCATGAGTTCAAGGCCAAACCTTAGCTACACAGCCAGTTAGGGATCAGTCTGGGCTACAGAGCGAGCCCCTGTCCCCAGAATCAGAGAGGGTTCTTATCTCTCTGGTTTGGAACAGTCCGTGTGTGCCTCTGTGATTCATACTCCTAGCTGGTCTTTCATTGCGTGCCCAATGCACTCAAAATAGCCCTATCCATGGCCAACTTCAAATCCCAACTCCAAGCACTTCTCCCAGGGCCACAGACATCACAGCCGCATATGCCTGCTGGCCCCTGGCTGTGGCCCTCATGGACTCCTCCTGCCGGGCAAACCTCCAGTAGGGGTCCTCATCACTTCCTGTCCACTCTGGTTTCTCAGCTTAGACACGGTCTCATGCATGTCTCCATGAAAGTTGTCAAGGGGCCAATTTCCCAGAGGCAGAAAGAGGCGCAGCCAGCTGGGTGACTTTACCCATGTCAACAGCTGCTGCGGTCTAGACCTGAACGAAACTCCTAAACCACACCTCTGCTTAACCTGGCAGCCCTCCTCCATGTGACCGACCCCCACCCCCACGGAAAGCTCACATTGGTGCGAATCTGCGGCAGCCTTGAGAGCAGGTACAGCACGCTGGAGGCGGAGCCAATGACAAAACCGACGACCTCCTTCTTTGTGAAGGGCTGAGAGGGTGGAAGGGGGCACTCAGTACCTGGTGGGAGTCTTGGGAGGGGGGCGGTCTCTCCAAACAGAAGAGTAGCCCCCACAACTTAACGTCTATGTGATCATGCAGGGGAAGGCAAGCCAGCCCACCCACGCTACCACGACAGACCCATCTCCTTCCTACCTACCACCTACCTTACTGCCTGGCTCCACAGACAGGAGCGTCCGCCCCCTGAAGCCTTCCCTGGGGACAGCCACAGGATCAGTGCTGCTCAACAGTGGTGTGATGCACACCGTCCCCAAGATGAACAAGAGCACAGAATTGATTGGGGCAGACACTGGATTGAGGCAGGAGAGAAGCCAAGATTAAATATCTGGGTGACAGCAGACAACCCGGGATGGGAGTCCCAGCCTTGCTTCTCATAGCTGTGTGACCTTGGACGAGTGACCTAGCCTCTCTGAGCTCCAGTCCTTCATCTGTAGAATGGGCATACAATACTACCCTTCCCCTAGGGATGCAAAGGAAAGGCAGTCAGGGCAGGGGGGTCAGCACTCAGCCGTGGAGTCTCCTCCCTGTGGCTTGATGTATACGTGTCTCCATCTCGGCCTGCTAGGCCTCAGGTCCCAGGCTTCCCCGGGGCAGCTGAGCCCGACCCCAGGTGACCCCCGCACTCACACAGAGAGGGCTGCTTCTTGAACTTGTAGTGGAAGTACAGTGTCAGCATCAAAAGGTCGGCCAGGACATAATACACAGCCGTGTAGGTCTGAGAGAGAAGGAGAACGGGGCACTGGTTCACCTCTTGGATTCCGTTTCTTCAACCGAACAGAAGCTCTCCTGTTCCCACCGCAGCCAATGCGGAAGCGGGTGGACAATGGACAAAGGGTCCGGCCTTGGCCATCGACAAAGCATCCGTGGCCAGTGCCATTGAGACAGAGTAGCTCCGGCCTTCCTGACTGACCCCAGTTCTGCTGGCCACAAAATAACGATGTCTGTGTTTCCCACGGAAACCCCACATGCTACTCTGAGGGTCCCCAAATCAGAAAATCTACCTGGGCCCACAACCCTCAGAGCCACAGGTCCCTGCGCTGGGATATGCTTATATGGAAATCAGAATAGGAAGGTGCCATGGGGCACCTGGAGCCCCAGCCTCTCCTCCCACAGCTATTCCTATTTGTCCTTTTAGCTGCCCTACTGTGCCTGGGCCCCGCCCACCTGCAGGGGTAGCTGGTCTGCCAGAAAGGAACCAATGAGGTTGCAGGAGTCTCCACCGATCCAGCCCAGCAGGAACCACAGTGACAGGGCCTGGTCCATGTTGCCTGTCTTGCAGGCTTTGATGTACTGGCTGTGGAAGAGGAGGGGTCACAAGTTCAGAGGCTGTGGCCTAAGAAGGCCACTAAGACTTGGTAAGAGTGTGACCAGAGCCTCAGTGGGCAGGAGACGGCCCAGTGCTCATCCTCAGGTTGGTACCCAGGACTTCAGAGGGTTTCTTTGATCTCTGGAGGAATTTTACCATCGGGACCCCTGCCAGCCCAGGGGCACAGCAGCTGTGTCTCTTTCCAGACAGATCCACAGCCTTACTTACATTCTCTCCCACTGCCCCCTGGGGTCTTCCAGAAGGGATGGAGGGTGTATATAGGCTCCTGAAGCCTATGCCTGGCCCTGAGAAGCATCTCGGCTTCTTTTTAAAAATCTGGGGTGGTGGCAGTCTGAGGACCGGCCGGGCCCTGTTCTCAGGAGCCACTGATGATAAGACATAGACCTACAGCCTGGTCATTCTCTGGGCACAGATGAGAAGGGTGACGAGAAGCCTGTAGTTCTGTTTCACAGGCTTTTGGTCCCCAGACTGTTCCCCTAAGGCCCTTCATGCTGTGGCCAGGTTGTATGAAGCCAAATGTAAAGTGAGCTGCTCTTGCCCCCGCTGCAGCTACTGCTGAGAGCCCAGGGTTTGGACAATGATTCTTCAAGTCCCAAAACAAGAAAGGTTAGCTCTGTTAGGACACCACACACTGGGGACAGATGGGCATGGAGCTGTCACTGCTCAGAGTCGCCCTGGCCAGAAGTTTGTGAGGATTCTCGTCATACATCTCCACACCTGGATCTCCAGTCTTGCTCCCCCACACGACCCCGGGTCCTAGATTAGAACCCAGAGCTTCACATGTGCTAGGTCAGAGCTACACCACACCCCCGGCTCCCCAACTTTTTAAAGCAATCCTTTATAACTGGGGGCATGCGTGTGGCACTGCACACGTGTGGTGGTCAGAGGACAGTTCTTTCCCGCCACCTGGAGTGTTTTCTGGGGACCCAGCTCAGATTGTCAGACTTGCAGGGCAAGTGCCATTTAGCCTGGCCTCAACTTTTAATTCTAGCCATCTGTATACATTCAGATAACAGATGATAAAAATAAAACTCAGAAAGGGTTGGGATGCAACACAGAGGACAGAGTGCCTGCCTAGCACGGTGAAGCCCAGGGTTCAATACCCAGCACTGCCTAAACCCGGCATCGTACACATGTGTGCACATGCATAGCATGCATATATATATGCATATATATATACATATATATATGTATATATATATGTATATATATGTATAAAACTTCAAAATTTAACTTAGAAAAAGAAACTCAGAACCAGGTGCAGTGCCGCCAGACTTTAATCCCAGCACTCAGGGTGCAGAGGCAGGCGGATCCCTATAAAATTTGAGGACAGCCTGGTCTACATACTGAGTTTCGGGCTGCTGAGACAAGATAGTGAGACCCCATCTCAAAAACAAACAAACAAAATAATTAATGATAAATAAGTTTTTAAGTAAAACTCATAAGACCAGAGAGATATTTCTACAGTTAAGAGTGCCTGTTGCTCATGCAAAAGACCCAGATTCAGTTCGCAGCACACAGAGGCCCACAGTTATCCATAAACTACGGCCCCAAAGGATCCCAACACCCGCTACAGGCACCAAGTATCCACATGTGCTGCCCTTTCATACATGCGAGCAAAATAGTCAAACATGTAAGATAAACGTTTCCTTAAAAGAAATCAGAAAGACAGCAAGGGAGTGGTGGCCTACACGGGATCCCAGCAACTGAGGGGTCCGGGCTGGAAGATCAGGAGCTCAGGGTTACAAGGTTTCCCTGGATAGCCCAGGTTGGCCTTGAACTCATGATCCTCCTGTCTCAGCCTCCAAGGAGCTGTAAAGAGTGAGGGTGGGGGGTGCGTAGGGAATTGATCTACAGGAATCACAGTATTCATGTGGGGGTCAGAGGGCAACCTTGTTTGACAGCTGCATACACCAGGCCAGCTGGTCCACACTGGGGTTATAGACAGACATTACTGCATCCATCTTTATGTGGGTTCTGGGGGTTCAAACTAAGATCCACAAGCTTGTGTAGCAAGCACTTTACCCTGAGTGATCTCCCTCATGAACAAGCAAACATTTTTTTTTTTTAAAGATTTATTTTTAGGGGCTGGAGAGATGGCTCAGTGGTTAAGAGCACTGACTGCTCTTCCATAGGTCCTGAGTTCAATTCCCAGCAACCACATGGTGGCTCACAATCATCTGTAATGAGATCTGATGCCCTCTTCTGGTGTGTCTGAAGAGAGAAAGTGTACGCATATACATAAAATAAATCTGTAAAGGCCAGAAGAGGATTCCAGATCTTCTGAAACTGGAATCCTGGGCAAGAACTATGCTGGCAACCAAGCCTAGGTCCTCTGCAAAAGCATTAAATGCTCTTAACCACTGAGCCATTCCCCCAGCCCAAGAGCAATTTTTTTTTCTTTTTTTTCGGAGCTGGGGACCGAACCCAGGGCCTTGCGCTTACTAGGCAAGCGCTCTACCACTGAGCTAAATCCCCAACCCCCCAAGAGCAATTTTTTTGTGGTTGGTGTTTATTTTTGGTTTTGGAGACAGGGTTTATTTGTGTAGCCCTGGCTGTCCTAGAACTCGATTTATAGACCAGGCTGGCCTTGAACTCAGAGACCTACCTGCTTCTGCCTCCTAAGTGCTGGGATCAAAGGCCTGCACAAGCCCAAGAACAATTTTTAAAACTCTGATGCCAGCGTTAGATGATAGAGCCCTTGGTGAGTTCCTGAGGTCACTTCCGCCCTCCTCACCCTCCCACGATGCCGAGTCAGGCATGACAGTAGCTGTTGCTTCTCTCATACTCCTGCTGCTCCTGGCCAGCTGCTTCCTGCCTGCTAGGGGCTCATACCTTCAAGTTCTTCCTGCCTGCGGCCCTCAGTGCCTCTGCTTTGTGGCCAGGTGCTCTCCTCGTGCTTCACACAAACAGACATGAGCTCCATGCCAGCTTCCCAACTTGTACACAAATGGCTGAATGAGCTCTGAGGCCCAGAGCAAGGCCACAGCCGGTAAGTGATGGAACTGAGCATGGACACTCAGGCCCCTTTAGCCACCGCTGCCAGCTTTGCCACCAGCCAGCCTTTCTTCACTTTAAAAACATGGCCATAACGGACGCATCCCAGCCCCTCCCATTCTCCTCGCCCAGGTCTTGCCAGCCAAGCAATGCAGAGTACATGTCCTGACCCGCATCTCGCCTGTGAGACAGGGAAAGGTTCGCTGCCCATTTCAACAGGCTAAATGATGTTAAACTCCCCCAGCACTTAGACACGAGGCTAGGAATACAGTGGTGCTCAACATATGGTAGAAAAGGGAATACAGTGGTGCTCAATATATGGTACAAACGGTCACTCAACATCATTCGACATGAGGTCTGGCCTGTGCTAGATTCCAGGCAGCCTCCCTTCTTCACAGCAAGCTGGACATCAATGAATATGATCAGGCAGGGAGTATATCTGCCTTGGGATCTCGACAGGACAATGAGCGGCCGGTCAAACTGGATTATCCACACCCGGTACAGTGCATGAACTCCCACCAACCCCCGAAGCCCTGCCCCTTCCCCATCCCCCAACCCCATCCCACTCCTGCCACGCAGCCACATACTCACGGAAAGGTAGACGCAGCGAAGCAGAAAATGGAGACCAAGCCCAGGGCCACGCTGGCCTCATCCCAGCCATCCTGGGCACATTCACCAAACACATCCCAGATCCACTGGATAGAGCCATTGGGGCAGGTGGAAAAGTTGCTGGCGACCAGTGTCCTCCAGACCATGGCTGCAGAGGGAGGGTCCCAGCGGGGAAGAAAGTGCAGGTTTATGAACATGGGCAAGGGGTCAGAGGCTGGCAAAGGTTTGTTCTATAAAAAGGTCTTCAGCCTTAGGTCTAGCCCCATTCACGATCCTGTGACTGTCAGTTACTGTCCTGTCCTCTGCACAGTGGGGATAACAACAGGCCCTACGTCACACAGCTGCTGTGCAAGGTAAATGAGCTCTCACATAAAGTGGTTGGGCCAACAGCACCTTTTGATGCAACGTGCAAATATTTAGGAATATTTTGTTTGTTTGTTTTGGAGGTCAGATCTAGAACTTTTTGTGTATTGCCTAGGAGGTTAGCAACTGTTCTATATCCCCGGCTTTTTTTTTTTCTTTTTAAACTCTGTATCTAGGGGTTGGGGATTTAGCTCAGTGGTAGAGCGCTTGCCTAGCAACCGCAAGGCCCTGGGTTCGGTCCCCAGCTCTGAAGAAAAGAAAAAAAACAAAAAACAAAAAAACCTCTGTATCTCAAGACAGGGTCTCACAAATTGTCCAAGCTGGCCTTTAAACCTTCAATTCTCCTGCTTCAGACATCTAAGTGTTGGGATTACAGGCCTGCACCATCAGGCTCTACTGACAAGGCCTTGGAGGCCAGAACTCACTGGAGGGAGTGCATCGTTCATGTGGAGCTAAGAAGGTGGTTCCTAAGGTTGCCCGGGTAACTGGATAGAATACTGCAGCCCCTCTCCCAAAGCTTGAAAGACATGCAGGATACCTACCTGCAAGGAAGCCACAGCCCAAGCCAGAGTATGGCTGGGTGGAAGAGCAGGAAGAAAGGGGTCCTCTCAGTTCCTTGCCACCTGCACAGAGTTCCTATTGTGGTCACTCTGAGTATGTGACAACCTAGAGAGAGTAGGGAAAGCAAGGCTTGGCTGGAGCCATCTTCTCCAGCCCTGACTGGTATCCACACACTGTGTCCTCACCTGACTCTCATAGACCCTCCTGACATACTGTGGAGGAAACTGAGACCACAAGAGGGAAGTCATCTGCCAGGGCCATTCAGCCAGAAAGCAAGAGAGTCAAACCCCCATGGGAGAGGCTTGACTAGAGGCTGCCATGGCCCAGGCTTCCCCTTTTGTCACCAAGCTAAGAGGGCGTTTCCTCATCCAGGCGGCAGACTCATTCCCTTACCTTAGTTCCTACTTAGGCCAGTGAGGCCTGGACTCTTCACAAAGCTTAGGCTGGATCCGGACTGCTGAGCTTGCAGTGAGCAGGGCAGGGAGAGGAAGCAAGTCAGCTCGTTTCTTCAGGACACCCAGACTCTCAGTCCTAAGTCAGCCTCTCAGGCGCCCAGACTCAGCCAGCGGGTCGGGGTAAGGGTGCCTCCGGTCACTGGCTAGCTTACTGTGGTAGCTCCAGCATGGGACATAGGATAGATGGAAGGTTCTTTCCTGGTCTTAGTGGCTGGTGCGGATGATAGTGGCATAGCCAATTTGGGGAGCAATACCTGGCACCCCAATTTGCAGTCTAGGTAAGACTGTACCCTAAGAAGCCTTCTCGTTTATCCGACACACATCCTATTGGACTCCTTCTGCGAGTCTGCCTGTCTGACCCTGTCTATGAACTGGGGCTAATAACATTCTCCAGAAAGGCTGACCAGGGAGGCAATCTCCTACAACACCTATTTCCTCTCCAACTCCAAGCACAGCCAGGGAGGTGCTTCCCAGCAAAGCCCATCTAGCACAGTCAACAGTAATCTGTTCTTGCTGTAGTCCCCTGGATCACATGGCATGGAGTATACACGAAGTGAACAAGACCTGAAACTACACACTTCTTTGTTTCTTTTCGGGGCCGGTGGGGATGGGGTTGTTTGAGACAGGGTTTCTCGTGTAGCCCTGGCTGCCCTGAAATTAGCTCTATGGACCAGGCTGGCCTTGAACTCAGATATCCGCCTGCCTCTACCTCCCCAGTGCGTGCGCACATTTTTAACCAACCTTCCTTGAAACCCTGCCGTGAGCTTGGCGTGGACTCTGGCCCCCCTACCTGCAGAGCTGGGGAGAATGTGTCAAGCAAGAGAGCTCAATGGCTCCGGGATCCTACCCATTCCAGGCCTCCAAACCTAACTCCTTCCGGTGACTCTGCGGGTTCGGAGGGATAATGACAGGGCAGCAGCTGGGGCAAGCGCCGCGAGGCCCCCGCCCAGAGCAAGGAAAACAAGGCCGCCCAGTCCAGGAAAGCCAAGAGGCCGGAAGAGAGGGACCCGCAGGTGAGAAGTGGGGCCGTCCCGGATCGGATCCCTGGCCAGACCGGGCTGAGACCCAGGATCCGGCTCCCCAGGAGGGGACCAGCGCCGGAGACCGTGCAGAGCTGGAGGAGGGTGTAGGAAAGACTTGGCTGGGTGCGCCTGCCGTCCCGACCCCCAGCCCGGACCTGCCGCCAGCCCCCTTCATTCTCACCAGCTCAAAGATCCACAGCCGCTCTCAGCTTCAGGATCGGAGCCCGCCGGGGTCAGCTGACCTCTGCGACGCCCCGCCCACCCCGCGCTGTGGGCGGAGCTTGAGGCTTCGAGCGCGCAAGCGCAGTCTTCATGTTGCGTGCAGTGTCCCGAGCGGTGAGCCGCGCTGCTGTACGCTGCGCGTGGCGCTCTGGGCCTTCGGTCGCGCGTCCTCTCGCCATGTCCCGGTCTCCGGCACCCCGCGCCGTCTCTGGCGCCCCTCTCCGGCCCGGTACGGTGCTGGGCACCATGGAGATGGGGCGCCGCATGGATGCGAGTGCTAGCGCTGCGACCGTACGCGCCTTCCTGGAGCGCGGCCTCAACGAGCTGGACACGGCCTTCATGTATTGCGACGGCCAGTCCGAAAGCATCCTGGGCAGCCTGGGGCTCGGGCTGGGCAGCGGCGACTGCACAGGTAACCGCTGCACCCGGTCTTCCCCCGCACAGAGTAGAGCCGAGCCAGTGCTCGCACCCGGCGTGCACCGGCCAGGGTCTGCACCCAGAAGTTTCCTAAGCTCCGGTGTCCACAGCCTTGTCTACCCCGAGCTCCCAAGGCTACTGGAGTCCTGAACTAATTAACTGAACTTTGTCCCGCCTCTCCTTAGAAGCTTCTAGAGTTGCAGCTACGGGGCGGGTGCGTGGAACTCCCTTCTGTTGAGCCTGCTCTGACTCTTTACTTCCTACCGCAGTCCCCCCTTCCAACCAACAGTTGCCCATAGCCTTCCCTCCTACCACCCCAACCCCCGCCCCCACCAGGCTTCGTGTTCGTGTCATCCCCTCTTGCCCTCACCACCCCTGCGCTCCAGGAGCACGCTTACATTCCGGTCTTTGATCCGGACTAGGACTAGACTTTGTCCCGTGCTGTTGACAGTACCTGTGAATCTCAAGGAGACCTGTGGCAACAATGCCTGGGGCCCAGCTAGGAGCAGGGGTGGAAAGGAGGAATCAGGAGAGGGCATTTCGACCTTTGCGCCCACTCTCTGTGCCAGGTCTTACAATGGCAAACTCTGTAGCTCTCTGTAGGCTACAGTGGGAGAAGTGATTTCTCCACGGAGAGTTAAAAGTCTGACGGGGAAGACTGAAATCGTGATTGCTGAGGAGTGCAGAAAGGAACTTCGGTTGGGGAGGCTCCGGGGAGAGCAGTAGGCAAAAGTCAGAGCACTGAGGATGGACTCACAGTGTAGGTATCACTGTGCAGAGTGGAGAGAGCAAGAGAAAGGTGCACCACGGGCTTGAAGTCTTAGCTGTTGGAAGATAGAGTTCGAGAGCGGTGCGGAATGCATGTGTGGGGCAGGGTGATTAGCGGCGCACGTCGCATGTCCCGTGGTGGAAGGGGAGGGGAACCGTCCTTCATTTGCTTGAAACTTGTAGAGTATCAGGAGGGTGCCCGATAGATAAAGAGGCTTCACTCCCCCCCCCTACACCCGCCCCCCGTCCTGAGGTTCCCCGGTTCCTGTGCAGAGGGTACGTTAGACTCACAATGGGGTAGAGATAGAGGGACTTAAATGTGCAGATCTCTCAACTGAACGCAGTAGATAGAGTCAGTTCTCCTGGATGACTCTCTTGATAAAAAACATTTTGTTTTTTCTCCTCCCAAACCCTCTTCTTTAGCCCAGTCCTGCTTTGGGTTTGAGGACTCACTGGGCCAAAGTCCTCAGGTTTTACCTGTAGCGAAAGTTTACAAAAAGAACGCTTCGGGGCCGGTGTTGTAGGGAGACGCTAGGGTCTGGCCATTATCCTGTGGGGTCAGAGGGCTCCCCTTGTCCTTGCCAGCATCCATCCATCTATCCGTCCATCCATCAGTCCAGGTAGTTGATTATCTGGAAAGAAACAGTGTGGAGCCGGGAGGAATAGCTCCAGTACGGTTGAATGTACAGGATTCCCAGATTCTGGTTAAGATTGATGGCTTCTATAGAACACATTGAGGCCCTTCTGTCACTTCCCTAAATATTCTCGCTTTTAAGATTTATTTTACCTGCATATATGTGTGTGTCCACAGAGGCTAGGAGAGGGTACTGATTACCCTGGAACCGTAGTTACACATGATTGTAAGCCAATGTGTGTGGTTCTGGGAACCCTCTGTATACTCTGCAAGAACAGTAAGTTCTCTAAACCACTGAGCCATCTCTCCCCAGCCCCTCCTGCCTAAATTCCTACATAGTCTCTAAGGGTCTCCCGGCTTTCAGGCCTGGCCCCTTGAGTTCCATCTCGTCTTTATTTTCTTATTTAACTTATGAGTGCTCTGCTGCATGTACACCCACGTGCCAGAAGAGGGCGCCAGATCCCAGACGGTTGTGAACCACTGTGAGGTTGCTGGGAATTGGACTCAGAGCCAGTGCTCTGAACTGCTGAGCCATCTTCCCAGTCCCTATCTCCATTCTGTGGTGAGGAACCAATTAATTGGCCCACGGCATCCTGACAATACCTAGGAACATCAAGTCCAAGGTCCGAGATGGTGTTTGAGCACCACGGAGTCTGCGCATTCATGTCTCAGGTCCACGCTGCCTGCCCTGCCATGTATATGCTCTTAATTAAAAATGTAGCCCTCTATGGTGGGCGAGCACCTTTATCTGCTGAGACAGCTTACCAGCCAACATGTGTTCTTTTAATGTCTATGTAGGTACTTTCTCATTTAAAAAAAAAATTCTTAGCTTTTAAAGACATATGTTGGGCTGGAGAGATGGCTCAGCGGTTAAGAGCACTGACTGCTCTTCCTGAGGTCTTCAGTTCAATTCCCAGCAACCACATGGTGGCTCACAACCATCTGTAATAGGATCTGATGCCCTCTTCTGGTGTGTCTGAAGTGTCTACAGTGTACTCATATGAATAAAATAAATCTTTTTTAAAAAATAAAGGCGTATGTTTTTATTATATGTGGACAAGGGTTTTGCCTGCATATGTGGATGCGTACCACGTGTGTGCCTTGTACCCAAAGAGGGTATTGGATCCTCTGGAACTAAAGTGATGGGTGGTTGTACACTGCCATGTGGGTGCTGGGAACCCAGCCTAGGTCCTCTGCAAGAACAAGTGCTTTTAGCTGCCGAGCCATCTCTACTGCCCCTATTTTGTACTCCTAAATAAAAATTATTTTTAAATTTCCCTCAGTTCGCAGATAGCATGACTGTCGACATGTAAAAGTCAGAAAGACCAGGGACTAAGCCACTACCCAAAGACTATACATGGACTGACCCTGAGACTCTAACCTCATAGGTAACAATGAATAGCCTAGTAAGAGCACCAGTGGAAGGGGAAGCCCTTGGTCCTGCCAAGACTGAACCCCCAGTGAACGTGATTGTTGGGGGGAGGGCGGCAATGGGGGGAGGATGGGGAGGGGAAGCTCACATAGAAGGGGAGGGGGAGGGGTTGGGGGATGTTGGCCCGGAAACCGGGAAGGGGAATAACAATCGAAATGTAAATAAGAAATACTCAAGTTAATAAAGATAAAAAAAAAAGTCAGAAAGATTTAAAAACTCCCTAGAATTTTAAGATTCCTTTATGTATTTTATGCACGTGAGTGCTTACTATCTGTGTGCGTGTCTGCGGAAGAGGGCGTCAGATCCCATTACAGATGGTTGTGAGCCACCGTGTGAGCTGGGATTTGAACTCAGGACCTCTGGGAGAGCAGTCGGTGCTCTTAACCACTGAGCCATCTCTCCAGCCTTCTACCTGGAATTAAAGAGAAAAGAAAGGTAGTCCTGTGCCTCCCATGGGAGAGCAGATCCATTGCTGCGACCTCATTTTACAAATTAGGAAATAGCAGCTAAGTTAAGCCAGTGACTAAATCCTTTTCTCCCTTCTTTTTTGTGTTTGTTCATTTTTTTTTTTCTAAGGCAGGGTTTCTCTGTGTGGTCCTGGCCATCTTGGAACTCACCCAGTAGACCAGGCTGGCCTTGAACTCAGAGATCTCTCGCCTCTGCCTCCCGAGTCCTAGGATTAAAGTCGTGTGTGACCATGCCCAGCCTTCTAACAAATCTCAATCATTGTAATTTTCCTGCCAGTGAAAATTGCCACCAAGGCCAACCCTTGGGACGGGAAGTCGCTGAAGCCTGACAGTGTCCGGTCCCAATTAGAGACGTCATTGAAGCGGCTGCAGTGTCCCCGGGTGGACCTCTTCTACTTACACGCTCCTGACCACGGCACTCCTATCGTGGAGACCCTGCAGGCCTGCCAACAGCTGCATCAGGAGGTGAGGGAGGGCCCTGAGTGCAGAGGGGAGATCACTACGCTTCTCTCCCTGAGTCTGCCAAGACAGCAAGGCTCTCTGGGCACAGACTCCAGGTTCCTCACCAGGTCAGTCTTCCTGGTTCTGTGGGCTGAGCCGAGTTGTAATGAGTCCTCCCCCCTGCAGGGCAAGTTTGTGGAGCTTGGCTTGTCCAACTATGCCTCCTGGGAGGTAGCTGAGATCTATACCCTCTGTAAAAGCAACGGCTGGATCCTGCCAACTGTGTACCAGGTGAGGGGACTTGCTGTGCTAGGGCCACCGGGCCTCGCTCGGGGTTCAATTGATCCTGAGTTTGCTTGTGCTTTGGACCTTTCACCCTCCTCATAGCGGGCACTCCCCACTTGGAAGCAGGTACCACCTCGTCTCTTACCAGCATGGCTGGTGTGCCTGTTTGCTTGCTGTGTGAGCACACATCGGGTTCCCTTCCTCCCATCCTGCACCTCCGCCTAGAGCATACCACCTCTCCGCACCCTGAAAGAAGGGCTCAGCTTTGGCCTAGAAGGCTCTTTTCTGGGAATCCCCTCAGGATCCATCACCACCACCGCCACCGCCACCCCGCCCCACCCCACTCCCTCCAGTCTCTGAACCACACCTTCACCTGTGAGTGTTGTAAATTAAGCAGACTAATGGAAGAAAGAGGGTCAGGCCAAGGTGTGATCAAGCTCTGAAGCAAGAGGACCTCCCAGGAAGCCTCAAACAGCCACCATGCATAAGTGTGTTTATTCATCATTGACAAAAGGGTTTTGGGGGCAGAACACACATACCAAAGCCCCTAACCTAATCTATGTGTTCCCTGAAGGAAAACGCCACACCCCTGCAGCTTTAACCCTTATTGTGAACTGTTTGCAGTACTCAGTAACCAGGCTATAAAAGCTCCTGGGGAGGGGGGGGCAACCCTACAGATAACAGAAAACAATCACTGCCTTCTACAGTGATTTCTTCATGGTCAAAAGAGTTCTAGGAAACTACCCTGCATCCTGAAGGCTACCTTAGATAGACTGAAAAACAGCTTTTCCGTTGTTTCCACCGTTGCCTTCCCGCACTGAGCCCCTCCTCCTTAGAGCCCACCTTCCCCAGGGCTCCCTGTGGACCTGTGTTGCTGTGGTTTATTTTGTGGTTCTGGTGACTGACTGACCCTAAGACCTGACTGTGCTATCACTGAGTGATACCTCAGCCTGCTGCCTGTATTTTGGATTTTATTATTACACCTCTTGGAAGCAGAGAATTTGCTGAACTTTTTTTTTTTTTTTTTTTTTTTTTTTTTGTGCAGTCCAGGTCCTTTATTTCCTTTGTGTGCATTAGGCCATGAATCCCTATGGAATGGGCTCCAGCAGGTCAGGCTCCTTCCCGTTAGTCTTCACAAAGTGGGCTTCTCTGGGTGGCGCAGGCTGGCGGCTTCAGCTGAACCCAGGTGCCCTTCTCTTTGGCTTCCTTTTTCTTCTGATCCTTCTCCTTCACCCGCTTCAGGAAGCCGTCTCTGCTCTTCGAGTGCTCGATGTGCTCAATCCGCACACTGATCCTCTTGGCCAGAATCTTGCCTTTAACTTGCTTGTTTACAATGATGCCCACGGCATGCTGGGTGACATTGTAGACTCTTCCGGTTTTGCCGTGGTAACACTTACGGGGCATTCCTTTTTGAACAGTGCCCATTCCCTTGATGTCTGCAATATCACCCTTCTTGTAGATTCGCATGTATGTGGCCAAAGGAATGACTCCATGTTTCCTAAAAGGCCTAGAGAACATGTACCGAGTACCTCTCCCCTTTCCTTTTGTGTTCGTCATTTTGGCCAGTTCCTGGAAGATGGCTGCCCGGGTGGAAAGGAAGGACGCTAAACTTTTAAATGGTTGTCAATTCAGCATTCAGCCTGTAGAGGAGACTGGAGATAGCTGTAGCTGGTAATCCTAGCCAGCTTCCCTTCCCTGCGCCCGACGCCCTGCCCCGACTTGAGATTTTAGACGTAACTGACCCTGGGATGGTGTCAATTTAGAGTATTCAGAATAGGAGATTGCAAAACTGGGCATGGTGTTGCACACAGGCAAGCCAGCACTCGGAAGGCTGAGGCAGGAGGCTCACTAAGTTCAAAGCGAACCCGGGCTATAGAGCAAGACTGTTTCAAAAAACAAAACCCAGGCCTATTAGGTAAAAATGCATACTGTACGACCCCAGGGGCCTGAATTCTCACCTCAGAATTCACACACACAGAGCCACGTGTGCCTATGTGCACCTGGCACCCAGTTCTGTGGAAAGCAAGAGACGGGGATCACCCAACTCCAGACTCAGCGAGAGACCCTGTCTCACGGAAATGGAACAGGACATTGTACATCCTCCTCTGGCCCCTGCACCCAAACACATGCACAGACACACAAAAGTAAATATAATTTAAAAAGTGGAGGAAGAAGGGTTGGGGATTTAGCTCAGTGGTAGAGCGCTTGCCTAGCAAGCGCAAGGCCCTGGGTTCCGTCCCCAGCTCTGGGGAAAAAAAAAGGAAAAAAAGGTGGCGGAAGGGCCAGCAGAACCAGGGTACAGGCTCTACATCCCAGCTACTGGGGAGGTTGAGGCAGGAGGATCAGTTGAGTCAGAGAGTTTAACAACAGCCTGACCAGTTTACCAAAACCCATCTTTGAAAGAACGGCTTCCAAAGAATCATTTTTAAAAAGAGGAAGGCTGGATCCCTTCCCTTGATTCATCTGCACTTTGCAACAGGCCCCTCTCCTTCCCTGCAGGGCATGTACAACGCCACCACCCGGCAGGTGGAGACTGAGCTCCTCCCCTGCCTCAGATACTTCGGACTGAGGTTCTATGCCTACAACCCTTTGGCTGGTATGAGCTGCCATGGGGACCTGCCCTATGGGAGGGAGGGCAAGCCCAGCCTGACTCTACGGTTTGCTGCCCTAGCAGACGCCTTTTCTAGGCTCCCATCTCTCCAGTTCAGAGCTGAGTGGGATCTAACAGCGTCTGGGAGTAGCCCGGGCCAGGATCTCACTGCAGCCTTCCCACAGGAGGCCTGCTGACTGGCAAATACAGATATGAAGACAAGGATGGGAAACAGCCCGAGGGCCGCTTCTTTGGGAATAGCTGGTCTGAGACCTACAGGAACCGGTGAGCTGCGGTGTCAGGCTGGGTAGAGCGGGAAGTTCCCGTTACCTCATAGGTTCTTCTCTGCTTCTAGGGACAGAAACCACCACTACTGCCTCCCTTTTCTGTTTAATGATTCCTATAAGAAATAGCAAATCCCGGGGTGTCTTATTTCCTTCTTCCTACATAAGAAAATGAGGAAGTCCCACTTCCACCTCAAGACCTAAAAGTCTTTGCTACTCTGAGAGTTGCCCTGCTGTGGGGGAAAGAGAGAGGACCGTGGGTAGAGGCTTTGGGCCCTGGGGCCAAGTCTGGCTTTAAGGTAAACAGAAGACAGGAGTTTCCACATCTAGCCAGCAATGGGCACCCCCAGAAGCTCCTGGTACCCTATAAGGAGAAGCAGCTCTCTTTGGGTACAGCTCCTTCTATGCCACAGAATGGGGGGCAGTGCCTTGGTAGGCTCTTTTGCTTCAGCTCCCGGTGTGACTGGAGATTCTCAGCCCAAGCCACTCTCCCAATTCACTTAGCTTCTGGAAGGAACACCACTTTGAGGCCATCGCCCTGGTAGAAAAGGCCCTGAAGACCACCTATGGCACCAGTGCCCCCAGCATGACCTCGGCTGCCCTGCGCTGGATGTACCATCACTCACAGCTCCAGGTAACCCGACCGTGAGCTCGGCCTCCGCCCCTTTGGGAGAGCCAGACTTGCCTTGCAGTGACTTCTAGAGAGAACGCCTCCTCCAGGGCTAGGGAGCTGATTTGGGAGCTGTGCACAGTGCTTGCTGGACGGGCAGGAGACAAGTGTGTTATAGACAGGGAAGGTTTTCACTTTAGTCTCCTTAGGGAAGAACTCGCGTAAGGAGAACAGAGTCACCTATGTTCAGCTAGCAAAGGTGCCCTCAGCTCTTCCCGGGTGTTCAGGACAGAAATACACAAAGATCCCAGATCTTACCAGGGGATGGGCAAGGAGGGGCATGTGAGAGGAGCCACCAATGAGCAGAGGGTGCTGAGATGTGGCTGTCTTCCATTGCAGGGCACCCGAGGGGACGCAGTCATCTTGGGCATGTCCAGCCTGGAGCAGCTGGAGCAGAACTTGGCGGCCACTGAGGAAGGTCCCCTGGAGCCCGCTGTCGTGGAGGCCTTTAACCAAGCCTGGAACGTGGTCGCCCACGAGTGTCCCAACTACTTCAGATAGACTGTCGTGACTCAAGACGCCAGGGCTTTTCTGCCAACTCTTAGAGTCACACCCTGGCCACTCCTTGCCCAGTGCTGACCTAGTGTGGTCTTTTCTGCTGGTCTCCATCCACTCCCTGCTCTTTTCCCGTCTGAATAAAGCAGGCGTCCGACCTAGCTGCAGCCGGACTGAACCTCAGACTCTCTCCCCTGCAGCCCAACACCAGCTCCCTCCACCCTGCCTGGGACCCACAAGAAAGGGTGGACCCAGGAGCTAGGGCTTCAGAGAGCACAAATGGGGAGGGTCTCCTAACCATGTCCTGATGCAGCCGCACCCTCATGTGACAGAATGAGGTGGGCGTGGGTATGCACACCTGCTAATTCCAGCAGTCAGGGAGCTGAGGGGAGGAGGTTTGTCCCACGTGTGAGGTCAACACTGATCTATGCAGCGAATTCCAGGCTAGTCTGGAATTCTTTTTTTTTTTTTAAAGATTTATTTTATTATATATAAGTACACTGTAGCTGTCTTCAGATACATCAGAAGAGGGCATCAGATCTCTTTACAGATGGTTGTGAGCCACCATGTGGTTGCTGGAATTTGAACTCAGGACCTCTGGATGAGCAGTCAGTGCTCTTAACCACTGAACCATCTCTCCAGCCCAACCTGCTGGATCTTGTTTCCCCTGTGATGGTCTACTTACTTCTACAGCTGTTTTCCCATCAGAAGCCATGGTCATTTATGATTTTTTTTCTTTTTTTTTTAATTTTTTTTTTTATTTACTCATTTATTATATATAAGTACACTGTAGCTGTCTTCAGATACACCAGAAGAGGGCATCAGATCTCTTTACAGATGGTTGTGAGCCACCATGTGGTTGCTGGGAATTGAACTCATGACCTCTGGAAGAACAGTCGGGTGTTCTTAACCACTGAGCCATCTCTCCAGCCCTAGTCTGGAATTCTTAATGAGACTTCTCAAAAACAAACATAAATTTAGAAGACATTCTTTTGAGTCTCTCCTTCCGAATCATCTTACTAAATACTCAGAAGTAGAACATATAATTTAAAGTCACCGTGAGTATGGTAAATGTTTATCAGGATTCTGTAGACTTGGTTCTGTCACTTTGCCTTGAAAGAGGGTCTCAAGTAGTCCAAGCTGGCCTCAAATTTGCTAGGTAGCTGCGAATGACCTCGAACTTCTGATCCTCTGTCCCAGCTAGAGGGACAGACTTCTGCCTGGTTTAAGCACTGAGACTCAAACCCAGGGTTTCATGCTCACATGTTGGGTAATCTGACCCAGACTAGAGCTTTTCCCTTTTTTATCTTCTTTTAATGATTTATTTATTTTTATGTACATTGTCCTAAAAATTTTGAATTCAAGTAGTTCTCTTGCTTGACCACCACAGCCTCTGCTGTGCCTTGTGGAATATTTTTAACACTTGTAATCTCCAAGTGGCTTTAGTCTTAGTGGAAGCCTCTAATCTTGCCATCCCTTGGGTCCACAGCTTTGACTCTGGGTCTTGGTCCCCAGTTTTTGCTGCTCTTGAGAGGCAGGCCTGCTTAGGGAAGTGAGTCACTGGGGTTATGTCTGCACCATATTCTCGGATCCACTGTAGGCCCAAAGCAAAAGCTGAAGCCATGAGCCAAAATTAACCCTTGTGCCCTTTACCGGTTTGTCTCTGGCATGTTGTCATAGCAACTGAAAGCTAACTAGTGCAAGCAATCGCATCTCCATTTTCCTCCCAAATATCCCTTGCTTGTACAGATTTGAGGCCCAAGGGCTGGAGAGGAGAAGTTCCAGGGCTGGCAGTTGCTGCTCGCCCCTTCCCATGGGAGCTGAACTCTAGCATGGGGTTTGCTCAAGGTAGCAACAGCTGAGCATCTGGCAGCAACCAGCACTTAGGCCCTGGGAAGTGGCAAGAGGCTCACTGTGGGAGTCCAGATGAAGCCACCAAGGGACTGTTACAGGAGGAACCTTGTAGACAGGTCTGTTTACGCTCAGACACCATCCAGTGTCCTGATCTGTAACAGAAGCACAAGCCCCTCCCACTGGACTGGTGTTACCAGCTTCAACGCACAGTAAGTCAACCCAGAATCAAGTTGTTTAATATGGTAGTTAAAACAATAAGAAGGGTCAGGGTGCTGTCCATTAAAATCCAGCTGTCCATGCCAGTCAGCGTCCTGCAGTAGTCCCTGGACTCAGGACGCTGAGAAAGGAGAATCGTAAGTCTAAGGTTAGCTTGGGCTACATAGCCAGTCTCAAAACACAGATTCTCCTCGGGCTGGAGAGATGGCTCAGCGGTTAAGAGCACAGGCTGCTCTTCCAGAGGTCCTGAGTTCAAATCCCAGCAACCACATGGTGGCTCACAACCATCTGTAATGAGATCTGATGCCCTCTTCTGGTGTGTCTGAAGACAGCTACAGTGTACTTATATATAATAAATGAATCTTTAAAGAAAAAAACAAACCACATTCTCACATGAATGGCTAGGTTTGTTTTTCAACACGGTGGTGATGGTTTCGAGACCAGCCTGGGCTTCATAGCTCTGGGCCATCGTGAGCTACAAGTGAGACCATCTCTACTTGAGACCCAAAGCGGGGCTTAAGCACTACCAGAACATTGCTGTGTAAGCTGGGTTGGTGCCACACCCCTTCAATCTTCAATCCCAGCACTCCAGAGGCAGGCAGATCTCTCTGAGTTTGAGGCTAGCCCTGACTGCAGAGCAAAGGCTAGGGCAGCCAGGGCTGTGAACACAGAGAAAGCCTATCTCAAAAATAAAAGACGAAAAAACAACTACAAAATCCCAGTGCCAAGTATTGGGGCTTGGTGTGGAGGGATGGTTCAGTGGTTAAGAGCACTTCCTGTATCCCCATCTAGTGTGAGAATGAAGACCCTTCTCAGCAATCAGACTCAACATTCCAGAAAATGTCCACATCACTCAGAAGGGGTGCACAGTCATTGTGAAGGGCCCCAGGGGGACTCTACGGGGGGACTTCAATCACATCTATGTAAAGCTGAATCTCCTTGGAAAGAAAAAAAGAAAAGGCTCCATGTTGACAAGTGGTGGGGTAACAGGAAGGAACTGGCCACTGTCAGAATCATGGGCACTCATGTTCAGAACACGATCAAGGGTGTGACACTGGGCTTCTGTTACAAGATGAGGTCTGTGTGTGCCCACTTCCCCATCAACGTCGTTATTCAGAACAGGTCTTTGGTTGAAATCTGAAATTTCTTTGGTGAAAAATTCATCCTCAGGGTTCGGATGAGGACAGGTGTCGCTTGTACTGTCTCTCAAGCCCAGGAGGATGAATCAGTCCTTGAAGGAATTGATATTGAACTTGTTCCAAATTTGGCGGCTCTGATTCAGCAAGCCACAACAGTTAGAAACAAGGCTATCAGGATGGCGTTCATGTGTCTGAGAAGGGAACTGTGCATCAGGCTGACAAGTGAGACCTCAGTTTCCTGGCTCCAGAAACAAGATCCTGATCATAAGGACAATGTGGGCTCTTTGGGGGACAATAAAAGACATATATATTGGGGGGAAAAAAGAGCATTTGCTGCTCTTGTAGAGGACTTGAGCTTGATTTCCAGCACCCAGATGGTGGTTCCCAAACGTCTATCACTCTACCTCCAAAAGAAGTCTCACACCCTCTTGGCTTCAGCAGGTCCCAGCCATGTAGACAAAACTTATACACATGCGAGTTTTTGGGTTTTTTTTTTTTTTTTTTTTTTTTTTGTTCTTTTTTTCGGAGCTGGGGACCGAACCTAGGGCCTTGCGCTTGCTAGGCAAGCGCTCTACCACTGAGCTAAATCCCCAACCCCCCACATGCGAGTTTTAATTGTATTTGTTTAATGGTTTATGTAGGTTTTTCAAGACAGTATTTCTCTGGGTAACAGCCCTAGCTGTCCTGGCCCTGAACTCGTGTAGATAACACCAGCCTCAGCCTCCTGAGTGCTGGGACTAAAGATGTGCACCACCACACCCCAAAAAATGTTTTTAATTTAACTATGAAAGTATAAAAATAAGTTATTTACATTGTAAGCCCTCCTCTTTTTTTTTTAAGATTTATTTATTTATTTTATGTATATGAGCACTCTGTAGCTGTCTTCAGACACACCAGAAGAGGGCATCGGATCCCATTACAGATGGTTGTGGGCCACCACCCGATGGTTGCTGGGATTTGAACTCAGGACCTCTGGAAGAGCAGTCAATGCTCTTAACCATTGAGCCATCTCTCCAGCCCGTAAGACCTCCTTTTTTTTTTTTTTTTTTTTCTTTTCTTTTTTTTCCGGAGCTGGGGACCGAACCCAGGGCCTTGCGCTTCCTAGGCAAGCGCTCTACCACTGAGCTAAATCCCCAACCCCTCATTTTTCTTTAAATAAGCGAAGATGTTAGGGTTGAATGCTTTTGTTCCCTAATTAGTAATGTTATATTCTTCCTGCTGCCTGGAGCAAATGTGTGAACAGCCTACCGGAGTCTGGTGGTGGTAGTACACGGAGGAGTGAGGTGGGAATGGATGAGTAAGTGGGGGAGCACCCTGTTAGAGGCAGAGTGGAAGGGGATAGGATGGGGGGCTCGTGGAAAGGGGACCAGGAAGGGGACAACATTTGAAATGTAAATAAAAAATTAAAAAAAAAAAAAAACAACCACTAGAAAGATCTTGGCTGATTGCTCCAGCTCCTCAAGATGCAGCCCAACCCAGGCTGTTTGTAGCAGACGTGTTACAAGCCTCAGGAACTCCAGATGAGCCTACAGCCATTTCCACTAGAGGGGGAAGCCCTTACTTCGGTGATATAGCTGATCACCCCAGCACTGGTGCTGATGCTGTGAAGCCAGTCAGTGATTGGTTCAGTTAGCCTCGATGACTCTAATTGAGCCTAAGAGGAGTGGCTGTGACTAAACCAAAATAAAATAAAATAAAATAAAATATAAAATAAAATAAAATAAAGTCTGTACTTAGCTCCAGTGAAATAGCTATCGCTGGCCCACACGTTGCTTCTCAGGGTGTAAACAGACTGCCCAGGCTACCGCTTGAGTCAGTCGGCAGACGCTCCTGGGCTACCTTAGGTGTTACATCAGGGCCAATTAAAAGCTTTTCTTGGGCCATCAAGATGACTCAGAGGGTTAAGACACTTTACACCAACCAGTCATGGTGGCGCGTGCCTTTAATCCCAGCACTCATTCCGGAGGCCAAGACAGGTAGATCCCTGTCCAAGGCCAGCTTGGTCTACACATCCAGTTCCAGGAAAGCCAGAGCTACAGAGAGAAACCCTGTCTTCCCTCCTTCCCCAAAAGAGACACTCTCCATGGAAACCAACAACTATAATCAAAGCAGCTTTTTTTAAAAGATTTATTTATTATAGATAAGTACACTGCTACTATCTTCTGACACACCAAAAGAGGGCATCGGATCCCATTACAGATGGTTGTGAGGCACCATGTGGTTGCTGGGATTTGAACTCAGGACCTCTGGAAGAGCAGTCAGTGCTCTTAACCACCGAGCCATCTCTCCAGCCCCAAAGTAGCTCTTATTGGGGCACTTCATTGGGGCTGGTGTAGGTTCAGAGGGTCAGTCCATTATCATCAAGACGGGAGCGTGGCAGCGTCCAGGCTGGCGTGGAGCTGAGAGTTCCACATCTTGTTCAGAGAAGACTGGCTGCCACATGGCTAGGAGGAAGGTCTCAAAGCCCATCCCCACAGTGACACACTTCCTCCAACAAGGCCACACCTACTCCAGCAAGGCCACATGTAATAGTGCCACTCCCTGGACCAAGCATCTTCAAACCACCACAGCCTCCTCCGTGCTGTGACTTCAGACATATGTCACAATACCTGGCCACTCTCTTTGACTCGAGTTATTTTAAACTCCCCTGGTTGATTAGCCAGTTCGACAGATGCTCAGACAATGGCATCTGCTGACAGTTGCCCAAGCATTTTCTCACAGTGAGTAGCATTTTCCGATACAAGTCCCATCAGGGGGGACTTTCATCTGCCAGTCACTGCAGCTCAGGAACAGGGACAAGCCTACGGTCAAGACAAAATCCAAGCCATAACTCACCCCTTAAGGGATTAAAAAAATAAATTTATTAGTGTGTGTGTGTGTGTGTGTGTCACTGTATGCGTGCAGAGGTTTTCAAACAACTTTGTGAAATCAGTTCTCTCCTTCCCCCTGGGTCTCAGGGACCCAGCTCAGGTTGTTAAATTTGCACGGCAAGGTCCCTCACTCTCTGGGCCATCTCGCCAGCCCTCAAGTAATTTTTAAATATTTTGGGGATTTTTGTTTTTCTTTGCTTGTAGGCTTTTGGAAACAGGGTGTCATAGTCCCCTACTGACCTGGAACTGACCATGTAGACCAAGCTGGCCTTGAACTCAGACAGCTACCTGTCTCTGCCTTCCAAGTGCTGGGATTAAAGGTGTGTGCCATGAAGACCAGGACTGTTTACTTTATGTGTATTGTATATATGTGTGTGTACCTAGTGCTGAGGCATTCAGAAGAGGACATCGTATTGCCGTGGTTATCTGATAAACCGCTCCGAGCTCCTGGCAGGTGATCGCACTTCTCGCTGACACCTGCCAGGAAAGACACACACACATAACCTTTCTATTTTGATATGTCTTAACTGGCTCAACGGCTGGGTCACGAGCTTCCATGTGCCTCACACACTCCCCTCCAATATTCTTGAGTTAGTACTTGTTAAATCTGTATTTCATCTCTGCTATTCCAGAGGGGGTGGGCCCCAGGGCTATTTTCCCAGGTTTTTTACATGCCGGAGATCTCTCCCTCCTACACCTCTTCCCTTGTGGTCCATCTTCTGCCCTTCCTAATGGCACACACTCTCTCTCTCTCTCTCTCTCTCTCTCTCTCTCTCTCTCTCTCTCTCTCTCTCTTGTGGTCCATCTTCTGCCCTTCCTAATGGCAGTCTCTCTCTCTCTCTCTCTCTCTCTCTCTCTCTCTCTCTCTCTCTCTCTCTCTTGTGGTCCATCTTCTGCCCTTCCTAATGGCAGTCAGTCTCTCTCTCTCTCTCTCTTTCTCTCTCTCTTCTCTCTCTCTCTCTCTCTCTCTCTCTCTCTCCCTCCCCCACTCCCCTGTTTTTCTTGCCTGAGATTCCTAGAAGTCCTGCCTCTGTCCCTCTGCCCAACCATTGGCCTCTGGCTCTTTATCGGCCAGTCAAAAACCAAACTGTTGCCAGGGACCCACACCAGACATGCGGATTCCCATGTAAACACGAATCAAATCCCCAGCATCATATCCCTTGGAACTGAAGTTAGACGTTTGATCACACCCCAGTCCTCCACAAGAGGTGCAGGTGCTCTTAGCTGCTGAGAAATCTCTCTATTTCTAATTTATTTGTTTATTTATTTAGCTGCACGGTACATGCCTTAAGACTGGAGTGGAGGTCAGAGAATAAGCTGCAAGTGTCCATTCTCTGGTGCTACATCGTGAATACCAGTGATTGGCACGGGCTGTCAGGCTTGGTGCAGGAGCCTCTACTAGCTGAAGCAGCACCCACCCTGAAGGAGTGTTTTAGACTCTGGGTCTCACTAAAGTGCCCATGCTGGCCTCTAATTCTGAGTTCAAGTGACTCTCTCTTCTAAACCTCAGCTGATAGCTGGCTTCCTAAAGATTTTTTTTTTGGGAGGAGGTGGATAAATTTGGAAGAGTGGAATTGTTAAACCTTCCCCACTCAGCTTCAGTAAATCAGAACCAGGGCACTCAGAAAGGTCCTCAGTGGCCTGAGGTAAATAAATGCCTAGGAACAAGCTTGCAGAATCAGAGAAGAGACAAGGGACTTCAGAAACTAAGAACCAAGGTTTAAAGTCTTCAGTGTTAGGGGTGGAACCCAGGGCCACACACATACTAGGCAGTGGTTCTCAACCTTCCTAATGCTGTGACCCTTAATACAGTTCCTCATGGTGACTGCCAGCCATAAAATTATTCCCATTGCTACTTTGTAACCGTTATGCTGCCACTGTTATGAATCATAGTTTAAATATCTGTGTTTTCTACCCGCCTTAGAGGACCCCTGTGAAAGGTCCAACAGGTCCATGACACACACAGCTCTAAGAACTCGGGGTTGGAGTTGGAGAAATGGTTCAGAGGTTAAGAGCACTGACTGCTCTTCCAGAGGTCCGGAGTTCAACTCCCAGCAACCACATGGTGACTCACAACCATCTGTAATGAGTTCTGATGCCCTCTTCTGGCCTGCAGGTGCACATTCATACACATAAAATAAATCTTTAAAAAAAATGATGTAGGGGTTGGGGATTTAGCTCAGTGCCTAGCAAGCGCAAGGCCCTGGGTTCGGTCCCCAGCTCCAAAAAAAAAGAAAGAAAGAAAAAGAAAAAGAAAAAAAAATGATGTAGGCTAGCAGGAATGAATATGGGGGTCATGAAAATTTGGTAACAATAAAGGATTTCTGAACACTCAGTGGTCTATTATTAATTTAGAATCAGTTAATCAAAGATATTTGTGGCACTATTCTATTTTAATATGCTCTGGCAGACTTGGCTGGCAAATCACGGTATTGCTAGCATTCAGCATGACCAATGCCCCGGACATCTAACCTCACTTTCTACTCTACTCTGTGTGGTTTTGTTCCTCTTTTTTTTTTTTTAAAACATTTATTTATTTATTATGTATACATCATACAGCTTTCTGCCTGCATGTATGCACCTGCAGGCCAGAAGAGGGCACCAGACCTGATTATAGATGGATGTGAGCCACCATGTGGTTGCTGGGAATTGAACTCAGGACCTCTGGAAGAGCAGTCAGCGCTCTTAACCGCTGAGCCATCTCTCCAGCCCCCGGTTTTGTTCCTCTTACAGAATGCAATGGTTTGAGGACAAGAAAACAAAGATGCCGTATTATCCTACTGTCTCTCAACACTAAGATAGCATTGGGTTAGGGGTTGGGGATTTAGCTCAGTGGTAGAGCGCTTGCCTAGGAAGCTCAAGGCCCTGGGTTCTGTCCCCAGCTCCGAAAAAAAAAAAGAAAAAAAAAAAGATAGCATTGGGTTATTGTAGAATATTTGGTTTTAAAAGTAATGTTTACAGGGTTGGGGATTTAGCTCAGCGGTAGAGCACTTGCCTAGCAATCGCAAGGCCCTGGGTTCGGTCCCCAGCTCCGAAAAAGAAGAAAAAAAAAGTAATATTTACAATGCGGGCTGGAGGAATGGCTCAGTGGTTAAGAGCACTGACTGCTCTTCCAGAGGTTCTGAGTTCAATTCCCAGCAACCACATGGTGGCTCACAACCACCTGTAACAGAATCCGATGCCCTCTTCTGGCAGGCAAGCATACATGCAGGGAGAATGTTGTATACATAATAAACAAATAAGTCTTTAAAAAAAAAAGTTACCAGTGCGATGGCTAAGAAAACATACTTCCCCTCTTGCTCTTCTTCCTTCTCCCTTTTTTCTCCCTTTCTTCTCCTCCTCCTCCTCCTCCTCCTCCTCCTCCTCCTCCTTCTTCTTCTTCTTCTTCTTCTTCTTCTTCTTCTTCTTCTTCTCCTTCTTCTCCTTCTTCCCCTTCTTCCCCTTCTTCCCCTTCTCCTTCTCCTTCTCCTTCTCCTTCTCCTTCTCCTTCTCCTCTTCCTCCTCCTCCTCCTCCTCCTCCTCCTCCTCCTCCTCCTCCTCCTCCTCCTCCTCCTCCTCCTTCTTCTTCTTCTTCTTCTTCTTCTTCTTCTTCTTCTTCTTCTTCAGCAAAGTGTCTATGCAGACATGGCTGGCCCACTGTGTAGACCAGGGTGGCCTTGAACTCACAGAGATTCGCCTGTCTCTGTCTTGTGAGTGCTAGGATTACAGGTGTTCGCCACCACTCCCACCCCCAAACTCAATTTTGTGTGCTGCTTGGGATAGCAATCCCTGTGAGAGGCTGGGCAGGCTGGTGCACGCTTTAAATCCATGAGTCCAGAGGCAGAAGCAGGTGGATCTCTGGCATCTGAAGTCAGCTAGGTCTACGTAGTGAGTTCCAAGGCAGCCAGAGAACTACATACAGAGACCCTATCTCACTACTACTACTACTACTACTACTACTAGTAATAATAATAATAATAATAATAATAATAATAGGTCATAAGATACAAACAACCAGGATGATTAAACCAATTAAAAGTATATGAGTCCTTTATTGGGTGGTGACCAAAAATGGGTTTATGTCTCAAAGCCTCTTGGGCAGAAACTTAGAAGTACAATGTTTTTAAAGGCAAAACCCACAAAAAACATAATTTACCACTGAACTAAATCCCCAACCCCAAGACACTGTTTTCTTAGATACCAAAGTTACAAGAGCAAGATCAAAGAAATAACCAAGTATGATGGGACACACCTTTAATCCCAGGATTCAGAAGATAGAAGCAGGCATATGTGAGTTCGAGGCCAGCCAGGGATGCATAGAAAAAACCCTGTCTAGAACAATAACAGAAAAAAGGAGATAACAGGAATTGGTTTGCAGTGATTGGATAAGAATGTGCCTCACAGGCTCATATGTTGAATGTTAGTCATTGGGGAATAGCACTACCAGGGAGGGATTAATAATTAGTGGAAATGGTGAACTCGAAGTTCAGTTGGAGAGAAGCCTTGTCTCAAAAAAATTGAGGTAGAAGAGATTAAAGAAGGTATCGATTATCTACACAAGTATGTCAGTGTGGGCAGAAGCACACACATGTGCATGCATGTGCACACATATACGCACACATGAGTATGCATATATATACTGTGGACACACATACATGCACACAAACACATGCACATATACGCTGTGGTTTGAATAGGATTAGTAGATATGACTTTGTTGGAGTAGATGTGGCCTTGTCTATCACTTTGGGTGGTGTTTTAAAGTTTCAAATGTTCAAGCCGGGTCCAGTGGCTCTCTCTTCATGCCAGCTTTGGATCCTGGCAGGAGCCTGGCAGGAGCCATGCAGGAAAGTCTATGGCAAGCAAGTGAGTTTCCTCAAGATGGCTCACTGTCTTGCACATGGCTGCAAAGGGTGTGCTCTGGACCCCAGAGACTTGGTTCCAGGATTGCTTCTTGCTGCTGATATGCCTTCCCATGTTATATTCCTCATTAATATGGCACGGTGTGGGGAAACCCTCACTGTCTATAGCTCCCTGGGTATCTACTCACTCTGTTGGGCAGGTCTCCAATACGCCTTCATGCAATAATGCTTTTTATACAAACAAATGATTTGATGATTCCTGATAATGATTTTATAGAACTCCTGAATTGATTCGAGTAATTTTAAGCCCTCCTGCAGAATAAGAAAGCTGCAAAAAGAGTTTTGTGAACCTTGATGTGTCGCAAGCAAATCGCACCAGGAAAAGAAATAGGCTTGGGACAGATTTATGATCAAGGGAAACATTCCTTCTAGTTAGGAATGAGGCCACTAATCTCAGTAAATAGGGTCATAAACTAAGAGTGGGTGATTTATTATGCATGTAAGAACAGAAAATAAATGATTGATTCACTCATCTATACAAGACTTCAAAACACTAAGACACAAGGCAGGAGACCTGTCTCTTGACAAAAACCTTGTTAACCTAGGACATAAAAACTATTGCTTTAAACTTATAATGAACCTGTGGAGCTAAAAAATAGGTAAGGGGGGTTGGGGATTTAGCTCAGTGGTAGAGCACTTGCCTAGCAAGCGCAAGGCCCTGGGTTTGGTCCCCAGCTCCAAAAAAAAAAGAAAAAAAAAAGGTAAGGAATGTTTAGTTGCGTGTGAGTCTTAATGGAAAGACTTGTAAATGATTCTGCTGTAACTCCTTAAACCTTACTGACCTATGATGTGAACTATTGCTTTGAACTTAGTATGAACCTATGGAACATAAAAGTGTTTAGAAAACCATGTGGTCAATTATCCCACTGCACCGATTCTGTTTTCTGCATTTATGGCAATGAGGTAAGAGAGCTTTGTCCTAGAAGATATAAAAAGTCAAAGATAAAACAAATAAAAGTGTGGGTTGTTGGAGTTTCTCTCTATCCACCAACTGTGTGTATGTGTGTGTGTATGTATGTATGTATGTATGTATGTATGTATGTATGTATGTATGCGTGTGCACGTGTGAAATTGATGAAACTGGCTTGCTGAAGCCCTCTTTTTGCTTCATCCATTGAGTATGTGTATGTACGTGTGATTTATTCTTTTTCTTTGTCTTTTTCGCCAGCCCCTTAAGAGTTAAAAGAGCTCAGAGTTTCTAGCTGGTCTCCAAGCCCAAGTAACTAAGTTTCCTTTTCTATAAAAGAGCTCCAAGCCCAAGTAACTAAGTTTCCTTTTCTAATACCACACTGCTATCAGCAGGAGTTAATTGCCTGGTGCCTTAGGCTTTGGCCCCAGAAGAGTAAACAGGGTTTGGAATTTCTTGCCAGTTACAAGCAGTGCTGGTCTTGAGCCATCGACTGGCTCCTTCCTCTTCTTTCCCTTCCAATTGCCTGCTGTGATTAACAGAGGCCCCCTGAATTGCCAGTAGCTCACTCTATGTCCCACCTCCGTTTACCCCTGGTGTCAAGCTGGTCTTTGACAAGATCTGAATGTAGAACTCTCAGCTACTTTTCCAGCATCATGTCTGCCTGCCCACTACCTTGTATCCTGCCATGATGATAATGGTCTAAGCCTCTGAAACTGTAAACAAGCCTTAATTAAGTGTTTTCCTTTATGAGAGTTACCATGGTCACAGGGTCTCTTCTCAGCAACAGAATATTGACTAAGATAAGGTTGGATTGTGTGGTGGTTTGAACATGCTTGGCCCAGGGAGTGGCGCTATTAGGAGGTGTGGCCCTGTTGGAGTAGGTGTGGCCCTGTTGGAGGAAGTGTGTCACTGTAGGGGTGAGATTTGAGGCCTTCCTCCTAGCTGTCTGGAAGACAGTAGTCTTTTCCTGTTTGCCTTTGGAACAAGATGTAGAACTATCAGCACCATGTATGCCTGGATGCTACCATGATTCTTGCTATGATGTTAATGGAAAGTATAAGCCAGCCCCAATTAAATGTTGTCTTTTATAATAGTTGCCTTAGTCATGGTGCCTCTTCACAACAATAGAAACCCTAAGTAAGACAGACTGCATCAAAATTAAAAAGTTGTTCATGATGGTGCCCTTCTATAATCTCACTGTTGGGAAGGTTAAGGCAGGGGATGGAGGGTTTGAGGCAGCCTGGTTTATGTAACAGGAGCATGTCTCAATAAACAAACAAACAAAGTTTTGTTGGACATCAATGAATCCCATCAAGACAGAGAACAGACACAGAATAGACAAAAATATCTAACAGTTACACAACCTCTAAGGAGCTTGTGCCCAGAATATATAAAAGACAGAGCCTGGAGAGTGGAGAGGTGGTTCCACATCAGCAGTCAGAGCACACTGCTGTTCCTGTTCTTGCAGAAGAACCAGGTCTTATCTCTGGTATCCATGTGGTCACTCACAACCATCCACACCCCCAGGTTCACGGGATCCAACAGGCATTTGCATTGTACACATACCTGTTTCCAGTAAAGTGTTCATACTCATAAAGCAAAGGAACAAGTCTAAATATAGATAAATAAATATTTAAAAGACCAAAATCTAACAAAAAATGGGCAATTCAAGGCTGGAAAGATGGCATAATGGTTGAGAACATGGATAAGGATGGTGAAGAGGGGCTGGAGAGATGGCTTAGAGGTTAAGAGCACTGACTGTTCTTCCAGAGGTCCTGAGTTCAAGTCCCAGCAACCACATAGTGATTCACAACCATCTGTAATAGGATCTGATGCCCTCTTCTGGTGTGTAAGTGTATATGCAGGCAGAACTCTATACATAATAAATAATAAAAAAAAAAGAATGGTGAAGAACTCACGTTTAGTTCCCAGCATCTCCTTCAGGCTTACAACTGCCTGCGATTCCATCTCTAGGGAATCCAAACTCCTCTTCTGGCTTTTTCCAACACTACACTAACACACACACACAATTAAACATAAAAATAGGGCTGGAGAGATGGCTCAGCGGTTAAGAGCACTGACTGCTCTTCCAGAGGTCCTGAGTTCAAATCCCAGCAACCACATGGTGGCTCACAACCATCTGTAATGAGATCTGATGCCCTCTTCTGGTGTGTCTGAAAACAGCTACAGGGTACTTATATATAATAAATAAATAAATCTTTTTTTCTTTTTTTCGGAGCTGGGGACCGAACCCCAGGGCCTTGCGCTTGCTAGGCAAGTGCTCTACCACTGAGCCAAATCCCCAACCCCCCAATAAATCCTTTAAAAAAAATAAATAAAGTCTTTTTACAAAGATGGGTGGGTGGGTTTTTACCCCAAGAGTTACTTTCTCGCTTTTATTTATGAAATATATGCTTTATCTATTCTGTTCAAAAGGCTTTGAGACAGTTCCATCAGCCTTAGCCAATCAGAGAATAGAATCATTTGACGCGCTCATCCTGTAATGACCCCACAGACAGCATAGATGTTAAACCAGCCTATGACCGTGTGAACCTCAGCACTTTCGTATGTATGGACAGGAGGTCCTTGGTTGCTCTCAGAGCATTTCCAGGGCACATACAGGTCCAGAAACTCACCAGCATCCTTTTGCATGTCACGGCCATGCCTGTGTTCTGGTTTGGCAGGAGCACAGAAAGGATCTTAAGCCAGGTGTGGTGGGGGACACCTTTAATCCCAGCATTCCAGAGGAAGAAGCAGATGGATCTCTGAGTTCAAGACCAGCCGGGTCTACAGATCAAGTTCCAAGACAGCCAGGACTGCATGGAGAAACCCTCTCTGGTAGGAGGAGGAAGAAGAAGAGGAGGAGGAGGAAGGGGAGAAGGAAGGGAAGGAGGAAGAAGAGGAGGAAGAAGGTTGTACATGCCTGTAATTCCGGCACTTGGGAGGCTGGAGCAGGAGGATTGCTATGATTTCAAGTCCAGCCTGGGTTAAAGTGAGATACTTCCTCCTAGATAGATAGATAGATAGGTAGATAGATAGATAGATAGATAGATAGATAGATAGATAGATGATAGATAGATGATAGATAGATACATAGATGATAGGTGATAGATAGATGAATGATAGATATATAGATGATAGATGATAGATAGATAGGTAGATAGATGATAGATAGATAGATACATAGATGATAGATGATAGATAGATAGATGATAGATAGATACATAGATGATAGATACATAGATGATAGATAGATGATAGATAAATACATAGATGATAGATACATAGATGATAGATAGATAGATGATAGATAGACAGACAGAGAGATAATAGGTAATAGATAGATGATAGATAGATAGATTATAGATGATAGATAGATAAATAGATGATAGATAGATAGATAGATAGATAGATAGATAGATAGATTATAGATGATAGATAGGTAGATAGGCAGACAGACAGACAGATAGATAGGTAGATAGATAGATAGATAATAGATAGATAGATAGATAGATAGATAGATAGATAGCCAATACAGTAACCCTCTAAAATGACCCAGTAATTTCATCCCTTATCTACAGCCCTGAAAGATGGGAAAACCTCTGGCCCCACAAAATCTTTCTCCCCTGTGTTCACAGCAGCCCTATTCATAATAGCCCAAATGCTAATCCACCGTGCTAGTAGACAAACACAAGAATGAAAGATTTCCGGCTGACTTTTTTTGTCCAGTTTCAATGTTTATCAGTGACAATGCAGTGGTTCACAGCTTCGATGTGTCAGGATGGAGGAAGCCCTGAGTGGGTGAAGTCATGAGGTAATGGTATTTTGACATGAGCTCTGTTTGTAAAGCGTCCCAAGACCAATCGGCCTAGAGATATTGGCAAAGCTCCGTTACATGTATGGACCCAGCTCAGGATGGCAAAGTTTTCCTTGGGAGTCTGAGTGTGAGTGTGTGCAAAGATCAGCAAGTGCAGCTTCCTTGTCCAGAATAGGTAAACACGCGTGCACAGGTAAACATATGTGTGCATACGTGCAGAAGCCAGAAGAAGGGATCTCTGTCCTCCTGGATTTCTCCCTAAATTCCTTTGAGGCAGAGTCTCTCTCTGAATCTGTAGCTGGTGTTTTTTCAGGTGGGCTGACAGCCAGCAATCATCCTGTTTCTATACCTTTCAGAGCTGGGGTTGCAGGTACACAACAGACACCCAGCAGGTTATACGCTGTTAGGATGTGAGCGTTCATAAAGATCCTGCAGCAGGCATTCAGCACTGCTGAACCACGCCTTATAATCGATGAAATGAACTTCCCAAAGCTTTGCTTTGTCTTCCTGAGTCCGATGGAAGACACCTTTGATTAGTACTGGGGAAATAGTTTCCAAGTTCAAGCAACAGACGAACAGACATCACGATATTTGTTTATGTATTCATTCGTTCATTTATTTACTTTATATTCCCTTTCCCCCATCCCCCTGTCCCTCCCTCCTCTCCTACTAGTCCTACTTTTACCAATTTCTCTCCCCAGTACCCGCTCCCCTTCTCCTCAAAGGCCTCCTGCAAGAGAAAGCTCAGAGGGTGAGATGGGCGGTGGGGAATCAATTCTGCTTTCAGGTCCTTGGCTTCCTTTAAACCCTGGGAGGCTCACAGGGGTTTATGATGCCAACATAGCTAGGTGGGAAACTGGCTCTCGGCTCCTGGCTTTTGCTGTCTTCTGAAGTTACAAGCAAACTTCCTGTGACTGAACAGTGCATGTCCTTTGAGCCCTTCTACTCATAGACCCTAGCAAAGAGAAACTGTGTCTGACTCTCATCCATGAGCATCTTCAATAGATTCTTTCTGAGCGGGGTAGTGGCGCACGCCTTTAATCCCAGCACTTGAGAAGCAGAGGCAGGTGGATCTCTGAGTTTGAGGCTGCACTGGCCCTGCTCGTGCAAAGTCAAACAGTCCTCCGAGGGTGCAGAGAGGATGATTATAGGAAAGATAGAAAAGAGATGGCAGAGACAGGTAGGGGAGGGCTGCAGGTCTACACCATGCCAGCAGGAAGAGTATTCCTCATGGCCTCCTTATACTTCAGTACAGCGGGAGGCAAAGCCACAAGCTGACAGAATCAATTTGCTAAAAAATACACAAGACATTTGGTCCCATCCCCAAAACTTCTCTGTCCCTTCCACCAAGATCAGTAGAATCTTCAGCTCCTCGCCTTGAGCCTCAGGCGCACCTCCTCGTCTCCTTCCACACCTCAGCAGGCCAGCAGATGTCCAACAGGCCCTAACCTGTCTCGACTCTGCCTGGCAGGCAGACTTTCTCTCTCTCTCTCTCTCTCTCTCTCTCTCTCCTTTTCCCTCTGCTTCAGAGAAGCGGTGAATGGCTCCCAACACAAGGCTAGCCTGGTCTACAGAGTGAGTTCCAGGACAGGCAGGGAGGGCTATACAGAGAAACCCTGTTTCAATGCCCTCCCTCCCCCAAATTCTTAGGTAAAGCTGTGTAAATTGAGCCATAAACTACTGTGGCACACTAAGGGAGGTTCCAATCCAAGACAAGCCCTAGGGGTTCCCCATGGCATCTTTTGCATTTATGAATATGTATTTGCTTACCCTTTAGGGACAGGGACCCTCTCCACTGCTGCTGTATCCAAGGCAATGGCTCTCTGGAGCTTTGCCTCTAACACATGCCCCAGGAAAAGAATGTCTCAGGAGGGCTGTGACCCCAGGCTATTAGTTAGGATACTGGCACGTGCGAGTCGGAGGACAACCTCAACCATTCTTGCCATCCTTGAGAGGCACAGTCTCTTTACTAGCTGTGGTATGTACACCAGGCTAGCCCACCACCCTGCTTCCTGAGATTCTCAGCCAATCATGTTGCAGTGGGAGAGCTGAGATTACAGCGTGTGCCCTGTGGTGTCAGAATTTTTTTTTAAAAATGGGTACGGGTGTTTTGGTTGTGTGTCTATATGGACACCACATCCCAGCTTGTGCCTGCGGAGGCCAAAAGAGGGCATCAGATCCTTTGCAACTAGAGTTACAGATACAACTAGCAGTTAGCTGCCATGTGGCGGCTGGGACTCGAACCCAAGGGCTTCCGGAAGAACAGCAAGCACTTTTAATTGCTAATCTATCTCTCTACTCTTCTTCTTTTCCCTTCTTCCCTCCCCCCTTTCCTCTCTCCCTCCCTCCTTTCCTTGCAGCCAGGGTCTCTTAAAAGACTGTCCTTACCTTTACTGTGTAGCCAAGGATGGCCAGGAACTTCTGATTCTTCCATTCTTGTTTCCAGAGTGTTGGGATTGTAGAAGGGGGCCACCCCTTAAGCCCCTAACACCCCACCCCATTTATGCATTGTTTGAGATCAAACCCAGGACTTTGTGTGTACTAAGGACAGAGCTGAATACATCCCGAGTCCCTACTTCTGCTTAATTAAATTTCAGATCATATGTCCCGGCCTGCAGGACAGTCAACGAGGGTCCAGATGGTACCTGGAAGAGAATGGGGGACAAGAGACACGAAGAAGGATGCCAAGACAAGAGTCTGATCAAGGCGACAAATTTTATTTTTTCCCAAGGCTGAATTTATACCATAGCAGGGGTAACAGAGGGAGGGGGGAAGTGGGAAACATCTATGCAAGCCAAGGACACTGGCTCCTTTGGTCAGCTGACATCAACAGGATGCTGGTTTCTCAGAAAGGTCACAAGTGTGTCACATCATTAGACATCCTGACTACCAGCTTTGTATTAGTCTTCTGCAGCTGGCTGGGGATTTTCCATGAGCCCAGCCATACTTTTTTTTTCTTTTTTTCGGAGCTGGGGACCGAACCCAGGGCCTTGCGCTTGCTAGGCAAGCACTCTACCTACCACTGAGCTAAATCCCCAACCAAACCCAGCCATACTTAACTCTAACTATAATATTAACATCAATAATGGAGGGTTTTAAGCACATCGCTCTCAACAATCATATACAAAACAGTGAGTCCCACAGAGACGTTTTCTTCAGTGTGTATTTTACTTCATTCATGGCCACCCCACCCCCATCACTCTGGGCTTCCCCCTTCCTGCTCCCCTTCCTTCCCAGGTGGTTTAACAGTCCATTTTATTTTAGGAGCTAGGGCTTTACTCTTACTCTGTAGCTCAAGCTAGCATAGAGTTCCCCGTGATCCTCCTGTCTCAGTTCACTGTGTGCCAGAATTGCGGGTATGCTACCTGTGTATGCTACCACATCCAGTTTTATTTTTCATTTCCATGCTGGCCTTGAGCTCATAGAAACCACCCTGCCTCTGTTTCCCAACTACTGGAATCAAGGGTGTGTGTGTGTGCTTTGGCAGCAGGTAGAGGTCAGAGCACGGCTTACAGGAGCTGATCTTCTCCTTCCACTCTGTGGGTGGGTCCTGGGGATCAAACTCAGCTCATTAGCGTTGGCAGCAAGCACCTTTACCTGCCGAGCCATCTGGCTGGCCCTAACATTTATGGTAGAACTAGAGGTCATTTGTCTTCTCCATGATAACAACAAAGTGACTAACCTTCATGCCATTGACATCCGGAAGGCTGTTAGGAGAGTTTGGATTAAGAAGGGACTCCAAGGGGCTGGAGAGATGGCTCAGTGGCTAAGAACACTGACTGCTCTTCCAGAGGTCCTGAGTTCAATTCCCAGCAACCACATGGTGGCTCACAACCATCTGTAATGGGATCTGATGCCCTCTTCTGGTGTGTCTGAAGACAGCGACAGGGTACTCATATACATGAAATTAAGAAAAAGATTTATTAAAAAAAAAAAAAGAACGAACAAGATTGCAAGAATGGGTTTGCGGAAACATTTCCATCAACTTTTGATAAATCAGATGAGAGACTTTGCTGAATCATTTTTGTTGACTTTATGTAAATAAATATCAGCAGATGACCTTGCCAAGCCATCAACTAAGTATATAATTAACTTCAAAAGATTTGTATCAGATATCTTTTATTTTTTGTTTGTTTTCCTCCATTAACTTTGTTATTTCTTCACCTTACATCCTGATCACAGCTCCCCTCTCCTCCCAGACCCTTTGTGCACAGCTCCTCCCACTAGTGCTCTCCTCTGAGAAAGGGGAAGCCCCCCTGGTATCAACCCACCCTAGCAGATCAAGTCACTGCAGGACCTGGCATATCCTCTCCCACAGTGGCCGGACAAGGCAACCCAGTTAGGAGAACAGATCCACAGGCAGGCAATGAAGACAGGGATAGCCCCCCCTGCTCCAGTTCTTGGGGGACCCCAGTGAAGACCAAGCTGCACATCTGCTACATATGGGTAGGGTAGGGGTAAGTCCAGCCCTGTATACTCTTTGGTTGATGTGTTTGTTTCTTTGAGGCAGGATTTCATTGTGTAGTTCTGACTGTTCTCGAACTCTCTCTCTAGACCAGTCTGGCCTCCAACACTCACAGCCTCCTAAGTGCTGGGATCAAAGGCGTGCATTCACATCACCACCACCACCCTATTTTTTTTTCAATGCTTGTGTGCCAAACACAAGGTATCACACATACCAAGCCACACCTTCATTTTCTTTCAAGATTTATTTTTATTTTTATTTTATTTATTTATTTATTTATTTATTTGGTTCTTTTTTTCGGAGCTGGGGACCGAACCCAGGGCCTTGCACTTCCTAGGCAAGCTCTCTACCACTGAGCTAAATCCCCAACCCCCTTATTTTTAATTTTAATTACGTGTATGTCCCTGTGTCTGTATGTGGGTATGTGAATAAACAAGTTCAGATACTAGGAAGCCAGAAAGCATCGAGTTCCCCTGGTGTTAAAGGATCTGTGAGCCATCTGACGAACACCGAGAACCAAACTTGGGACTTCTGCAAGAGAAGCGAGGGCTCTTCACCCTGAGCCATCTCCTTAGCCAAAGCTACGGCTTTTCAGATTGTATATCCCAACTTCATATAGGGTATCATGACTGAATGTGAGGGCTGTGAAAATTTGACGACAGTCACAGGTTTTTAAACACACAACGACTGGATGTGAATTCAAACTCATGTGGGTAAGGGGTCTGAGGTGTTCATGGCAAAGCCCACTGGTGCTGCATGCAAGGTGGGAGGAGAAAGACCACCGACCTAAATCATCATGGCCGAATTAATTAAGGCAAGCACTCTTTATTCCTCTACATGGGCTGTCTCCTGCTAAGGTGGGGTTTGAGAGGTCAGCGTTGGATGTGAGGAAGACAGGCTTTTATAGCTCAGGGGTAGGGGATTTCCAGATGGGGGATTTGGCTGGTGAAATAGGCAGGGTTACAGGAGCAGAATCGTAAGTGTAACAAGTTGGTCTCTCCAAGATGGACATAATAAGGTCATCATAACAACAGGTAGCCATAACAACGGGTTGTCATAACAACAGGTTGTCATAACAAAAGGTAGTCATAACGAGGAGGTCATAGGTGGTCATATAACATTTTGAAACAGAGCTAGGGTTGCAAGATGGTTGTACAAGCAAAACCTTTTTGAAACAAAGACATGGTGACCATTTCTGGGCCAGGCAGTATAGAACCATCCATAATTCAGGGTACAGGTGGTGAATAGTCAGATACTTGTGAAACAGAGGTTTAGTCTTAAACAGGAAGGAGCCTAGTTTGTCAGTACTGTAAGGCTAAGACAGAAGCTGGCTGGTTTCTCCATCACATGTATACATTGTGTCCTGTGTGCATGCACTCAGATCCATTAAATAAAGAAATGTAAAATAGACAAATAGATTAGTGCCGAGCAGAGCAGCAGACAACAGTTTTGACCCTTCCTGTACATGCAAACATTTCCGATGGCACAGTCTGTTGAAGACCATTCCCTTCTCGCTCTCCCCCACGCCTATTGCCCTGAGCTTTAAGGAGCCCACACCCACTCCTCTCAGTATTGCCACTTTGTTGCCTTTGTCCCTGTCTCCAAGGCCTCTAGAACTTTTCTTGTTTTCTCTCTGTCTTTCCTCCTCCTGCCTTTTCTCCACATCCTTCCTAAGCTTCCTCTTTGCTTTGAACTCAGAATCCCCCTGCCTGTGCTTTAATGTTGTCGGTCATGTGCTTTCCCCAGGAGTCTGGCAGAGACGTCAGTTACTGTGGGAGGCATGGAGGTCTTTGTGCTTCCTGATAAGCACCAGGAGAACCTGAATTGCTAGCGCTCAAGTGGAGGTGTGGGGGGTGTTCATTCTAGAAAAGAAATTAATAACCCGTTATCTGTCAAGAAGGCTTGGAGCAGTTGTGCATTCCAGCCTGGTGAACTTCCTGCTATCTATGTTTTGGGGGCTACACTGGCCCCTCTTCCCCTAGACCCTTATTATAAACTTCTTTTTTCTCCATCAATCTATAAAACTGTAGAACCTACCTTTTTTAAAAACTTATTCAGGGGTTAGGGATTTAGCTCAGTGGTAGAGCGCTTGCCTAGCAAGGGCAAGGCCCTGGGTTCAGTCCCCAGCTCCGAAAAAAAGAAAAAAAAGAAAAGAAAAAAATTTTAAAAAAAAACTTATTTTATTTTATTATTTATTTATTTTTGAAATAGAGTTTCTCTGTGTAGCCTGGCTGTCCTGGGACTCACTCTCAGTGCTGGGACTAAAGGCATGTGCCATACTTCCTGGCTGTAGAGCCTGTCTTTATGAAATGTGTCACACGGACCTTACAAAGACCTTTGATGTAGACACTTCTAATCCTCATTTAGCTTACTTTGTTTCTTAAGGAGACTTATGCGTGCTTTGTTGTGCACCTGGGATTGAGTTATCAAAAGGAAAGTTTTCCCGATGTTCCCCTGTAGTTAAATATACCTAAAACAAATATCTCAAAAGTCAGACTCTCGGGCTGGAGAGATGGCTCAGAGGTTAAGAGCACTGTCTGCTCTTCCAGAGGTCATCAGTTCAATTCCCAGCAACCACATGGTGGCTCACAACCATCTATAATGAAATCTGGTGCCCTCTTCTGGCCTGCACGTGTACATGCAGGTGGGACGCTGTATACATAATAAATAAATCTTTAAAAAAAAAAAAAAAGTCAGACCCTCAACATTTAAAGCAACAATGCCTGTTACCTCTGTGTGGAACCAAGCTTCCCTCTTGCCTTCTAAATACCATTACAAAGCCAGCTGCGGTGGAAGAAGAGACTTCCGCGGGCTACATCATCTCATTTCCATATTGTCCCAGTTGTGGGGACGCCCGTTGGGAAAGCTGAACCCACTGCTAAAGCAACAGGCACCCTAACTTGGGAGCAAAGTCCAAGGCCCTGAGCCAGGCTGCAGTGAGAAGCAGCTATTGCCTGGTCCAAAGTCTTCTCAGGGTTGTGCTGGATTCTGCTGATTCCTAAAACAGGGAGCTCAGGGGTTCAGAGACACCTACCTGCTAGGGACTAGTTGGGGAGAGGCTGCAAGGTGTGAGATTCCCAATGTTCTCAATGCCCTAGAGGCAGGCTAGCCACAGGAATTTGGCGGAGCCTGGGTTGGTCTATTGTGGGGGAGGGTCCTAGACCACTTTTCTAGAAATGTGGAAACTGCAGAATTGTGTACAGCCAGCCTGGGGAGTTTGTGGTTCTCAAGCTTTTGGGTGAACAAGGTGCCATCACAGCCCCAGGAGCTGGAAGAAGCTGTACCGGGATGACAGCGACAGTCGTCTGGCAGTCTCTGAGGCCCAGCCAGAGCCCCAGGCGGCCTAGGATGTCTCCTCACTAAGTAGCGTTCCTTGACCACTCCCACAGGAGGCGGGGCTAGCGGAGAAAGGGCAGGAAAGTGTTGGCCAGTGCACAAGACTTCTGCACACCTGAGAACCCTCTACAACTGAGCCACCTGGAAGTCGGTGGCAGGTCCCCATGAGTTAAGAGGTCAGAAGTCGGGCTGGAGAGATGGCTCAGCGGTTGAGAGCACCCGACTGCTCTTCCAGAGGTCATGAGTTCAATTCCCGGCAACCACATGGTGGCTCACAACCATCTGTAAAGAGATCCGATGCCCTCTTCTGGTGTATCTGAAGACAGCTACAGTGTACTCATATATAATAAATAAATAAATTAAAAAAAAAAAAAAAAAAAAAAAAAAGAGGTCAGAAGTCGCTGACACCTCTAGGCTTCTGCCTCTCTCTGGCCTATTCCTGAGCTGTCCTGGGGTCTCTGTACCCTTCTAGAAGGAGTTTAGCAGGTTGGTGAACCCTGGGGTGCTGTCTCTGAATTGAGGTCACCGGGAGTTCTAGTAAGGGTCCCTGTGGAGGGGTTGGGGATTTAGCTCAGTGGTAGAGCGCTTGCCTAGGAAGCGCAAGGCCCTGGGTTCGGTCCCCAGCTCCGAAAAAAAGAACCAAAAAAAAAAAAAAAAAAAAAAAAAAAAGGGTCCCTGTGGAAGGACAGCAGAGAGGGCTTGTTGGTCTTGACTTTTATTAATCCAGGAGAAGATACATCCCTCAAACTTTCAGGCAGTTCAGAGAATCGAAGGTGGAGCGACACTTGAACAGCAAACGTCTACTACAGGCAATCTTTGAGAACATTTAAACAGTAGGGAATTTGGATTCCCACCAAATGAAGACTGTAGGAAACTGGGACGTGGGGATAAATAGATAAGGTTTTCTCATCATAACCTTTTAAAGAGCTGAAGTCAGGGGCTGGTTCTTGCTTGTGATCCCTGTGCTCTGGAGGCCGAGGTGTCCACAGTTCAAAGTTGAGTGGGGTTCTATAGCGAGTAGTAGGCCAGCACGGAGCAAATAGCACAGGCTGTACTGGCCTCCCCCTGTGGTTCCAGCACTCCAGAAACAGAGGCAGGAGAATCGATGCAAGTTCAAGGCTGGCCTGGGAACATAGGGACAACAGGTCTACTAAGCCCATAGAAAAGGCTGTTTCAAAAGCCAAAATAGGATTTGGATTATAGCTCAGCTGATGGAGTTCAGGACCCAGTATGTAAGGTAACACCATCTTGTCCTGATTCCATTTTGTGTTTGCTTAGACCAGTGGTTCTCCCCTTCCTAATATGGTAACCCCCAACCCTCAAATTATTTCATTGCTTCTCCATAACTGTAATTCTGCTACTGACTGTAATGTGAATATTTGATATGTGACCTCTGTTGATGTCCTTCAACATCCCAAAGGGATGGTGACCCACGAGAACCTCTGGCTTAGATGGTTCTCAGCCCTCGCCCCCTCAATAGTAATGTTGCCTGGCAACACATTTGAGCTTTCCATGACATTGACCATGGTCCAGATGTATTTACCAAAATAATGATTGTTTCCCCAAACTTAAGATTAACTCAAGACGTTACAAGTAAAAAAAAAAAAAATAGCTGCCATCTAATGTCTGAAATAATATGAAAAAAAAACTACTATGCTTTGCCAGGAATAAGTGTTTCAAAGCTACTCTGTCCCTCATTTTTTTTTTAAAGATTTTATTTCTTTATTATTTATAAGTACACACTGTAGCTGTCTTCAGATACACCAGAAGAGGGCATCGGATCTCTTTACAGATGGTTGTGAGCCACCATGTGGTTGCTGGGAATTGAACTCATAACCTCTGGAAGAGCAGTCGGGTGCTCTTAACCGCTGAGCCATCTCTCCAGCCCTCTGTCCCTCATTTAACATGGAACTAAATTATGGTATTTGCCTTTAAAAACATTGTAACTAGGGGCTGGGGATTTAGCTCAGTGGTAGAGTGCTTGCCTAGCAAGAGCAAGGCCCTGAGTTCGGTCCCCAGCTCCAAAAAAAAAAAAAAAAGAAAAGAAAAGAAAAAAAAAACTGTAACTCTGAGCTATGAACCCATTCTTAGTCACTAGCCAATAAAAGACTCATTTACTTTCTTTTTTACTTTTTTTAAAGATTTATTATGTGCATGTACACGCGCAGGCCAAAAGAGGGCATCAGATCCCATTACAGATGGTTGTGAGCCACCATGTGGTTGCTGGGAATTGAACTCAGGACCTCTGGAAGAGCAGTCAGTGCTCCCAACTGCTGAGCCATCTCTCCAGCCCCTACTTTCTTTTTTTTTTTAAAAAAGATTTGCCTATTTATTTTATGCATGTGAGTACCCTGTCACTCTCTTTAGACACACCAGAAGAGGGCATCAGATCCCATCACAGAGTTGTGAGCCACCATGTGGCTGCTGGAAGAACAGTCAATGCTCTTAACCGCTGAGCCATCTCTCCAGCCTGACTCATGTACTCCTAGTTGACTTAATCAGAATGGTTATCTGTGTCTTATCAGATACTTTATTATTATTATTATTATTATTATTATTATTATTATTATTATTATTATTATTATTATCATTATTATTAAAGGCAGGGTCTTACCCTCTAGTTCTGGCTGTCTTGGAATTCACAATGCAGACCCGGTACACAGATGTAACCTCAAATGCACAGAGATCCACCTCAGGTAGAAGCAGTCCGGCTCTTTAAACCACATCACTCAACCCCAGAAACACCGCCTGAAAAGCCTTAGCTTAGACTCCAGCCTGCTGTAGATAGCGAATGGCGGTGTTTTTACTGAACATGCAAAGTTGTTTTTTTTTTTTAAAAGATGTGGTGGCATTCCACTGTTAGCACTTGGGAGGCAAACATCGGTGGATCTGCATGAGCTTGAGGCCAGCCAAGGTTACCCATCAAGACCTTACCTCAAAACAAATGAGGCAAACGATTTATTTTATGTCTGTGTTTGCTTATGCATGTGTGTCCCGGTGTGTGCATGCACACACGTGTGAGTGGGGTGGCATGCACAAAGGTCAAGAGAGGGAGCCGTATCCTTCGGAGCTGGAGTTACAGCTATTGTGTGCTATACCACGTGGATGCCGTGATCCAAACTCCAGTACTCATGATTGAGAAACAGGTTCTAGAAGCTGTGTGGTGGTGCATGCCTTTAATACCAGTACCCAGAAAGTAGAGGCAGGTGGATCTCTGTGAGTTCGAGATCAGCCTGGTCTACAGAGTGAGTTCCAGCACAGTCTATGCAGTGAAATTCTATCTCAAAAATTTAAAAAAAAAAAAAAAAAAGGGGCTGGAGAGGTGGCTCAGCGGTTAAGAGCACTGACTGCTCTTCCAGAGGTCCTGAGTTCAATTCCCAGCAACCACATGGTGGCTCACAACCATCTGGAATGGGATCTGATGCCCTCTTCTGGTGTGTCTGAAGACAATGGCAGTGTATTTACATGCATTAAAAAAAAATGGGGTTGGGGATTTAGCACGGGGTTGGAGATTTAGCTCAGCGGTAGAGCGCTTGCCTAGCAAACGCAAGGCCCTGGGTTCGGTCCCCAGCTCCGAAAAAAAGAAAAAAAAAAATCTCGGGGGCTGGAGAGATGGCTCAGTGGTTAAGAGCACTGACTGCTCTTCCAGAGGTCCTGAGTTCAATTCCCAGCAACCACATGGTGGCTCACAACCATTTGTAATGAGATCTGATGCCCCCTTCTGGTGTGTCTGAAAATAAGTACTGTGTACTTGTGTATAATAAATAAATCTTTAAAAAAAAATCTTGGGCTAGAAAGGTGGCTCAGTGGCTCAGTGGTTAGAACTTCATTCTCTCTCTCTTTCTCTGTCTCTCTTTTCTCTGTCTTCTGTCTCAAGACAAGGTTTCTCTCTCTCTCAAGACAAGAAAACCCATTTCTCTTTTTAAAGATTTATTTTAGGGGTTGGGGATTTAGCTCAGTGGTAGAGCGCTTGCCTAGCAAGTGCAAGGACCTGGGTTCGGTCCCCAGCTCCGAAAAAAAAGAAAAGAAAAAAAAAAAAAAAAGATTTATTTTATGTATCTGGGTGCTCCACCTGCATGTACACCTGCACGCCAGAAGAGGGCAGCAGATCCCATTACAGATGGTTGTGAGCCACCATGTGGTTGCTGGGATTGTACTCAGGATGCCTGGAAGAGCAGAGAATGCTCTGAACTGCTGAGCCATCCTCTCATCCCCTATTAAAAATAAACTTTTAAAAAGATTTATTTAGGGCTGGAGAGATGGCTCAGTGGTTAAGAGCACTGTCTGCTCTTCCAGAGGTCCTGAGTTCAAATCCCAGCAACCATATGGTGGCTCACAACCATCTGTAATGAGACCTGATGCCCTCTTCTGGTGTGTCTGAAGACAGCTACAGTGTACTTATATAATATAATAAATAAATAAATCTTTAAAAAAAAGATTTATTTATTTTATGTATGTGATACACTGTTGCTTTCTTCCAGCACACTAGAAGAAGTGTCAGATCCCATTACAGATGGTTGTGAGCCACCATATGGTTGCTGGGAATTGAACTCAGGACCTCTGGAAGAGCAGTCAGTGCTCTTAACCGCTGAGCCATCCCTCCAGCACCCCATAAAGGCAAATTTTCAAAAAGAGAAATGTAATACCTTAATCACAGAAAAGAAATACTTACAAAATTTTCTCCCTATTCCTCAATACAATATAAAATTAGTGTATCTTTGGAGTAGATTGTTACTGTGTTTTAACTTTAAAATTGCTGTTTGAGTTGCTAACCTGAATTTTGTCTTTCAAAATTGTTAAAATTTTGGCTTGGGATTACAAAAGAATTTCCCACACGTTCTCAAATGGCCCTAAAAATCAGTTTTGTCATTTTGTACCAAGCATTTATGCAAATCAACATTCTCAGCAGTGGGACATAAAATCAAAATATTGATCAGTTCTGAAAAGCATTGAAAAGATGCTGTGAGTTGAGAGTATCAAATAGTCAGCCAAGGTTTTATTCTTTATTGGAAAGTTAACAAGTACATCTACTGTCTACCTCATTAGCATGGTCTTTTTATTTTTTTTCCAGACATAGTTTCTCTGTGTAGCCCTGGCTGTCCTAGAACTCACTCTGAAGACCAGCCTGGCCTTGAACCCAGAGGTTCTCCTGCTTCTGCCTCCTGGGTGCTGGGATTAAAGGTGTGTGCCTCCACCATTTGGCTGGCATAGTCTTTAATAAATGGTAGGTTTTTTGATTTCACATCTATTTAGTTTGTGTGTGTGTGTGTGTGTGTGTGTGTGTGTATGTGACTATGTGTGTGAGTGTGTGTGTGTATGTATGAGTGTGTACATGTGCACATGTATGAGTTAACGTGTTAGTGTATGCATGCCTGCTTGTATGAACGTGTATGTATGTGAGCGTGTTGTGTATGTGTGTGTGTGTATGTGTGTATATGTATGTCTGTGTCTGTGTGCATGCATGCTTGTGTGGTTGTGTGAATGTGTACGGATGTGTACGGATGTGTGTGTGTGTGTATGTGTGTATATGTATGTCTGTGTCTGTGTGTGCATGTATGCTTGCATGGTTGTGTGAATGTGTATGGATGTGTGTGTGTGTGTGTGTGTGTACTAAAGCACACTTGCTCACACAGCTCAAAGGACAGCTTTCAGGAGTCAGTTCTCTCTTTCCACCACATGGATTCTTAGCATCAAACTTAGGTTGTCTGCTTAGCAGTAGGCGCAGTGCTTAGTCCTGTAAGGGTTCAGCAGTCTCTCCAGCCACCACTAATTGGTTTTAAAGTATGAAAGACTGTTTTCTTGCTTTCCTTCCTTCCTTCCTTCCTTCCTTCCTTCCTTCCTTCCTTCCTTTTTTTCTTTTTCTTTTTTTTTTCCTTTTCCGAGACAGGGTCTGATGAAGTTCTACAATGGCCTGCAACTTACTGTGTAACTGAGGAAGACTTTGAACTTCCATTCCTCCTGACTGGATGTCCAAAGTTCTGGGCTTACAAGCGTGACACACCATACCCAGCTACAGTATTTTTCCTTAGGACTTATTGGTGAGTGTTTTCTTTGTATCCCTGTTTTTATACACCCATGTAACTGGAACTGAGTAACCTCTAACCAAAAGAAGTGGAAATTGGAAAAGTTTAAGAAGCTTTGTGCTAGGCAAGCCAGCTCTTGAGCTATAGTCCCTGAATCTCATTTTTTATTTTTATTATTTATTTATTTATTTTTATTTTTTATTTTTTTTTTTTTGAGCTGGGGACCGAATCCAGGGCCTTGCGCTTGCTAGGCAAGCGCTCTACCACTGAGCTAAATCCCCAACCCCTCATTTTTTATTTATGCGGGCACTTCTTTTCCCTTTTGGTTTGAGACAGGGTTTCTCTGTGTAGCCCTGACTGCCCCGAAACTCACTCAGTAGACCAGGCTAGCCTCAAACTCACAGAGATCTGCCTGCTTCTGCCTCCCATGGAGGACTGGGATTACAGGTTTGCACCACCACCACACAGCTACAAGGGCACTCTTTGTTGTGGGTGATTTGAGACAGAGTCTTACATAGCCCATACTGTCCTGACGCCGTCTTGATCCCTCTACTTCTACATCCCAGATGCTGGGTTGCAGGTGTCCCCTGTCACATTTGTCAATTTCTATGGTGTGGGGACCAAACCTAGACCTTTATGTGAGTTAGGCAAGAGCTTTACCGTCTGAGCTACACCCCGCCCTTTACCTTAGCCTTAGCCTATGAAACGCTGAGTCACCATGATGTGGCTGTCTTTCAATTATTACTTTTTCTTCTTTGTTTTGGAAATGTGCCCAAGCTAGACTGGAACTCACTGTATAGTCCAGGCTAGCCTCCAGCATGAAACAATCTTCTCAAATCGTCACACTCAGCAAGGTCACCTATTTTAACGTGCAGCTCTGATGGCTTTGCAAATTGCATACAGTCTGGCAGTCACCTCCACAAACAAGACACAGAAGAATCTCATCGTACTCTGTCACCTCCTCTCCCAAAGGCCTCTGGTAACCACTGGTATGTTTTCTGGTGCTGGAGTATTATGGGATATCAACCAGAGAAGGTTGCTTGAACATGGGGTTGAGCCAATCAAAAGTCTTTATTAGCCACTGGGTCTTCGGGAACCAGGGGTCACAACCAAGCCATTCTCGGGGTGAGCTTTTTAACACAAAAGCCATATTCTGGGTTGACATATTTCACTTAGCAAGAACAGCTAGCCAGAAGTCGAATTATCGAAGACAAAAGGCAAGGTTAGTACGTTCAGAGACTTTCCCAGAACTCTGGACTTCGATGGATTAGGTCTTTGTTTTCACTGTGGCCAGCTGAGCTGTCTACGTGACTTCCATTATGGAGTCAGTCATGCTAAGGTCTGGGGGTCTATTAAGGCCTGGGACTCTGTTAAAGAAGGAGGCCAAAGAGGATACTGAACCTTCTGGAACTGGAGTTCAAATGGTTGTAAGCCCCCATATGAGTTGAACCCAGGTCCTTTGGAAGAACAGCCAGTGCATGCTTTTAACCGCTGAGCCATCTCTCCAGCTCTTTCATGGTTCTCTTCCTCCAGTGCTCTCTTTGTAGCTGTGTCACACACGTAGAATCACGGTGTGTGGCCCTGAGTCTGGCTACTTTCACCAGCTGACATTCATCCATTACCAGGAGATCTCAGCTCAGTTCTTTCTTTTTTTTTGGTTCTTTTTTTTTTTTTCCAGAGGTGAACCCAGGGCCTTGCGCTTCCTAGGCAAGCGCTCTACCACTGAGCTAAATCCCCAACCCCCTCAGCTCAGTTCTTTGTCCATTCCACACTTCAGGGACATTTGGATTGTTTCTGTATTCTGTCACTTACAACAGAACAACTCTAAACTCTCCTTCAGGGCTGGAGTCCGTAGAGGGCTTCAGCACCACCTAATCATGGTGGGATTGTGCAAGCCTGTCATCCCAGCACTTAGTAGGGGTAGGTCAAAGAATCAGAAGTAAAAGTCACCCTCAACTACATAATGAGTTGTAACCAACCTCAGATAGATGAGGCTCTTTAAAGACTATATATGGGGCTGGAGAGAGGGCTCAGTGGTTAAGAGCACTGACTGCTCTTCCTGAGGTCCTGAGTTCAATTCCCAGCAACCGCATGGTGGCTCACAACCATCTATAATGAGATCTGATGCCCTCTTCTGGTGTGTCTGAAGACAGCTACAGTGTACTAAAATAAATAAAAATAAATAAATATATATTTATATATACATAAAAAGAAAAACTATATGCATGCATATATGGATATATATTATGTTTATACGTACATATGTGTATGTATATATAATTTTTTTTCTTTTTTCTTTTTTTCGGAGCTGGGGACCGAGCCCAGGGCCTTGCGCTTGCTAGGCAAGCGCTCTACCACTGAGCTAAATTCCCAACCCCATGTATATATAATTTTTTTTTTTTTTGGTTCTTTTTTTCGGAGCTGGGGAGCGAACCAGGGCCTTGCGCTTCCTAGGCAAGCGCTCTACCACTGAGCTAAATCCCCAACCCCTATATAATTTTAAAAACCAAAGAAAAAGTTGTATATGAGCTTTTGTGTGAACTTAGCGTTTCATTTCCTTGAATTAAAAAAAAAACCTGGGGGGTTGGGGATTTAGCTCAGTGGTAGAGCGCTTGCCTGGGAAGCGCAAGGCCCTGGGTTCGGTCCCCAGCTCCGAAAAAAAGAACCAAAAAAAAAAAAAAAAAAAAAAAACCTGGAAGAATAAACTGCTGAATCATTTCCACTGACCTTTGGTAAACACCTAGGTGTGAGGTTGATGGAGATACTGGTCTCCACCCTTCTCTTTTCTCCCCAACCTTGGTGGAACCTCTCACATGTTTGGCAAGCTTATATTTAACCTATGCCCAAACTTCAACTCATCTGTCCAGCTATTGGTTATTTCGAAGACCTTATCTCTTGTGGCCTAGGCTGATCTAACACTTGGTTTGTAGTCAAGGTGTACTTTGAATTCCCAATCTTCCCGTCTCCACCTTCCTCTTCAAAGTCCAAGGGTTACAAGTCCATGCCCTGAGTGAGCGAGTGAGTGAACGAGTGAGTTCATTGGAACAACAAAACAAAACAACAACAAAAACTTGTGGCAATCTTCCTCTCTCAGTCTCCCCTGTGTTGGAATTAAAAGCGTGAGATCACCCACCCCTAAACTTCTTGAAGGAGGGGACAGAGATTCAGGATGGCTCAGGAGCAAGGCAGAGAGAACAGAGGAGGGGATGCTAGCTTTCAGCAACTTAACTCAAGGGGACCTACCATCTAGTACCAGGCAGCTTTGGTGGAGAAGGTCCTCAACTTTACAGAAGTCTCTTGCACCAGCCAGCATAATCCCGCCCCACCTCTGCTCGCCCGTCCCTAGGGCGTGGCTACAACCGGTTAATAAAGGTCCCAGAGCCTCTCCACCCTCTAGGGCTGAGGACTGCTGGAACCAACGTCCTCTCTTACCCTCCACCTTCTTCTGCCACCTCTACCACGGTCACCATGTCGCAAGCCCGGCCTGCCACTGTGCTGGGTGCCATGGAGATGGGTCGCCGCATGGATGTGACCTCCAGCTCCGCGTCGGTGCGCGCCTTCCTGCAGCGCGGCCACACGGAGATAGACACCGCCTTCGTGTATGCGAACGGTCAGTCTGAGACCATCCTAGGAGACCTGGGGCTCGGACTGGGCCGCAGCGGCTGCAAAGGTAACAGTCATTCCTTTCACCCCTTGTCTCAGCACAGCTTCATCAGGTTCCTGGGACTCTGATCTCCCCGGGACTCTGATCTCCCGGTGTCCACCCAGAAGCTCTGAGAACTGCAACTCTTCAGGCATGCAAGGTCCAGCTTTGCATATCTTGTGCCTAACCCTGGTCCGGCCTGGAACTTGTGGCTAGCCTATCTCTGAGCTCCTGGCTGCTGCCCAGCAGGTGTCCCTTATCTGCAGGACTCCTGTTTTTGTGGCACTGCTCAGCACCAGTTCAGACTGAAACCTGCTTCTTTTTTTGCTTATGGCCCGGGATTCTGTAGATGACGAGCCTGTTGGTCAAAAGGGCCTCCTGCTTTACCAGGGTGGCAGCCATAGGAGCTACAGTAGCCTCAAAAGGAAACAGGGGCCAGGAGTGGTGTAGCTGTCTTGAGCTCTTGACTCAGTTGGTCCCCTGCTTTAGTTTCTCAAGTGGTGGAACTACACTTCCCTGGGCGGGTGCTTTCATTATAGAACTCTTTCCCTGCTGGAGAGATGGCTCAGTGGTTAAGAGCACTGACTGCTCTTCCAGAGGTCCTGAGTTCAATTCCCAGCAACCACATGGTGGCTCACAACCATGTGTGATGGGATCTGATGCCCTCCTCTGATATGTCTGAAGAAAGCAACAGTGTACTCACATACATTTAAAAAAGGGGGGGGGGGTGGGGCTTGGGAATTTAGCTCAGTGGTAGAGCACTTGCCTAGAAAGTGCATGCCCTAGGTTCGGTCCCCAGTTCCGATAAAAAAGAAGAAAAAAAAGAAGAAGGAAAAAGAACTCTTTCTCCTCAGCCATTGCCCTTCCTCACGAACTCTACTGTAGAGTTTTGCTTCTTGATTTACAGCACAGTGGGAGCTAGAATAGTAGGAGACCTGTGCATTCAGTGGCCTGCTGTTTCCAGATCTCCTGGCTATCCTGAGGGAAAGTGATGGGCTGTTTTGTACTTTGTGAAAGGTTCCCTGTGCAGCCCAGGAGAGCCCAGGCTTTGCGTGTGGCTCGTACCTCAGCCTCAAGAGTGTTGTCATCACACACGTTGCACATTACCATGAGAACCTGGATCTGACTTCTGTTTGAATTGTCTTTTTTTTTTTTTTTTCCAGAGCTGAGCTAAATCCCCAACCCCTTGAATTGTCTTTTTGACCCTTCCTCCTTCCCCTGCTTGGGCTCAGGACTGGTTGGGCTAGAGCCACAACTGATGTTTGATCAGGAAGGGCAAGTCAAGCGGCAGAATAGAAAAATTCCAAGTATGTGATTGCTCAGATCTCAAGGGTTCCACTGACTGCTTTTGGGCTGCTGAACTGACTTTTCAGGTATGGAAAGTTCCTTTTGCCCATCCATCCATCCATCCATCATCCATCCATCCATCTATACACCCTCCCACCCACCCTCTCATCCATCCATCTATACACCCACCCACCCATCCATCCATCCATCTATACACCCACCCATCCATCCATCCATCCATCCATCCATCCATCCACCCATCCACCCATCCATCCATCCATCCATCTACCCACCCATCCATCTATCCATCCACCCACCCATCCATCCATCCATCCACCCATCCATCCATCCATCCATCCATCCATCCATCCATCCATCCATCCACCCATCCATCCATCCATCCACCCACCCATCCATCCATCCATCCATCCATTCATCCATCCATCTATCCATCATCCATCCATCCATCCATACACCCTCCCACCCACCCTCTCATCCATCCATCTATACACCCACCCACCCATCCATCCATCCATCTATACACCCATCCATTCATCCATCCATCCATCCATCCATCCATCCATCCATCCATCCATCCATCCATCCATCATCCATTCAACTGGGCTTCTCAGCAGGGGCAGGGAGAGAAGCAGGGACTCAGAGAGCCCAGCACTGGTCTGTTTCCATGAGTGGAGTCTGTAGCTGGCCCTGACTTTCCTTGTCACAGGCCCTCATTCAAGCCTTCCTGTCTCTGTCCCCAGTTCCTTTGGCACCTTCCTGTCCCCTGTGATCAGACCTGCCCTGCCCATGGTCCATGCTGCATTAAGGCTCATCTTTCAAAGCATCTTAAGGTGACCGCAAAGCTCTGGACTACAACCCCTAGTCTAAAGTCAAAACTCCATGTGGGGTACTCTCAGGGCTGTTTTGCTTCTGGTCTCCTATGTCCTCTGTCCCAGACTCAGTGCTCTGGTACCTGTGGTTGCAGGTGTGACTCCCACCCAGGGCCTTCTGCTCATGGATTTTAAAGCAAGGTTTACAGTCCCAATAAGCAACTGTCACAGGGAGGAATCCAGCCATTCCTAATGTCCACTGTCAGTTAAGCCTGATCAACCCTCAGGACTTCTCCATAGGCTGTTTGTCTCTCTCATTGTTACTTACGGTGGGCCGACCTGAGGAGCAGCGAGTTTAATCAATGCCACAGCTCCTAACAGCACAGTTGGAATTTGACCCAGTTATATCTCTCTCTGCCTTTGTCTGTCTGTATATTTCTTATCTCCCCCTATCACCCTCCCTTTCTCCTTTCTCTTGTATGCGTGTGTGTGTGTGTGTGTGTGTGTGTGTGTGTGTGTGTGTGTGTGTGTGTTGATACAGATTTCACATGAGCCCAGCTTTGTACTCTGCAGGCAAGAGTGACCTTGAGCCCCCGATGATCCCTGCGTCCATTTCCTCAGGCTTGCAGTCAGAGGGAGGCGCCACCTTGTCCTTCTCAGCCCTGTTCCTTCACTGTCACAATAGATCCTCTGTTTGATAAAGTGACGTCAGCTTTCATCTTTTTCTCCGGAAAAGTAAAAATTGCCACCAAGGCTGCCCCAATGTTTGGGAAGACACTGAAGCCAGCCGATGTTCGGTTCCAGCTGGAGACGTCACTGAAGAGGCTGCAGTGTCCCCGGGTGGACCTCTTCTATTTACACTTTCCAGACCACGGCACTCCTATAGAGGAGACCCTGCAGGCCTGCCACCAGCTGCATCAGGAGGTGAGGGAGGGCCCTGATGCTCTCTGACCCTTTCACCTTGACCCTGCTAGGAGAGTGAGTTCGGGGGAGCACACACAGAGCTGGGCTCTGACCTCACTCCAGGTTCCTCACACGGTCTCTCCTCCTGGTCTCCTGAGCTGGGCTGGGCTGAACCTCTCCCTGAGCTGGATTGTGATGGAGTCTCTCACCTATAGGGCAAGTTTGTGGAGCTTGGTCTGTCCAACTATGTCTCCTGGGAAGTGGCTGAGATTTGTACCCTCTGCAAGAAAAATGGCTGGATCATGCCAACTGTGTACCAGGTAAGAGTGATCTGGTGTGCTGGGACCATTCAGACTCAGGTCCAAGACTCCACTGATCCTGGATCTTTGGGTAAAACCACAAACTAGGTGATTATATATGCCCTGAATGTCAAGGTCCAGGATTGTTAAGGACTAAACTGGGGGACTTTACAAAGGTACATTTGGGGTCTCTTTTCTTGACATGTTCCCCTTTTCCCACTGTCTCCCTGCAGGGCATGTACAACGCCATCACCAGGCAGGTGGAGACTGAGCTCTTCCCCTGCCTCAGACACTTCGGACTAAGGTTCTACGCCTTCAACCCTTTGGCTGGTATGGGCTGCCATGGGGACCTGCCTTATGGGTCGGAGGGCATACCTGGCCTGACTCTATGGATTGCTGCCCTGGTGAATCCCCAGTCCAGACCCTGGGAGTCAGGGAGCTTTGAGAAGGGGGTGCCTGAGTGCCCTTCTTTCCAGATTCCCTTCTGCTCTCCAGTTCCTAGCCAAGAATGACCTGGCTATCTCTGGGAGGAATCTTGGCCAGGGTCTAACTGCTGATTTCCCACAGGGGGCCTGCTGACTGGCAGATATAAATACCAGGATAAGGATGGGAAGAATCCTGAGAGCCGCTTCTTTGGGAATCCATTTTCTCAACTGTACATGGACCGGTGAGCTACGGGTGGGGTCTGTATCTGAGGAAGAAGTGCTATAGGTTTCCTTAGTTTGAGGTTGTTTCTCTGGGGACCTGCCCTTGTGTGGTTATTAAGACCTAAGGCTCTGGGTGTTAGCTGTCCTGGGCATTTGAGGGACATTCTTGGGCTGTCATATGGATCCTGTGATGTCTGTATGATTGCTACTCTATGTGTCTTTCTTCGGAAGAGTTTGTCCACTGCCAGCAGTGAGAGGACAACCCAAGATAGACCTGGGGGAGTCTGGGGGTAGGTGTTGACTCTATGAGCTAATGTCCTGTCACATCTTGCATCTTGGTAGTGAAATTGTTATCATTGTCTCCGGAAGTCACAGGGACAGCTGTTGAGGCCAATCTCTTCCCTCCTCCTCCTCTCTCCCTCCCTCCCCCCTCTTCCCCTCCCTCCTTCTTTTTTTCTTCTTTTCCTCCTCCTCCTATTCCTCCTCTTCCTCCCCCTCCTCCTCTTCCTCTTCCTCCTCCTCCTCCTCCTTCAGCTTGAGTCAGGATTTCTTGTACCCTGTGTTGGCCTCAAACTTGCTTTGTAGCTGAAGATGACTCTGACTCCCGATTCCCTTGCCCTCACATCTGCAGAGTTAGGTGTTTTGGTTTTGGTTTGTCGAGACAGGATTTCTCTGTGTAGCCCTGGCTGTCCTGGAACTCGGTCTGTAGACAAGGCTGGCTTGAACTCAGAAATGTTGGGATTAAAGTACACCATCATTGCCTGGCCAAAGAGCTAGGATTACCAGTGTCTGTCATCATACTCTACTCCATTTTTTAAAAATATTTATTTATTTTACATATATGAGTATATTGTAGCTGTCATGAGACATACTTATAGTATCCCATCCTGTTACACAGATGGTTGGAGTCACCACGTGCTGGCTGAGAATTGAACTCAGGACTTATGGAAGAGCAGTCAGTGCTCTTAACTGCTGAGCCATCTCTCCAACCCACTGTGGTTCAAAATTTAAGTATCTAAAATTTTGATCTGATGGAGGAAGCTGAGGCAGAAGGATTACAAGTGTGAGGGCTGCCTATAGCTTGGGGATGGAATGCTCAAAGTCTTGGGTTCAATTCCCAGTACTGGAAGAAAAGTTAAACTTGAAACCTCATCAGCTATTGTCTTCTTTTCCTTAGTGATGTTTGTGTTTATTTGTTCTGTTTTGAGGCAGAGTTTGGCCCAGGGTAGCCTGCAACTTGTAATCCTCCTGTTTCAGCCTCCTGAGAGGTTGGAGTAGATGTCTGTGTCCCCATGGCTGGACACTGTGAAACTCTTTCACTTGCTTCCCCTCTGTCACCTCGGTTGCCATGTCCCCAAGGTTCATTTCTGAGCACAGGCTGACACATTTGCTTTTTGTATTCTCTGTCTGGGAAGGAAAGGCACAATAAGCAAGTTCCTGCATGAGGCTCCAGTGCTGGTTTTGTTGAAAAGGTCAAAGGTGAAGGCAGCAAGCAGTTTGTCAGCCTTCCTCGTGTACCTTGTTTGACTCAAGCCCTGTCTGTTGGGAGTGTGTTGCTTACTGCTAGAACACTTGCTGAGGTGCTGAGCGTGCATGCATGAGGCCTTGCATTTAATGCCTCTCACCTCACAGCAAAACCACAACCGACAAAAACACCCCTCCCTGTAGCCTTCCCCACTATTGTCTGTGATCCTCCTCTCTGGGAGGAGAAACCATGGTTGAACTGTTGTTCTCAGTTCACACACTCTCAGAGCCCAGGACTCCCTTCTAGAGAATCAAGGCTGGACGGCCTTCATCATGGTCACCCCTTTAATCTATGCAGCAGCATTAGCTCTCCGCCTGATGAAGTCACCGAGACAGGCGGGCAGGGAGTGTCCTCTCCCTCAGTAAGTGGGTTAGTGAGTGAGTGTAGGGAATGGAGGAGGCTGAGCCAAGGCCACAGACGCTGGACTGGTGCCCAGGACTCACTCTGGGCTTTTGGGTGACCCAGGGCTCGCAAGTAGGGTGCTTGTAGGAACCTAAGAGGGCATCAGATCCTATTATAGATGGCTGCAAGGCACCATGTAGTTACTGGGAATTGAACTCAGGACCTCTAGAAGAACAGTCAGTGCCCTTAACCACTGAGCCATCTCTCCAGCCTGGAGACCTGTATGTTCTGATACTTTGGTCGTAGCGCTGTCTGAGGACATAGGCCACCTCAGGGATGCAGGGGTTGAGTCGCCCTCTAGATGCCCTCAAGATACTGACCCCAGTGTTGCCCTTCCCACCCATTCAGCTACTGGAAGGAGGAACACTTCAATGGCATCGCCTTGGTGGAGAAGGCTCTGAAGACTACCTATGGCCCCACTGCCCCCAGTATGATCTCAGCTGCCGTACGGTGGATGTACCATCACTCACAGCTCAAGGTAGTGTACCTGGGCCCAGTTTAGCCTGTGCTGTGAAGTCGAATGGGAGGAGGAGGAAGCTTAGAAGTGAGAGAGGCCAACTGCTGAGACTATGTCTTCCCTGGCCCAGTGTCAAGAGCTATGTGAAGACTAGTCATCTTGAGTTATTTTTTCTCTCAAAGATCTCGTTATATTTATTTTGTTTGAGTTTTTTGCCCGATGGTTTCCGTGTGTACACAGTGCCTGCAGAGGCCAGGAGAGGGTGGCAAGTCCCCTGGGATTGTAGTAAAAGGTGGTTGTAAGGAGTAGGCCCTGGAAAGTGAACCCAGGTCCTCTCCAAGAGCAGGAACTGCTCCTAGTTGCTGAGCCGTTTTGCAGCCCTAATGATCTCAATTGGTGGAGAGGCTGGTTTAAGTTCCAAAGGTATACATGGTAGGAAATAAGCACAGATCTGACTCTGAAAAGTACATTTTAAAAAGTATTGGGGCTGGGGATTTAGCTCAGTGGTAGAGCGCTTACCTAGGAAGCGCAAGGCCCTGGGTTTGGTCCCCAGCTCCGAAAAAAAGAACCAAAAAAAAAAAAAAAGTATTTATTATGGCCCTTCCTGGAAAGAGAACTCAGGTCTGTGTCCCTGGGCTGGGACATGGGGTGGAATCTCTTCCTGCTGTCCCAGCTTCCTCTCCCTGACCCCTTTCTCCAGTGTGGACATTCTTGGGGTAATGGTGCTCTTTCAATATCTGGTAAATGCCAGGCCTGGAGAAAAATGATTCCCAAACTGTCCTGCAGGGTAGAGAAGACTAGATGACCTTGCTGTTTGGAGACAATAGTTTTCTCTTAGCAGCAACACGGCCTTAAGTAAAAACAGATCTTAGCAAGGAACAGGCAGGAAGCCATCAGGTGGCGGAAGTATGGTGAAAGTAGGTTCTTTCTTGCAGGGCACCCAAGGGGATGCAGTCATTCTGGGCATGTCCAGTCTGGAACAACTGGAGCAGAACTTGGCCTTGGTCGAGGAAGGGCCTCTGGAGCCAGCTGTTGTGGATGCCTTTGACCAAGCCTGGAACCTAGTTGCCCACGAGTGTCCCAACTATTTCCGCTAAGATACATCTGCCTTGGGGAGGCGCAGCTTACTGCCTGCCCCGCCTTGTCCTGGGCTCGATCTGATCTGGTTCTTTCCTTTTTAGACAGGTCACTGTCTTTTTCTTCCCTGCTTTCTATACAGCCAGTTGCTTTCAAAGTGAGAGCTGGCTGAGCCCCAATACCTCCTGCTGAATAAAACTGTTCCCTGTCACAGCCTGGGCTACAACTGACCTAGTGGCCTTATTCTCTTGAATGCCTGAGGCTTGCGTCAATGCTCCTTCCCAGGGTCCAGAGGAAGTGGGAAGGAGTGCCTGATCTTTAGAGGGCAGTGGTCCAGTGCTTTCCTTAAAACCTGCCAGGTTCAATCTGGCACCAGCTGCGTGCTTTCCTCCTGACCATGGAGTCCCACAGCAGTGGACAGCGGCTAGGTGCTCTCTGCCCCAACTAAAGTCTCACTTACCTGATTACACAGGTTGAAGGTTATAATTTCCACAACCATCCTGGGTGCAAAGCATAGGCAACAAGAAACTGAAAGTACCCCCCACCCCCAGCTCAACATAGCATAGCAGGAGGCAAGAATGGAGGTCAAAGTAAAGAACAGATCCGGAGGAGGGCATTGAGTACTAAGCAACATTTTAATTGATTTGGCAGCAAGTGCTTCGGTCTGCTGAAACATGTCACTTGTCTTTCTTACTTTCCCCTTTGAGACAATGTATCTGTGTGTAGCCCTGGCTGTCCTGAATTCTGCCTCCCAAGTGCTGGTATTAAAGGTGTGAGCCACCACCACCCTGGCCTTTTCTTTTTAAGACAAAATGCCATATACTCTAGGCTGGCCTTGAACTCCTATCAGGTCTCTTGTCTCTAGCTTTCAATTTCTGGTGCATACAACCAAGCCTGCCTTTTTTTTTTTTCCTATAATGATTTATTTATTATATATAAGAACACTACAGCTGTCTTCAGACACACCAGAAAAGGGCATCAGATCCCATTACAGATGGTTGTGAGCCACCATGTGGTTGCTGGGAATTGAACTCAGGACCTCTGGAAGAGCAGTCGGTGCTCTTAACCACTGAGCCATCTCTCCAGCCCCAAGCCTGCCTTTTTTCAGCCTTATAGTTGATTGGTATCAAACTTTTTTTGAGATAGGCTTTATTTAGCCATGAGTGGCCTCCAATTCAGAGATTGGCCTCCCTCTGCCTGGCTTGGCCTCAAACTTTCAATCCTACCTCAGCCTCCTGAGGTGCTGGCATTCCAAGCATTATCATATTGGCTTGCCCTGGGTTTTTTGGGCATGATTATGAAGACCCAAGGCCCATCTTATTCAGTGTTGCTGTTTAACCCCCACATCCCTCCTCTAGGGTAGAGGTCAGGAACTCTGAGGATTTTCTGACCCACAGGTCCAACAACTTTCCTCAGTTTCTGTGTGCTGCCAGGGAGGGACCTGCTGGCCTTAAGCATGGTTTATGATGCCTTACCACTGACTTGCACAGCACACAGCTACTAATCACTACTAGTCAGCCAAGTGTGGTAGCACTTGAGGGGCAGAGGCCAGAAACTACTGTAAGATCAAGACCAGTCTGTGCTTCAGTGAGAACCTGACTCAAACTCCACTTGCTCCCAATCCCCTCCACCGCCCTGTGGCAAGCCTGTGTTCCTCATATTTTACCCCCGGCTTGCACGTATCTGTGTGCTTATTTATGTTTTAAGTGATCAAGCTTCCAGAGAATTAACTTTCCTCAGCAAACCCACTGCAAGCAAACGGACAAAGACACCCAAATCCAGGCGTGCTCTCAGCCATCTGCAGTGCTGGCCCACCCAGCCCTAGCCCGACTAGGCTGGAGCACAGCCGAAGGCCTTTATAAAGAGTCTCTGCTGTCTACAGGGAGCACCCTGCAGACAAAATTTTATTCTCTATAGAAACAAAGTCACTGCCCAGCACCTCCCTTGTCTTTATCCATAGCAAAAAAACCAGCCGCTCCCTCTAGGGGGCGACAGCAGTCCTGGGGGCGTCCAGTGGAGATGAAGTACTTGCTGGAAGGCCTTGGTTCTGGTTCCCAGAGTCAGCTGTCGTCCTCCTCCTCCTCAGACTCCCCCTCAGACTCAGGCGCGCTCTCGGGAAGGTCATCGTCCATCTGCTGGAATCTCCCTGACTGGGCATCCCACATGTATTTGATGGTCACTTTGAATTCGGCCATCTCATACCCAAACAGCTTCTGTAAGGGGTGGAGGAAGGGGAGTGAGCAGGAGCAGCTGTCAGCAGCAGAGGGCTGTGCCCAGCAGCTGAGTGGCAGCGGCCCCTCCCCCAGGTCGCAGGCCCAGACTCACCAGGACACGGGCCTGCTCTGGGGTCAGCACGTCACCCTCCTTGCACACTTCATAGTCAGACAGCAAGGTCACCACACCTGTGGGAGGGCAGCACCATGTCACCCCCAGCCTTAGGAAGCATGCAGCCCTCTTCCCTGAGGGACAGTGGCAGCCTCCTCCCTGCAGGAGGCGAGTGCTCAGCTCTGCCTTCACAGGACAAACTGTGTCTATCGGAGCTGGTCTAGGGGAGCGTCTGGGGCAGGGGTCCCCGAGCTGCAATTCATCTGTGCAGGTGCTGCTTTGCCTGCACGAGTGCCTATGGCATCACATGAATACCTGGTGCCTGTGGGGGCCTGACGTGGGTCCTGGGAAGCAGCCAGTGCTCTGAACCCTAAGCACCTCCCAGCTTCCTACCTTTCTTGAGGGCAGTGGGCAGACCCAGCTGCCTCAGCTGTGGCTCCATGGAATGAGGGAACTGTTTCAGCGGCCCTGGATCCAGGCTCACAGTTAAAGTTGCTTTGTTCCCCGCTCGAGCAAAATCCATTTCTGTATACTTTGTGAACCACCTAAGTTAGAGAAGGGTGAGGGTAAAGTTCCTGGAAACGCCACCATTCAGCTGAAGTCCAGCCTCCTTTGAGTGGCATGGTCTGAGGCTTGCTGTCCGTAGCCATGTTGGCAGGCAGAGGGGAGGACCAGGACAGAGAGAATACCACAACCCCGGTTAGGTTACAGAGTAGTTTCAGTAAGAGCCTTGTATCTCTTCAGCTTTCCCTGACTCTCAGCCTCTTCCTCCCTCAGAGACACTCACTCATTCACCTCCTCCTTCGTGCGGTTGGTAAAAAGGAGCCCAACTTCACCTCTCAACTTCTTGCTGACCTGAAAAACACAAGTGAACACCACTGCTTCTTCACCAGGGGCAACTTACCTATAGAAATCACCTGGATCACCTAAAAACACTTCTCGTTGGCAGAACTCCTAGTAAGTAGGGCAGGCTATAGAAGGCATAGCCCCATGGGTCTGGAGATTAAGAACACAGAGTTGGGCCGAGTTTGGTTCTCCTGAACCCACAGGCCAGTCCCACAGCTGAAAAGAGCAGGAGAGGCAGTGGCTGCCGCAGGGAGGGCCAGTGACCTACCTGATGTAGGTTGTCTTTGTATTCATCAGACGGGCTTCGACCCAAGGCCACCATCATCACCTTGTTTTTGCCAAAGAACATCCTACCATGAAGAAGGAGGATGTGAGCCAACGCTGTGTGGCCAGAGGCCCTGTTCTCCATGTAACCCAGCCATGTGTTCCCAGGATTCCTGTTTTCATTTTTTTTTCCGGAGCTGGGGACCGAACCCAGGGCCTTGCGCTTCCTAGGTAAGCGCTCTACCACTGAGCTAAATCCCCAGCCCTGTTTTCATTTTCTTATCCACAGAATCAGATCTTGCCAACAGTTTGACAGCTCACTCCGAGCCTCAAAAGTCACTTATCTGTGTCTGCCTGTGGGCAGGAGTGTGTCCAACAATCCCTACTAGAGTGGTACAGCAAGACAGTGACCCCAGAGCCACCCGCACATGTACTGTAACCCATCAGCCCCTGGGGCCTGCTTTGGGGTCAGATGTACATGATGATACTCTACTCGAGTGTGCCAGACACCAGGGGCCACTTTCCTGAAACACAGAGTGACCAACAAATCCTGTCCCAGCAGCTCAGGGAAAGGCCAACTCTAACGGAAGCCGTGCCCCTTAGGGGAGCTGCAGACACCAAGGTCAGCCTGCTCCAGTGCTCTGATGAGAGCAGCTCTCGCCTCTTCCCACTGTGCTCACCGGCTGTGCTTCCAGGCATTCCGGATGTCCTTCAGCTTGCTGTTCCTCATGTTGGCCACAGAGAAGATGAAGAGGTACTTGTAGGTGTCCACGCATTTCCGAAGCTGTGGGACAATTCATGAGGCTCTGGAGCTGAGGCGCAGCACGGGCTGGGCAACTCTGGCCTCACACAAGAGAAGCGGTCATAGGCCTTTAAGCTTCCACTGGCGTGACTGACACCAGTGTTACTTACTATGGAAGGTGAGCAGGGACCCAAACCCTGTGGTCTTTCCATGACCAATGTGGAACAATCACCCTTTTTCCTTAGTCCATTTAGTTGATCTAGAAACTTCTACCCGCACTGGGAAAGCCCCTGCTAAATCAGAACATAAGGAGCCTCATCTTATCAACAGGAGAGACACTCCATCCTCATGGTCTTGGCCAGGCTTCTGGCTGAAGCCTCCCTGTGGTAAAGCTCCATTTCCAAAGAACAGGAATCTGTGCACTTGGAGACTGCTCTTACCTGGCCCAGACCCAGCAGCTCAGGGGCAGACAGAGGCTACAGTCACCCCTGGGTCACGTCCAGCCTTCTAACACTGGGTAGCTTTACAAACTCACTGACAAGCTTTAGTAACCCCGAGCTTTTGTAAAACATCAATAGCATCACCTAGTCCTGGGTCTCAGGGATACTGTGGGAGGTGTGGAAACTCTGACACTGCTAACAGTCCAATCCCAACTCTGCTACCCAAACACATAGGAGGGGGCGGGGTGGGGTGGGAGGAGCAAGCACTTACCTCTTCTATCAGGTTCTGCTTCAGTTCCAAGCCTTTCTTGGCAGTTTTTGTTAAGGAAACTAAAACCAAGAAAAAGAGACAGCAGCGAGTGATGTCTTGACGCTCTGGAGACTAATTCTGCTTCTCTCTTCCGGGCTTGGCTAAACTAAGCAAGTGTGACGGAGGCAGCAATGGACACTGTCATTCCTGGCATTCAAGGTTGACAGAGTTTGCTTACCTAGCATTCTTGGACCCAGAGATCCCTATATACATCCCTACCACAAAAGAAGTTCCTTGGGCCAACGGCTGGGTCTACTGCTTTATGGCAATAGGGCTCATTGCTGCTGATAGAGCACTGTGAGTGGGGGCCCTAACCTGGCTGAGGGATCAGACTCACCACCTTAGTTAAGGCCCTTTCCTGCCACAGGGATGGTGCACAGGCCATTGATGGCTAGGGTGGGCTATGGTATGATAGAGAACAATTCTTCCTTTTATAAAAAACCAGGATCTTGTTACAAGACTGTTTAGGCTGGCCTTGAACTCAAGATATAAATTCTTGCTTTTGCTTCCTAAGGGGTGGGATTACAGGCACGTACTATGTCATCCTGTTGGGACCTTATCTTTTCTATTCTATTCTAGACCTACACTTCAATTTCGTAATCTGGACCCAGGAATACAGTAACGCTGGGGATGGGGTAGATGGACCGCACAAGAACCTCTACTGAAAAGTAACCAAGGTCCTACAAGCCACAACAGTTAGAAACAAGGCTATCAGGAAGTTTTTGGATGGCATCTATGTGTCTGAGAAGGGAACCGAGCAGGTTGATGAGTGAGACCTCAGTTTACTAGCTCCAGAAACATGGTGCTTATCCCAAATACAATCTGGGCTTTTTGGAGACAATAAAGAACTTATATATTGAAAAAAAAGAAAAGTAATCCAGGTCCTATTTGTCCTACTTCCAAGAGTTACTGGCATTTGCTTACATCTAACTAGGGCTCCCCAAAATCCTAATGACTCTCTAAGGACTCACTAAAACATCAGCTGTAACACGCTCTGGATATTCCCAGGAGGTGATATGGCCTTTCATCAACCCTGCCTGCCACTCACCGTCTATACAAGGCACACAGTCAAAGGCAATCACAATGAGCCAGTCATTCCCCAGACTCTCCACACCTAGGATTCTGGTACAACTTAGCATACTCCAGGTGGTCACTGGCTTTGCTGTCCTCATAATTCTCCGGACTATCAAGGCAGCCAAAGGGATCCTTTCAAAGCAAAGCCACATCAAAGGCCAGATCTCTTCCTCTCAAACCTACTTTACTACAGCCACACTGGCCTCTTGTCCCACAATAAGTTAACCACACTACAGACCCCTTTCATTCTGTGTTTCCCTCTATTCAAAACGACCTACTCGTTTGTCATCTAGGTGCTGAGACTTTTCCTGACAGCATTATGCAAAACAGTATCACCTTCTCCATACACCACTTTGACTACCTGACACATTCTTACTTGACTGGGATATAGGTATAGGAGACAAACAAACACACACCCTACTAAGGTGGTTAGTCTGATGAAGCCAGACCCTTTTTGTTCAACCGTCTTGCCTTCTAACATCCACAAAAGCGCCAGCCCGCTAGCTGGATGTAGTGGCTCAGTCTGGAATGCTAGTGTTTGGGGCCAAGGCAGACCAGATAGAGAGTTCAAGGCCCCAGCATTAAGAACAAGCAAAAAAAAAAAAAATGCAGTAGTCGAAACTGTAAAACCTCTACATTCTGGAGAATTCTTGGTCTACACACCAAATCTGAGCTACATTGCAAGATCCTCAAACACACACCGAGGCGCGCACATGCCAGGGGATGTAGCTCAGGGCTCGGCGGGTAATGCTTGCCTAGTAAGAGTTTACTGCGTCCCATCCCTAACTCAACATAACTAGGCTTAGTGATGCATGCCTGTAATTCCAGCAATCCGGAGGTAGAAGCAGCAGGATCAGGAGTTTAAGACTATCCTCGTTGGCGAGCTCGACCCTGGGATATAAGACTGTTTCAGGAGCTGCTTGTCGGCCCGTACCAGTTTCCAGCTCTCTCGGTGACCTGCCGACGCCAACTCGCTAACCCAGCCGGTCGAGCTCCTCAGAGAGGCCTCGGCGTCTCACCCGTCGCCACCCACGACGCAGGTCCCCCGAACCTACCTTTCTTGTCTCGCTTGGATTTGGGCATCGCGCTAAAGGCACGTGCGGCGGAAGACCCGGCGGCCCGTCAGGACCCGGGTGCCGCAGAGGCTTGTGGGGCGGCGCTCGGGGCTGCCTCTCTCGTGTGCCTGACCCGAAGTGTGGTGGGCCCTCTCTTCCCTGCCTGCGTTCTGCCTAGGGCCTGGAAGGCCACTTCTCTGCCCAGGTTCCAGAGCCTTCCAGTCCCTTCGGCCCCCCTGATCGCCGCGGCTTCCGAATCCGGAACACTTCACCAAGGCCCTCGCGAACCGGTTCCTCTCTATGGCTCTCCGGAGGGAGGGGCTTGAGGCCTGGTGCATGCCGGGCTGGCGGCGGGCGGTGCTTGGGCTTCAATCATGGCGGCGGCTGTGGAGTCCTGGTTCTGCCTCTGTGCTGTGCTACTTGTCCCTGCGGCCGCAGTCTACGAAGACCAAGTGGGCAAGTTTGACTGGTGCGTACGGGTGACGCTTCTCCTGGAAGTTGGTGTTTGCTTTCTCAGCATCTGTCTCCCTCCTGCTAACCTGAAGGAGAATTGCCATGGAGCTGGACCGAGCATATAACTTACAGGGGATGGGGCAGGTGTGCTTTAAGGGAGAAGTGAATGAATGAATGTTGCACCCTGCGCAGAATGAAAACGAGAGCGTCCCTTCTTCAGATATGAGGAGTTTGCCGACGTCAACCCAAGAGCATTATGTTAAGCACGGAAGGAACTCTTTTAAGCCTCCTTGTTTATGACTGTGCAGATTGCACCGTAGTGGAGGGAGCCCTGCCATCTAGGCACCCTTTAAGGGCTTTGGTCAGAGGTCACTAGTTCCCTCCTTTCCTGTCACGTCCGATTTCGTGGCTGTCAGGTTTGTGATCTCCTGGGTTCGAGGTCACTGGCCCACAAGTGAACTTTCATCCTCCTAGAACTAGCTGGTGTCACTTAGACCAGGTTCTAAAGTGAGCCTTTTTCTCTGAGGGACTCTCCGGGCGCATTGTGGCCTCTCCCTCTCCAAATTTATCGGCCTGACATTCGTTCACTCACCCCCCTCCCTTCAGACCGTGCTTATTTCAGATTGAATAAGTATTTACCCACGTCGGTTGTATGGTCCTGGGGAAATTGACAGACAACTAACAATAGTTTTTGGGGTTTTTTTTTGTTGTTTTATTTTGTTTTAAAAAGGTGTTCATTTTGGGTTCTGGTCCCAACAGTCATTAGTCTTTCTGGACTTCGGTGGCTCACAACCATCTGTAATGGGATTGGATGTCCTTTTCTGGTGTGTCTGAAGACATCGACAGTGTACTCACATACATAAAATAAATAAACCTTGAAAAAAAAAAACCCAGAAGCTCCTTTAAAACAAACTAAACAACACAGTGGTGTAAATGAGAGATGCAGTCTAAATGCCAGGCTTGCTTGGTGTGCCTCACAGAGCAGTATTTTCTCATTGCAGCAGTGTGCTGGCACTTATGCCCCTGGAAGTCTATTTGTTACAGCTAAAAATTAATTAGGCCATGGACTCTTTGGGGGTGTTGCTTGAGGACGTAGGTGTTACATTTAGCTGTAAGACTGTTATTATCTGTCATGTACTTGGTTCCAATTCTCTCCTATCTTCTTTTGCTTCTGAGTACATTGCACGGAAGTCTTGTATGCTTGAAGCTTTTCATTAGCACACATTTCTTGCATGCGATGAGGGAGATGTGGTGGTGTGAACCAGCCACTGTCTTTGGGCCCTGATGTTCCCCTGGACTGGTCCTCAGGAGACAGCAGTACGTTGGGAAGCTCAAGTTTGCCTCCTTGGAGTTCTCCCCTGGATCCAAGAAGTTGGTTGTGGCCACAGAGAAGAATGTGATTGCAGCATTGAATTCTCGGACTGGAGAGATTTGTGAGTGAACTCTGGAGGCTGGAGGCTTCAGGGAGGGATGCTGACTGGGTGAATCCGAGTGACCCATGGCTTCTCTAGTCTTGTCATCTTTCAATATGTATGTCTGTGGTATTAGCCTTTGTAATTCATTCCCTCAACTGTGAAGGTCCTTAAGATAATACTGCAAAAGCTACATTCTCTCCTGTTTTGTAGTAAAGGCTTAAATGACTACTCTTGAGTTATCCCTGGGATTGTTAGTGAAAAGAGAACTTATAGACTGTTTTCTTATGAAATTGGGTGGATTTTGTTACTCTTATTGTTGCTCCTTCATGTATTTGATGGGGTAGTAGTGGGCTGGAGGGGCAGAGACCCCAGATGGAGGAAAGCATTGTCTCTTGAGCCCCTTCTTCTCCTCCTCCTCCTCCTCCTCCCCCCTTACTGTCCAGTGAGTGGGTCTAGGTTATAGCAGTTAGTGGTACTCCTTGTTTCCTAATTAAAGTTAGATAATGCTGTGCAGATGAAGGTCTCAGTCCCTTCCTGGTCTTGTTGGGTCACAGTCACTCATAGCAATGTCTGACTTTCTTATCTCTCAGTGTGGCGCCATGTTGACAAGGGTACAGCAGAAGGGGCTGTGGATGCCATGCTGGTCCATGGGCAAGGTAAGCGGAGCCCTCCTGGTCTCCATTGTGGCCTCAGCCCCATCTCCCATTTCTTGGTTCTTAGAATGGGTCTGATGGGGAAGGGAGGAGAGCTGCGTCTGACAGTGAAAGAAACAAAGGACCCGATTAACAATGTCTGTGTACATCCATGAGCTGGAGGCAGGGTCATGGCTCAGCCCTTGTGAGCCAACTGAGGAAGTTTCCAATATGGCAGTGGTCTTTCTGTCTTCCAGATGCAATCACTGTATCCAATGGAGGGCGCATCATGCGTTCTTGGGAGACTAACATCGGGGGCCTGAACTGGGAGATAACTCTGGACAGTGGCAGGTAGGGAAGAAGTGGTGCTTCATGGTGGCTGAGTGAAGAGACCTGGATAGGTAACAACTCTGGGCCATTGAGTTTTTTTTTTAAAAATTCCCTCAGGGATCACTGAAGAGACATAGATGCCCATCCTTTAAAGTTTTTTTTCTTATGTATATGGGTGTTTTGGCCACTTGTATATCCATGGTCCACATGAGTCCAGTATCTTTGGAGGCCAGAAGGGTGTTGAATTTAGGCACACTGGAAGATTGGCCATCCCCTCCCCGCATTGAGGCAGAGTCTATCTAGCTCTGGCTATCCTGGAAATACTTAGGTCAGCCTGGCTTTGAACTCAAAGAGATCCCTCTGCCTTTACTTCCCAAGTGTGTGCCACCACACCTGCCTCAGATGCCCACTCCTGATTTGCTTGCTGTAGCCCATGCGTGTTTATTCACTGAGCAAGTGAGATTGTGGAAAGAGAATCTATAAATGATCTCCTGTGAATTAAGATTTTGCTAATTGGTCACCTGTTAGGTGCACAGCTCTGTCCTAGACACAGTCAGTGTCTATTCTGTTCCTGAACACTGTTGAATCTTAACAGAACATACGGGCTTTGTATGCCGTGTTCCGGGTAGAAGGACACAATACAAGCTTTCCATGTTTCTGAATGTTTGTGCTGAGACAGATCTCATGTAGCCCAGGCTACCCTCAAAGTAGCTACATAGACTGACTTTGGACTTGAATTAGTTTTAGTTGTTATCATCATGTGTGTGTATCTTGGGGTGATGTGTTGTGGGAAGGACAGCGTGCATGCCATGTGAGGTAGAGGTTAGTGAACAACTCTGGAGCCAGTTTTCTCTTTCTACCTTTTTGTCGGTTCTGGGGATTGAACTTGGGTTGTCAGCCTTGCTCAGCCAGTGCCTTTCTTTACCTGCCAAGCCATCTTAACAGTCCTGGCCTTCACCTTCTGACACTCCTGCTTCTACCTTGCAAGGTCTGGGATGGCAGAACCGTACCAACATACTTGAAACACCATATTTTAGTTCTCTGTCAGAAAACAGCGTGGCCTGCTGCCTCACCTTTGCTGAGATTAATTGTGGGTTCGCTGGCCTCTGCTTAGGTATCTTATAGTAGCAGTTCAGTGGATTAACATTTGGTGGACCACAGGGGATGAGAACACTCTAAATCTGAGACAGCTCTGTCATCAGGCTCATGCCTAGTCGTGACCATGGTTCTAAGCTTTCAGTGATAGCCTTGCCTGATGGGGGCATGCTAGAGGGTTAGCTGGGAGAGGAAGATGTGATCTGAAGGAGATTTGGGGGATGGAGAGCAGTGCACCTAAGTGGTTGCAAGGCAGATTCTCAGGTTGGCAGAGCCAGGATTCGGCGAACCGGTACTGGGATCCAGGTATATTTGTTTTCTGACTTAGCAAATGTCAGCGAGCAGCACCAGAGGCAGCAGTGGGGCAGCCATTCCAGCTGCAATCCTCACCACACCTGTGCTCAGTTTCCAGGCACTCGGGCTGGTGGGCCTCCAGGAGACAGTGAGGTACGTTGCGGTTCTGAAGAAGACGACCCTCACTCTCCATCACCTCTCTAGTGGGCACCTGAAGTGGGTGGAGCATCTGCCAGAAAGGTAAGGCTCTCTCCTCCCAAGTGATGACCTCTAATGCTCTGTCTCCTTGAGGGTGCTTGGCCAAGTGCCCTTCCGTTGGCACTGCGTGGGAGTGGTATGCTTGTGCACATGGGTCCGAGTGGAAAGGCTTGGCTACACACTTGGAGTGTACTTGGAAGGGTGAAGAAGTTTCAAACTGGGGCACTAGAGCTGCCACATGAGGGGGCTGCTCCTGCGCAAGTGCACAGGGCTCTGGGCCTTTCTGCAGCTTTTTAACAGTAGTCTGATACTGTCTTCACGGTAAGGGTTCCCACTGCGGGGAGGGGCTGAGGGAGGCTCCAAGTGGTTTCCAGTGGTCTTGGGAGTTAGAAGCATGAAAACGAGGGTGGGTAGAGGTCAGGCAGGCGTTGGCTTCAGCCACTTGTAATCGTTTCCCAAAGATTTTCAGAAGTGAAATTGCTAAAGTTAGGCTGGAGGTAGGCTTGGCAGCAGAGCCTGCCTGGCATGCACAGGGCCCTGCACCCTGCATTTGGCTCTTTTTTTCCTTTTAGGTTTTCTGAGACAGGGTTTCTCTGTGTGTCTCTGGCTATCACTAGAACTCACTCTGTAGACCAGGCTGGCCTCCCAACTTACAGAGATCTGCTTGCCTCTGTCTCCCAAGTGCTAGGATTAAAGAACCATAGTTGCTTGGCCTTTGTTTGGTTCTTAGCCTTACTAAAAATGGGTCAAATCCCTAGGTGAGCATGGTGGTGTGCATCACACACACATAGACAGACAGACATACATACAGACACACACACACAGACACGCACCCCCCTAACTCTAGAGGGAAGCCAAGATGTGAGGATAACAAGTTCAAGGCCATCTTGGGCTATAAAGTGAGAGCTTTGTTTGTTTGCTTTTTTAAAGATTTATTTATTTTATTTATATGCGTACACTGTCACTGTCTTCAGACACACCAGAAGAGGGCACCAGATCCCATTACAGATGGTTGTGAGCTACCATGTGGTTGCTGGGAATTGAACTCAGAACCTCTGGAAGAGAGACAGTGCTCTTAACCACTGAACCATCTCTCCAGCCCTGTTTGCTTGTTTTTCAAGAAAGAAAAACAAACTAAAAGCCAGAAAACAAAAAAACCCAAATACCCAAAAGTCAGTATTCTAGAGAACTAAGTAAAACATCCATGAGTCTGGCTTACCTGATGGGGTGGGCCTACTTCCACAGCCTTACTCAGCCATCTGGTGTGCGCCCCACATACAAGTAGGCATGTCACATCTGTCACTTAGGAAAAGCTGGCAGTCTGGTTTATATATGTGATAGCAATTTGAGCATGTTGATGAGAAATTCAAATTAAAGACAAAAGCAAGACTAGAGGCAGGGCTGGACAGGGGGCAGGGCCAGGTAGTGGGGTGGGGCTGGGTAGTGGGGCTCCTGCCTAGCATTTGTGAGGCTCTGGGTTTGATCCCTCACACTGCAAACAGTAACAGCAAAGAATCCAAAAGCAAAGGCTGTGTGAGCCGAACAACTCCAGTTGGGGCTTTTCAGTTAGTGACAGCTCACTCAGAAATGGCAGCTTGATTTTGAAAGCCCCTGGGAAAGCTCAGGTCTAAGGGCTCAGCTGGTGGTCTTGTCCTCTCTTCCCTCCCTTAGTGACAGCATCCTCTACCAGATGGTGTATTCCTACGGCTCCGGGGTGGTGTGGGCCCTTGGCATCGTTCCCTTCAGCCATGTGAACATCGTCAAGTTTAACGTGGAGGATGGAGAGATTGTTCAGCAGGTACAGAAGGCACCTGGCTCCTTGTGGGTGGTAAGGAGTTGATGGAGGCCGCCTTTTCACGGGGGTCCAAGGAACTTGGCAGGGCAGTTGCAAGAGCAGCTTGTGTTCCTGATGCCCGTCTGTTGCTGCTGGCTACGGGCTGCTGGCTTGTCCTCAGCGTGCGATTAAGGCACTTTGTTAACACACAGTGCTCTTTTGGGCTGGCTGAAGAGCTACTCAGACCTAGGCACTGTCTCTTTAAGAGTTTCTAAGGGAGCTATGAAAGGATGGGAGTACAGCCTGGAAGAACCCCTGTGACCCTCAGGCTCACTGTGTAGGCCAGGCTGGCTGGCTTCAAACTCACAGATTCCTGGACCTCTGCCTCCGAGTGCTGGGATTAAAGGTGTGCCACCATGCTTGGCCAGGCATGCATTTTGAGCTTGAGCTGGCGGGATTCCAGTAGTTATTCTGCTGATTTGCTGAGAGGGACCATGGTGATCTTCATGAGTGTTGTAAAATCTCTCCTCAGGTCAGGGTTTGGACCCCCTGGCTGCAGCACCTGACTGGAGCCTGTGGTGTTGTAGACGAGGCTGTCCTGGTATGCCCAGACCCCAGCTCACATTCGCTCCACACTTTGGCCCTGGAGACGGAGTGGGAACTGCGGCAGATCCCCCTGCAGGTGAGAGGCTGCTCTTTTGGTCTGAGATGTCACCTGCTGTAGGGTGGAGGAGGACTGGCAGGATTGCTTAGGGACAAGCAGTGTTTCCCTGTGAGGTTGCTCATGCTTTCCTGAGCTGTGACAGGCATGGGGAGAGGGTTAGCTCTGGCTGACCTGTTGTCAGAGGCTACAAGCCATGGTCTCTTTTGGGGACCTTGAATAGGGGCTTCTGGAGCCATCTGCCCTAGTTTAGAACTGCTCCCTGGCAAAGCAGGGCAGACAACCATGGTCTTGATGGTGTGGGAGGGGTAAGCTTCTCACCCTTCTTCTTGTTTCCCTAGTCTCCTGACTTAGAATTTGGAAGTGGATTCCAGCCCCAAGTGCTGCCCACGCAGCCCAGCCCAGTGGCTCCTTCTCGGGCCCAGTTCTTCCTGCAGTTGTCCCCGGGCCACTATGCTCTACTGCACTACCACCACGGCGCCGTGACTCTGCTCAAAAACTTTCCCCAGGTAACTGCAGGCCGAGCAGATGCTAGGACTAGAGGGGTCTTCCAGGACAAAGCTAGTAGGAGGCAGAACTTTTGAACCTTGACACGTTTGCCTTAAGTCCCACTGTCTGGGAGCTGCTATCTCACTTTCCTTGCAGGCCACACTTATAAGCTTTGCTACCACAGGGGAGAAGACAGTGGCTGCAGTCATGACCTGTCGCACTGAAGTGGTGAGTACTATGGGATCCCTGACAGTCGGTGTCAGGGTATGTCGACCTGTTCATGGGTAGGACACTGCAGACAGATGAGTTCTCCTCTCATCTCTACAGTAGGAACAGGATCCTAATGGCTACCTTACTCCCCCCCAGTCTGTTACGGGTTCATAGGCTTGCAGGGTGGGCCATAAGAAGTAAGATTTGCCTTCTGACTGTGCTGAGAAGACAGAAGTTTCTGGGAAGTAACCGTTGGCTGAGGGTTCTCTCATCTTCTTTCTCTAGCAAAAACCTGGCAGTGCTGGAGATGGGTCTGTGGCGAGCTTCCCTGAGACATCTGGTGCACAGGTAGGGTGTGGCATTGGGTGGTGTGGCAAACCTGGTAATGCAGGAGTCATTCAAGAAACCAAGATCAACTGAGGCTACCAGGTCCCCTCAAGTTCTCAGCTTCAGGTGGGGTCCACGTACTGTCAGCTAAATGGCCTGTCTTGTCCCTTCTCATGGCAAGATGAAGAGGAAGACTCCAGGGATCTCTTCTTCTTTTTTTTTTTCTTTTTTCTTTTTTTCGGAGCTGGGGACCAAACCCAGGGCCTTGCGCTTGTTAGGCAAGCGCTCTACCTCTGAGCTAAATCCCCAACCCACTAGTTGTGATCTTGTTCATTTACTCAGCAACTTTGTTTCCGCTCTCTTGACTTTGCACATGTTTCTTTTCTGGCCCATTCCTTCTCTAGGGGGTTTGACTGTCTTTTGATACACTTTAAGGGACTTATTGTTGGCTTGTGCTGTGTGTACTTCTAGGACTCTCTGGCTTGCTTCAATCAGACCTACACCATTAACCTGTACTTAGTAGAGACAGGTCGGCGGCTACTAGACACTTCGATTTCCTTCAGCTTGGAGCAGAAGGGCACTCGACCTGAGCAGGTAAGATAGCCTTGGCCTTCACACTCTGTTCTCTGGGCTTCATATCCTTGGGGCTGGGCCACAGCTGTAGCCCTGGATTAGGGCTTTCTGAACAAGGTTCTGAGTTCCTCCAGAGCTCCTGCTGCTATTGTCATTTTAGATATATTATTTTATGTGTATGGGTGTTTGGATTGCATGTCTTATGTGTACCACATGGGCACATGGAACATCTGATCCCCTGGGACTGGAGTTACAGACGGCTGGGAGCTGCCAGGTGGTAATAGGAATTGAACCCCGACTTCTGCCAGAGCAATACGTGCTCTGACTCCCCAGCCCCACCTTTGTCCAGCAGTTGATGTGTGTGAGGCCCTGCACTTAGCTTTTGGTCAGCGTTAATCCATAGGACACCTTGGCAGTCTCGTGGGTTGGTTGTTACTGGCCTGGTTTGTGAATGTGCTGGTTGCCCAGGGCATTTTGAGCCATGGAGCTAGTAAGACATGTTGCTGGGGTTCAGACTCCAGACTGACTCCCTAGATGTAATCTTACTCATCGTTCTTCTGGAGACATTGAATTGTGTCCCTCAGCTTCTGGGATGGGGCCTTTTCATCTCTAAAATGGGAAGTCCTGGCCTGGCCTTCTGCTCACCTTGTTGGGTCCAGCTGGGGCATGAAGGAAGTCAAATACTTGCTGTCCTTCATAGACGCATCAGAGAGAGCCTCAGCTCATTGCTGGCTCTAAAGAACGTGTGCTTTCTTGGTGATGTCCAGATAATCGCTGTATTGTTTAGACATCAAGTCATGCCATGGCCTGGACTTCAGCCAAACCCCAACCCTTTGAATCTTGGGGTCCAGTACCTTAGAGCCATTTGACTTCTTCTGTTTGGCTTATAGCTGTACGTCCAGGTGTTCTTGAAGAAGGATGACTCGGTGGGCTACCGGGCCTTGGTGCAGACACAGGACCATCTGCAGCTGTTCCTGCAGCAGCTTGGTAAGTGCCTCATGCAGCCATGTGTGTCTCTGCCTGCTCTAAATTCCAGTCAGTGTGGTAGAGGGGGATGGAGGGTTGTACTCAGGCTTGGGAAAGATTCATGCAGAGTGTACCCTGTGAATTTGCTGAGTTCCTTAGGGGTGTAAATTGAGATAGAGAAGTTCCTCACTTGACTGTTGATCTCATGAGAACTTTTACATAAGACTTGAACTCTGAGCCACCCCTAAGCATCTCCTCAGGGCTAGGGAGCCAGGCTGAGCTCTTCCAAACCGATTCCTTGTAGCCGGGAAGGTGGTGTTGTGGAGCCGAGAGGAGTCCCTGGCAGAAGTCGTGTGCCTGGAGATGGTGGATCTCCCCCTGACTGGGGCACAGGCTGAGCTGGAAGGAGAATTTGGCAAGAAGGCAGGTATGAACCAAGGGAGGCTGCTCCAGGGAGGGCTGGCTGGGTTTATGGCCCTCACTGTGTCCCTGACTTCTGGGCTCAGTCAAGTGTTCTGAAGGAGTCCTGTGACCAGTTTCCGGTGCATCAGCAGCCCTGTGGCTTAGGCAGCCACACTTTTGCTGAGTCCCTCTAGTGAAAGGTCCTGAGGCAAAAACGTCTTTGCTTAGTATAATAGTAGATGTCACTGCCTACTTGATGTTGTCAGGCTCCGTTTCACACACCTTCACCCATTGTCTCCAGTGCCACAGGCACATGTACCTAAAGAGACATGACTGGAGATAGCCCTGTGCTCTCTGAGCCAGCAATGGCTCCATCAGTGGTCATCTGATGAACCTGATTCATTCCTCTCCAGTGCAGTCCTGTCCCCCGCACCCCCCATCCATTCATCCAGCTGTCCAGGAGGCAGCTGTTGAGGGCATCGTCTAGGTCAGGTACACTGCTAGGTATTGTGTATTTTCTTAAGCTGACAATTAACTTAACTTTACCATCTATTTCTGCTGCTGGACCCAGCGATTCAAGGTAAATCTTGCTCTTGCTGCCTGTTATGTTTTGTTTGCCCACATGGCTAGCATTTGGTTAGTTTTTCTGACTTGCATCAGTGAAACACACAGTGTGTATGTGCAGACCGTTCTGCTTGTGACTTGCTGCTCTTTGAGTTGTGGTTGGAGGAAAAGAGATGAGCAAAGATTATTCCCTTAGTGAGTACTTCCCACACACTGACGTTAGTGTGACAGTCCATATGTCTGTCATACGATCTGTTCCTTATAACAGGCCTCTGGGATACCTGCCTTCTCATAAAGGAGGGGCCAAAGGCACAGAGGTCAAGCACATTTCTCAGGGTTGCTCAGCAGAAGACACTAGAGCTGGGATTTAATTTATGCCGAGACCTTCTTCCTTACTATGGTATCCTGCACCTGTCACGTCTCTAAGGCAGGACACTTTCAGGGAGATGCCTCACCAATGGAGTCAGGAGCAAGGGAGAATGATGGCCTTAGGAATAGATTGCAGAAAGGGATGCTGGGAACAGGTTAGCAAAGTAGAATGAAATAACGGGAGACCATTCATGCATGCACCTGCTCCTGCTGCACCCGAGGCCCACACTTATGTGCTTTCCCTTGGTTGTCCCGGCATGGCTGTATCCTGCATGGCTGATTCTTACCTCTTATTCTCCTATTACAAGATTCTAGGTAGGGGAGGTCCTAAGAGCGAGGTAAGGAGGCTTTGGAAGATTCTGCATGGCTGTACCAGAGTGTGGGATTGCTGGCATCTTAAATAGAATGCCTGGAGCGTGACTGGCTGGAAGGTTCTTCAGGAGAGGGAGAGGTCCCTCCTGGGAAAGCACACACCTTGCTGGACTCCTAGTCTGATGGAGCGCCCTCCTTCCTCCCGACACCAGATGGCTTGCTGGGGATGTTCCTGAAACGCCTGTCTTCCCAGCTCATCCTGCTCCAGGCCTGGACTTCCCACCTCTGGAAAATGTTCTACGACGCTCGGAAGCCCCGAAGCCAGATTAAGAATGAGATCAACATTGACACCTTGGCTAGAGATGAGTTCAACCTGCAGAAAATGATGGTGATGGTAACAGCCTCAGGCAAGGTGAGCACGGGAGCCTGAGGGAGCAGAGCTTTGGTGTGGGTGCGGGCGCGGGCTCGGGCTTGCTCTGTTCCAGTTCACAAGGATAGAATTGGCTCTTCAGTTTTTCCTGTCACGAGTCAGTATTTGTTTTTCTTGCAGCTCTTTGGCATCGAGAGCAGCTCTGGCACCATTCTGTGGAAACAGTATCTGCCCAATGTTAAGCCGGACTCCTCCTTTAAGCTGATGGTCCAGAGGACTACTGCCCATTTCCCCCACCCGCCCCAGTGCACGCTGCTGGTGAAGGACAAGGTGAGGCCAGCCACCGTGTGCTGCTGTCTGCATATGTCACAGCCGAAGTCTCTCCCATGTCTTGGGCATTCTGTGGGAAGCTCTTGGGATGGAAGTCTTGTTTTTGCCAGTTTCTGGCCTGGGTGGAGGAACCATCCAGCTGCAATGTGGAACTGGCTAGGAACCAGATTCACCCTCACTGGCGCTTTTCCTTAGCAGTTAGGCTGTCCCCGGTAGCTGAGTGTCTGATTCCTTTCTGAGAGAAAGCAGGCTTTCATAGACTCCCAAAGCTATTATGATTTCTGCCTCCAGAGTTTGAATGGATTTTCATGGACCTGGTTTGTGAGGTAGGGTTTGGTAGATAACTCTTTTGCCCTCTGCAATCATTAGATGGTTGAGTTGTGCTTGACTTGGTTTGGGGACCCATGGTCTCACTATGTAGCCCTGGCTAGCCTGAAACTAGCTGTGTAGCCCGAGTGGCTTCAAGCTTGCAGAGAGATGAAGATGCGAGAGTTAAAGGCATGTACCGCTACCCCTGGCTGGCATTTGGCTTTGATTTGCTCCTTGGCATGCTCAGTTCTTACCGCGACTTGGAGCTGGAAGCAGTCCAGCCTTTCTTCACATCAGCCTAGAGACCTGTCCTCTTCCGCCAAGATTTTACCTTCATGAAGATGGCAGAAATCAGGGAGTTCCTCATGGCTTAGTTCCTGAGCATCCTGGCTCACCTGTAGGGTGTGTGCTCCCTCTGTGTCGGAATCTAACTGTTTTCCTCCCATTGCAGGAAACAGGAATGAGCTCTCTGTTTGTCTTCAACCCCATTTTTGGCAAGTGGAGTCAGGTAGCTCCCCCAGTGCTGAAGCGCCCCATCCTGCAGTCCTTGCTTCTCCCGGTCATGGATCAAGACTATGCCAAGGTGTTGCTGTTGGTGGATGATGAATACAAGGTACTTTGTGCTGTGAGGAATGGAGTTTTCTGTGTGGAGCTGGCTGTGGGATGGGGTGTCAGACGCAGGCATTCACCACCACACCTGGCCATGGTTTTATTACCTGAATTATGTGTTTTTATGTGCACTTCAAGTGCATGTAGCTGCAGAGACTAGAAGCATCAGATCCCCTAGAGCTGGAGTTATAGGTGGTTACAAGTCTCCCAATGTAGGTACTAGGAATTGAACTGGTGACCTCTGGAAGAACAGTACATGATTTTAACCACTGAGCTAATTCTCCAGCCCCCAGCACTGAGGTTCTTTTTTTTTTTTTTTTTTTTTTTAAAGATTTTATTTATTTACTGTATGTATGTGAGTACACTGTCACTGTCTTCAGACACACCAGAAGAGGGCATCAGATCTCATTACAGATGGTTGTGAGCCACCATGTGGTTGCTGGGAATTGAACTCAGGACCTCTGGAAGAGCAGACAGTGCTCTTAACCACTGAGCCATCTCTCCAGCCCCCGAGCACTGAGGTTCTTAACAGAGCCACATTTAAGCCTTAAACAGACCCAGTGACTTGTTTTATGATTTACTGCTTTATGCTTAAAGCTTTCTGTAGTGGGCAAGCACTAATGGCTCTTGAGAAATGGGCTTCAAGGTTTCTGACTTGAATTTTATTTATTCTCCTGTGTTTTCAAGGTCACAGCTTTCCCAGCTACTCGGAATGTTTTGCGACAGCTACATGAACTTGCCCCCTCCATCTTCTTCTACTTGGTGGATGCCGAGCAGGGGCGGCTCAGCGGGTATCGGCTTCGCAAGGTAGGGAAGGAGCAGCTCTGGGGTTTTCCTGATGTCTGGATAAAGAATGGCCGTGATACCCAATTCAGGTGCACCCATTTGTTGATGCCGGGTGGGCAACTGCTGTGTGGACGTGATCCTCAGTACTTCAGAGGTGGGGATACAGATCTTGTAGCCCAGGAAGGGTGTGCCGTCCTGTCTGAGGAAGGAGGCAGGTATGAGGCCTGGATTGAGCATACAAAAGTGACGCTGTCGACTGTGCAGCAGACCATCTGCTTTGGACTCCTCTTCCCAGAAATGGATCAGTTGGCTCTGAAGGCGTTCAGCCCTCCCCAGTATTCATGCACGCTGGCTTTGAAGTTTACAAAGGGCTGGCCTTGTCTTTGGTAGCAGGGCTGTCTAGAAGGAACTTTGTGTGGTATTTGGTCACCAGAGAGCCCTCCTCTTCTGTCCTTTAGCATGTTTTGACAGACAAATCGAGAACAGACATTAACAGCTTAGACCCAGCTCAGACTTCGTGGTTCAGCTTGACTGCTTGCTAACCTGTGGTCTAGAACATACTATATCCCAGCCCTGTTTTCAGGTGTGTAAAGTAAGACAATGAGGGTAACAAGGAGGCGCGGCAGATGAAGGCTCTCACTCCAAAGCTTGACAATCTGAGCTCTGTCCTTTAGACCCATGTTGGAAGGAGGAAACTACTGCCCACAGAGTGTTCTTTGACATGTATACATATATATATAGAGAGAGAGATAGATAGATAGATAGATAGATAGATAGATAGATAGATAGATTCATTCTCTGACCTTTACATGTATATACATGTAGATAAATGGATAGATGGATAGATAGATGGATGGATGGATAGATAGATAGATAGATAGATAGATAGATAGATAGATAGATAGATAGATAGATAGGAGAGATGCTAAAGCAGGGAGCTGGGAATATAGCTCAATCCACAATTCCAGAGCTCAGGAAGCTGAGACAAGAGGATTGCCATGAGTTCAAGACCAGCCTGAACTCCATAGTGAGACCCTGCCTCAAGATAATAAATAGGTGACTAGGGTTCGAGGCAGAAAAGACATTAAATGGGAATGCAGATAAATAAAGCTCAGTTCTCCAAGTAGGAGATCATTCCATGAGCTACGTGGATGCATGTGTCCCTGCAGCCATGCTTACAGCATTACCAATAGACAGCACACAGTTGGCAGGGACGGCTGGGGATGGGGTGAATGGATGTGTATGTGTTGCTCATGAGACCTTTTTATTTCTTTGAGATGGGGTCTCTACATAACCCTGGCTTTCCTGGAACTCAGGAGGTAGTCCAGGCTGGCCATGACCTCACAGAGCTCTGCCTGTTAGGGGAACGTTATACCCTTCTCAATGGCAGTGGGTTCACATAGCTCTGATTCTTTACTATTCCTTTTATTTTTATTTGCATGTGTGTGGTTTTGCCTGCATATATGTTTGTGCACCGTGGAAGGCCAGAAAAGTGTGTTGGGTCACCTGGGCCTGGATTCACAGGTGCCCGAATTGTTACGTGGGGAACAAACCCAGGTCCGCTGCGACAGCAGCCAGTGCTCCTCACCACTGAGCCATCTCCCCAGCCTTCTAATATTTTTAGTAAAAATTTATTAATAAGGACTGGAGAGATGGCTCAGTGGTGGCTCCTAACACCATGTCAGATTTTGCCTGTAACTCTAGCTCCCGGGAACTCAATGTTCTCTTCTTGCATCCACTGGTGCTTACACACATGTGCCCTTACATACACTATACATAACAGTCAAAGCCAGCAATGTAGTTCCAAGGTTGAGAGCACTAGTCGTTCCTGTAGAGGACCTGGGTTCATTTCCCAGCACCCACGTGGTGGCTCACAACAGCCTGAACTGCTGTCCCAAGGACCCAGTGCCCTCTCCTGACCTCTAAGGGCACTAGGCATGCATGTTTGTGATCCTCTTGTCTCAGCTTCCTGAGCTCTGGGACAGTTGGCAGGGCTATATTCCCAGCTCCCTGCTTTAGCATCTTCCTTATTTCCTCAATTAATGAAGTTACATTCATTTATTCTCTGTGAATGTGGGGGAGGCTGAACTCTGGTGGTCAGGCTTGGCAGCAAGCACCTTTGCCAGCTAAGCCATCTTGCCAGGGCTGGTATCTTTCTTTTTCTTTGAGTCATGATCTCACTGTGTAGTCCTGCCTAGCTGGTGTGGCATGTATGTATGATGTAGATCAGGTAAATCTTTATTAAACCGAGCCTTTCAGACTTCTTCATAGCTTTGTTTTTGTGTGTGTATACATGTTTGTGAGGGTGTAAGTGCACATATACATGTTTGTATAGTGGCTAGAGGACAGCTTTGGCTGTCATTTCTCAGTGCTGTTCTTTGTGGGGTCTCTCACTGGGCTGGAGCTCACAAAGTACGCTGGGCTGGCTGGTGAGTGAGCCTCAGGGATCCTTGACTCCACCTTCCCAGTCCTGGGATCCTAAGTGCGGCCACCAGCAGACTTCCTTTACCTGGGTCTGGGAATCAAACTCGGAAAGCATTTCACTGCCTTACCTGTAACCATGCGGCCTGAGCTGAGTCTGTTCCTGGTCCCTCCCGCATTTAGGCCTCCACTATCACACCGCAGGCTGGGCCAGCTGGAGCGTGCCTCTGACGGGCCCTGGTCTAGCTCGGTATCACAAGCACTCTTGCTCCTCCCTAGGATCTCACTACAGAACTGAGTTGGGAGCTGATCATCCCCCCAGAAGTGCAACGGGTCGTCCAGGTGAAGGGGAAGCGCAGCAGTGAGCACGTGCACTCCCAGGGCCGGGTGATGGGGGATCGAAGCGTGCTCTACAAGGTACGCTGTGCCTCCTGGCACGGAAAGGCTGGGTTTTCTAATTAATTAGTTTATTTATTTTTAATTTTTATTGGAAATATTTCTTTATTTACACTTCAAATGTTATTCCCTTTCCCAGTTTCCTGTCCATAAGCCCCCTATTCCCTCCCCCTCCCCCATAAGGGTGTTCCTCCCCATTCACTCCTCCTTACCTCCCCCCAACATTCCCTTGCATTGGGGGTTCAACCTTGGCAGGACCAAGGGCTTCCCCTTCCACTGGTGCCCCAACAAGGCTATTCTCTGCTACATATGCAGTTGGAGCCCTGGGTCAGTCCATGTGTAGTCTTCGGGTAGTGGTTTAGTCCCTGGGAGCTCTGATTGGTTGGCACTGGTTTTATATATTAATATGTATTGTTTCTAGATTTTTTTTTTTAACAAGTCAGAGTCTCATTATGTAGCCCTGGCTGGCCTGGAAGAGCACCTTGCCTCTGACTCCTGGGTGTTGGTATTTAAGTCATAGACTATCGTGCCCTACTTATATTACTATTGATAAGTATTTTTTTTTTTTTTTTTTTTGGTTCTTTTTTTCGGAGCTGGGGATCGAACCCAGGGCCTTGCGCTTCCTAGGCAAGCGCTCTACCACTGAGCTAAATCCCCAACCCCTATTGATAAGTATTATATGTTATTATATCATTATGCTGTATTATTACATGATTTATTTTGTATGTGTACCGTGGCCTATGTGTGGAGGTGCTGTGTATGTATCCAGGGCTTCTGTCACCTAGGAACAGTACTCTGCCATCAAGCTATGTGCCCAGCCTGTACATCCCCCCCCCCCCCCCCAACCCCTACCTCGGGATCTGGGCATGGCAGGAGCCGCCATCTTCTCTCAGTGCGTGCTCTATGGAACTCCTCATTAGATGCTTGTTTTATTAATAGTACAGGTAGGACTACAGTCTTCTGGGGTTTAAGGTTAATTAGTCCATCAGAAATTTCACATAGGTTTTGTGACATTTTGTGGGCTTCAAACTATAGCTCATATAGAAGAGTGGCACACTTAACTCTCACTCAGGAGGCTGAGGCAGGAGGATTGAAACTCAAGGGCGGTTTAGACTATGTAGTGACACTCAAGAGTGGTGGCGAGCAGACGGCTCAGCAGATGGCTCAAGGGCACTTGCACTCAGCGCCCGTACAGTGGAAGGTAAAATGGCTGCATCATAGGGCTTCTGAGAGGACTAAGGGATACGCTAGGCATTCCTTGTGGCCCTAGCCCTTGGAAACCATGTAGGGAGCTGTTTTGCTCAGTAGTCCCCTGCCAGGCTGCAGAGCTCCATAGTGGCCCCAGGCCTCAGGGCTCACAGGAGAACCAAGCATGACATGTTACCATGGTGGGTCCTAAAGTTTGTCACTGTGGTTTCTCTCCCCAGAGTCTGAACCCCAACTTGCTGGCTGTGGTGACGGAGAGCACGGATGTCCATCACGAGCGCACCTTTATTGGCATCTTCCTCATTGACGGTGTCACTGGCCGCATTATCCACTCCTCTGTGCAGAAGAAGGCTAGGGGCCCTGTCCACCTTGTGCATTCAGAGAACTGGGTGGTGGTAAGGACTCACTGGCAGGGACACAGCAGCTCAGGAGGTCCCTGAGTCTTATGTCCTTTCCAGAAACAGCAGCTAAATTGTGCTTTCTGAGGACTCCAGCCCCCAGTAGGCAGCACAGGGTCAGACAGGATGGGGCCTGGGGATCAGGGCTGACTGGGCTGTTCCACTCTTCCCATTGACTGTGGGTCCTTGAACCGATCTTGTGAGCTCTTTGGTTGCACTGTGAAGTAAGGAGAGTAGTGGTCTCCTCGGGGTTAACTGGGTACAGTGTACCTCATCAGCACCCAGAAGTTAGCTGCTGTTACCAGAGAACAATAGCAGTTCCTGTGCCGTGGACACAGTGGACGATCTGGACAAAGCCGTTAGTAATAGAAGGTATAAAATTGCAATAAGGAAGAAGAGCAGAGAGCAGCTGGGTCTTTTCCTCCCTGGCCTGCAGCTGCTGGGAATGGTGTTCCCTTTCCAGGTGTCTGACACGAAACCCCAATTGCTTCCCCTTCTGCTCACAGTACCAGTACTGGAACTCTAAGGCTCGGCGCAATGAGCTGACGGCCCTGGAGCTCTACGAGGGCACTGAGCAGTACAATGCCACTGCCTTCAGCTCCCTAGACCGACCCCAGCTGCCCCAGGTCCTCCAGCAGTCCTACATCTTCCCTTCCTCCATCAGTGCCATGGAGGCTACCATCACCGAGCGGGGCATCACCAGCCGGCACTTGCTCAGTGAGTGTTGGGAGGAGGGCTTCAGCTGTCGAGAGGCTGCTGGGAGGATGCCCCACTTCTGCTTGCTTCCTTCAGCTCCGCCTGCCTTTGCCTAGTCCTGGATGTCATGAACCACTGCCTGCCTTTGGTGCTTTCTCCCATCCCCAATTGAGAAACCTGTCCCCAGTGTCATTTGTTTTAGCTACATACATTTTTTAGGTTAGTATTCAAAATACTGGGTTTCCCTTAGGCATTGTCATAGAGCTGTGTCATTATTCTTTGTTCTTTGTGCTCTTCCCCTCTGCTGGTCACTTCCTTCCCTCTACAGAGTCCCTCTTCTGCCTCTGTGCAGCATGGACTTCCCCAGGCTCTCTCATCCACCTGCCATCTCTTCTTTTCTTTCATGGTCCTCTTTCTACTTTTATGACAACACACACACCACACACACACACACACAGACACACCACACACACAAACATACACACACCACTCACACACTACACATACAACACACCACACACACATGCCACACACATACCACATATACACCTACTACACACACAAACACACATCACACACATGATTCACACATAACACACTGTAGGAATTTTACAACAACAACACACCACATACACATACACACATTCACACCACACACACACTCACACCACACACACACTCACACCACACACGCACGAGAGAGAGAGAGAGAGAGAGAGAGAGAGAGAGAGAGAGAGAGAGAGAGAGGAACTTGTCTTTCTGTATCTGACTTCATGTCTTTGTTGTTATTTGAGACAGGATCTCACATTGCCCAAGGTAGCCTCAAACTCTGAATCTTCCTGCCTCCACCTCTTGAATGCCCAGCATCCTGATTTCTGGTTTGTTAGTTTTTGAGATAGGGTCTCTCTACATAGCCCTGACTGCCTGGAATTCACTATGTGGCCAGGCTGTCGTCAAACCCCAGTGATCCTCTCTGCCTCCCAAGTGCTAGGACTAAAAGTGTGCACCACTATGCCTGATCCTGATGACATGTTTTAATTTCCTCAAAATTTATTTTATGTGTATGGGTGTTTTGCACACACTGTGTACCACATGTATGCCTGGTGCTCAGGAAAGCCAGAAGAGGGTATTAGATTCACCGGACGGAAGTCACAGGTAGTTACAAGTAGTTGTGGGCTGCCTTGTGGAGTTGAGAATCAAGCTCTGGTCCCAGAAGGACACTAGTGCTCTAACCACTGAGTGCTGTCCCCAGTGCTCCTCCAACCCCTCACCATTTCTTTTCTTTCTTTTTTTTTTTTTAAGATTTATTTATTTTAGTCTATCTTCAGACACACCAGAAGAGGGAATCAGATTCCATTACAGATGGTTGTGAGCCACCATGTGGTTGCTGAGGATTTGAACTCAGGACCTCTGGAAGAGCAGTCAGTGCTCTTAACCATTGAGCCATCCCTCCAGCCCCTGCCCCACATCTTTCTTTCTTTTTTTTTTTTTTTTTGGTTCTTTTTTTTTCGGAGCTGGGGATCGAACCCAGGGCCTTGCGCTTCCTAGGCAAGTGCTCTACCACTGAGCTAAATCCCCAACCCCGCCCCACGTCTTTCTTAACATAGCCTGTGCAGACTTGTGTGGAATCTAGAGAGCTCACTCAGTATAGTCTGGGTTAAGACTCGGTGGGAGACTAACAGGCTCCTGGCCCTGCTCAGGTTTACCCAAGACTCTTGGCTCTGATCTTCTACAGGTACTTAGTGTTACTTACTGTCAAGCAGGAGAGCTAGCTCTGGACCTTGTGGGACCTTTGGCCACCATTATGAAACTGCTGTTGTCCAATGCTTGCTCCTCTGCATTCTTCCTGCGTTATCCAGCAGCTACGTGGCCTCAGGCTCACTAAACTGTGAAGAACCCAGTGTCTTCATGTCAGGCACCGTCACCCATGCCTGTGTGTATTAGTGCTTTACTGTTTCCAGGAGTTTCATTTCGTTTGTTTTTGATTATTTAACAGGACCTTGGTGACCTATTTCTTTCTTAACTTTAAATCTTTATTGTAAACCTCTGTTTAACTGGCCTCATCCAGGATTCAGTAAATGTGAACCTTCATCTTTCCCCGTGCAGTTGGGCTGCCTTCTGGAGCAATCCTTTCCCTCCCCAAAGCCTTGCTGGATCCCCGGCGCCCAGAGATCCCAACAGAACAAAGCAGGTGAGGCGGTTGTGGGCACAAGGCTCTGATTGTTAGGACTGAATCCATGCACAGTGCTAGTGCTCAGTCTGCTGTGCTAGTGGCCCTGCCTCTGGGAGCTGATGCTTGGGTGGAAAAAGGACATTAAGTAACAAGCTAAGTGAATGATGTTACTGGTAAATGCTAAGGAGGAAAAAGAGTCCAGAAAGCTGTGAGGGGGCCAGGGTTGTGTGTGGAAGAATTTGAGATCAGGCCCTGGGAAGTTCCTTGGGAAGGTGATCTGAAGGTAGTTGGTTGGTGTAGGTTCTTGTATGGGTACCTGAGAATGTTCCAGGCAGAGGAAACAGACCCATAGCTCAGAAGTCATGCCTGGAATAGTGAAGGGTGAAGATGTAGGAAGAGAAGCAGGTGAGGAAGGGAAGCCTAGAGCTCCTGAATCTCTGCCTGTCTTCTTCCCTGTATTCTAAAGTCTTTTTTTCCCTTAGGGAAACCCAGAAGGGCAGGCAGTGGGAGGGATAGAGAATGGCTTGAAACAAGAAACAGGGTGGGGCTAGAAGAACCCTGAACCCTTTCTGAGGATGAAGCAGACTGAGGCACTTGTGTGAAGAGCAGGAGTTGCTAGTGGTTCAGGGTGTTGGTTTGAAAATGGCCTGACTTTCTTCTGGTGTGCAACGGTGACCATCTGTGTGATGTTTTTGTTTGGTTTTTGAGACAGGATCTCACCCTAGCACAGGCTGGCTTGGAAATCACTATAGCCCAAGCTGGCCTGGAACTTTGAACTTGAGACAGTCCTCCTGTCTCAGCTTCCAAAGTGCTGGGAATTATGGGTAGATGCTCCTGCCTGGCTTGTATTATGTGTTCTTACCACATTTGAACAACTTAGGAGTCTGGTGCTTAACCTTAGTCTCCAACCAGCCTTCCTTACAGCCCTTCACTGTTGGCTCAGCTGCTGTATTTGTAACAGTCCGACTGAAGTAGGCCTCAGACGAGATTCAGGTTTAGTGTGTGTCCTGGGACCTGGATCTAAGGAAGGGCAGCCAAGAAAGAGATCCCTTTACAGCAGCTTTTAGAGTCCCTGTCCCTACCTGTGTTTTGCAGAGAAGAGAACCTGATCCCGTATTCCCCAGATGTCCAGGTCCATGCAGAGCGATTCATCAACTATAACCAGACAGTCTCTCGAATGCGAGGCATCTATACAGCGCCCTCAGGCCTGGAGTCCACATGTTTGGTGAGTGGTCCCGTGTGGCATCTGCAGTGGTGGTCTCGTGCCTTGAGGATGCTACCTCATTCCTGACGGAGCCTGAGGTGCTGTGGCTCACTGGCTGTCTATCCCCAGTTCTCATTCTAGCTGTCTTCCAGGTTGTGGCCTATGGTCTGGATATTTACCAAACTCGAGTTTACCCATCCAAGCAGTTCGATGTCCTGAAAGATGACTATGACTATGTGCTCATCAGCAGTGTCCTTTTTGGCCTGGTTTTTGCCACCATGATCACGAAGAGGCTGGCACAGGTGAAACTCCTCAATCGAGCCTGGCGGTAAAATGGGAGCATCCTGCCAGAGTGGAGCCTCGGGGAAGAGAGACAGCTAAAGAGATATGGCCATGGACTGTTGGATCGTTGAGATTGGGTTGGGTTCTTGTCTCACTTAAGTTTTGGGGAAGAAGATGCACCTTCATGTAGAACTGCTTTGGGAATACGGTGACCCACACAGTCCTTGTGGGTCAGATACCCACCTCAGCGAGGACCTCCATGCATTTGATCACTGCTCTGTTTCCTGTATGTGCCCATCCATGGATGCTGTGGGTGTTTTGTCTTTGTTTTTTTCCTTCTGTGAGATCTCAGGTTTCTTTCTTCTGAGGCTGTTTAAATTGACTTTCGTTATCCTTTTGTGTCTCCAGTCTTACTAGACATACTCTGACATCCTATTCTCTGCCTCTTGCTTTCAAGCCTGATGGGTCAGCTCTGCCTTTAAGGTGTGCATGGCTGCCTGACTGATGGGGTGGATGCAGGAACGTTCTTAGCCAAGGTCTGAGGGTTTCTCCCTGAAGTAAGAGAAGTTAGGGAGTGAGAACTAATTTTAACCAAGTTTTCATTCCAGCCACCATTTTTTTTTTCAACCTATTAAAGCCAAGCACATAACAGTAATTTGATTTTTTTCACCCACAACCTATAATTTTTCTCCTGAGTATAACAAGGCTAAAACCTTTAATTCTCTGTCTGTCTGCCTGTCTGTCTGTCTGTCTTCCTTCCTTCCTTCCTTTCTTTTGGTTTTGGGAGACAGGATTTCTCTGTGTAACCCTGGCTGTCCTGGAACTCTCTCTGTAGACCAGGCTGGTCTTGAACTCAATAGATATCTGCCTGCTTCTGCTTCCCGAGTGCTGGAATCAAAGGTGTGTGCTACCACCTGCCTTAGGGCAAAGGCCTTTTAAAGCTACCAGATTGTCTGCACCATGGTGAGATCGTGAGGTCCCAGTACGTCATATCTCATTGTCCCTACAGGCCCCTCTAGACATCCTATAGCCCAGCTGGAGGAAAGGGTCTTTGTTAAAACCTTATTTATTCTTGATTGGGTTTTTTTTTTTTTTTTGAGACAGAGTTTTGCTCAGTAATCCATGCTCGCCTCAAACTTGCTATCCTCCTGCCTTAGCCTCCCAGTGTTGGGATTGCAGGTGTTTGCCATCATGCTTGGTAGTGGGCAAGTTTTAAATTTCATTGGTATAATTTTCTATGTGGCATTAGGCATAGAATCCAAGGTCTCTCATGCCAGGCAAGTTCTCTGCACTGAGCTCTCCATAAGGCGAGCCGTGAGGGCTGTTATTTTTCTTAAGTAGTTTTAAAATCTTACTAATTTAAGTTTTGGGGGGAGGGGCTGGAAGGAGGATGCTGGGACTCGAACCCAGGGCCTCATATGTTAGTGCACACTCTACTTCTACTACTGTGTTAGAGCCTCAACACATCTAACCTTTTTACTTATTTTATTGGGACGGGGTCTCACCATGTAGCCCTGGCTGGACTAGAACTAGTTGTATAGACCACGGGTGGGCTTTTGTGTGGGGTGTGTGCATTCCTGCCTGGGGCTTTTGTGGGGCGTGTGTGTGTGTGTGTATGTGTGTGTGTGTGTGTGTGTGTGTGTGTGTGTGTGTGTGTGCGCGCGCGCGCACACGCACTCCTTTCTGTGTGTACTCCTATATGGGCTTCTGTATGCTGCACAGAAAGAATCCTAAGTTTTATCTTGTTTGTGAATTTGGTGACTGACTGATTGTTTTTTTGATGGCTCAGTGGTTAAGAGCGCTGACTGTTCTTCCAGAGGTCCAGAGTTCAATTCCCAGCAACCACATGGTGGCTCACAACCATCTGTAATGGGATCTGATACCCTCTCTGGTGTGTCTGAAGACAGCTACAGTGCACTTATATACCTAAAATAAATAAATAATTCTTAAAAAAACAAAAAAAACAAAAACAGAAACAAAGAGAGAAGAGGGACGGCAATGATGACCATGCTCTCTGAATAAAGCTGATGATCAGTGACTTTGCCTCAGCTCTGTTTTGTGTCTTCAGAGTTCACTTCCAAGCTACTTTTGCATCCAAATTAAAAAAAAAAGAAAAAAGAAAAAAAGAAAAGCCAGATGTGGTAGCATACCCCTATAAAAGCAGCAGTTGAGAGGTAGAGGAGGGAGGGTCAGAAGTTGAAGTGTGTGACTGAAGTCGAAGGGTATCTTCAGCTACATGCTCAGCCTAGGCTATAAGAAACAGTGGTTACAAGTATCTGCTGCCTTTTCAGTTCAGTTCCCAGCACTCGCACTGGGCGCCTCACAAGCACCTGTAACTCCGCCTCAAGGAGATTCAGCATCCTCTCCCTGCTCTGCGAGTACACAAATGCATGTACAGAATAACTTTCAAAAAAATCAGGGAAAAATGGAGCTATTTAGGGCAACATGCCAACATCCTTGTCAGCGATAACCAGTTTCCTCTCCTGGGTTAGTGATCATCTGTCACTTCCAGTGACAGGCCCTATACTGCTGGCTTTGTAAGAAGCGGCCTGGGAGAAGGCATTGGGACCCATTCTGCTCTAGTTTTGTTTTGTTACAAGGTCTCACCTTGCAACTCTGACTGGCCTGAATGAACAGAGATGCGCTTGGATTAAAGGCATATACCCTAGACTCCAAGGATAGTCTTGAGATAGAGTGGCTGGAATTTTGTGCAAGATAAGTGATTCTCACCACACTATCCTGTTTTGTTTGCTTTAAGATTTATTTTTTATGAGTGTTTCCCCTCATTTGTGTGAGTGCCTGGTGCCCATGGAGGCCAGAAGATGTTGGATCCTCCAGGAACTGGAGTTAGGGATGATTGCGAGCCACCATGTGGGTCCTGGGAACTGAACTGAGGTTTCTGGAGGATTTGCCTCCTATAGTGCCTGCCAGGTTTCTACAGTACAGTTAGTCTGCAAGACTATTTTTCCTACTTATGTGCCAGAATCTTAAAGGGGTAATGGTCAGGAAGTGACCCTTTATGAAGCTCCTGATATTTCACCTTTAACTAATACCATTTCACCAAAGCTGCTCAAAGCAGGAGGCTCTGCTAAGGCCAGGGGAATGGAGAGATGGCTCAGTGGTTAAGAGCACTGATGCAGTACTGATTGCTCTTTCTGAGGTCCTGAGTTCAAATCCCAGCAACTGCATGGTGGCTCACAACCATCTGTAATGAGATCTGATGCCCTCTTCTGGTGTGTCTGAAGACAGCTACAGTATACTTAAATGTAATAAATAAATCTTAAAAAAAAAAAAAAAGCCAAGGCATAGGTGAAGTCTTAACTTTTCTCCTAAGTCCTGTGTAGACCAAGCTTGCCTTGAATTCACAATGCTCTGCCTTCTCAACCTTGAGATTAAAAGTCTGGGCCACCATGCCTGGCTTCATTTTTTTTTTTTTTTTTAAAGATTTATTTTATTATATGATACACTGTTGCTGTCTTCAGACCCACCAGAAGAGGGCATCAGATCCCATTACAGATGGTTGTGAGCCACCATGTGGTTGCTGGGAATTGAACTCAGGACCTCTGGAAGAACAGTCAGTGCTCTTAACCACTGAAACATCTCTCCAGCCCCTGGCTTCATATTATTTTTATGTGTATGTCATGTTTTGCCTGTGTATGTGTGTGCACCATGTGCATGTCTGATACTAAAAGATCCAGAGCCCTGGGACTGGAATTATATAAAGTGGTCATGTGGGTGCTAGAAGCTGAAACAGGGTCCTCTGAAAGAGCCCTTTTTCTAACTCCTTTAGCATTTATGTTTATTTATGTGTGTGTACCCCAGGCTGGGTGTGGGGAAAGGCCCAAAGAAGGTTTTAGATTTCTTGGAGCTAGAGTTACTGGTAGCTGTGAGTACAGGTGCTGGAAACTGAACCTGGGGTCTCTGGAAGAGCAGCCTGTGCTCTTGACTGCTCAACCATCTCTCTACAATTTTACATTTTCAGATCATTCCCCAGCCTGTCAGAGTTAAAAGTCCTTCATTTTTAGTTCACAAAATATTACTATTCTGGAATTCCTATCTTACTTTTTAGATTAGAATATTGTTGAAACTTGTGCTTCATATAAACTGTTTTTCAGTGTTACCCAAATTTATGTATGTTACTTTTTTTTTTTTTTTTGAGAGGTGGGGTCTTTTGTGGTAATTCTCTGCCTCCCCAGTGATGGCATCACCAAGCATGTTAAATAGATTTATGTGGATGGAGGTTCCTATAGAGTCCAGAAGAGGACAGCATCTTCCCCAGAACTGGAGTTACAGCCTTAGCAGCTAGATCTGGGTGGTGAGAATGAAACTGTTAGTCATCTTTTGAGCTCCTCAATCTAAACTTACAACATATCCCAAGGACAAACCTCTACTACTAAATTATGTATTTGAAAAGGAAGATGTTTATTCCGAGTGCCTTCGTGACACCCAAAAGCCAGAAATATTAGACTCACTATTACTGCTGATGGCCGAATGTCGTGTAGCACACCTGTAATCTCAGCACTTTGGGAGGCTGAAGCAGGAGGATTGTGTAGTGTTCCATGTCAGTCTGGGCTACAGTGGGAACGCCCGAATAAAATAAGACCACCCCCACTTCCAGACGGAACTAAAAACCGATGTGGACACCCACACCTGTAATTCCACTGGAGGTGAAGACAGAGGATTGCTGAAATCAACGGTCAATCTGTACTAAGCAGGGGCCCCTAAAACACTGTTGGATGGTCACTGACTGTAATGCTCTGGAGCCTGAGGGAGGAAGGTTCGCAGATAATTTGGCCTATAGTGACCAACTTTCAAAAACCTTAACAACGTCCTCTCAGGATTGTTATTACTGCACGGATTCTAAACATATAAATAAGTGACTGCAAAAATAGAAAATCATGAAGAAAATCATTATCAAGCGGAGGTGTGTGCAGAAAGCTAGCGAAGTGGGAAGCGCTAGAATGGCTACTCATGCGGTACCCTGGGCAGAGGAAGTGACTAGCACTGAATATCCGTGGCCTCCTCTTGCTCCTGACTGTCTTAGGATGGCGCCATTCCACTGCCTTGCGCATCTCTTCCAAATCTAAGTCACAAACTTAAGATTTCTAGGGGGTTGGGGTACCATAGTGCCACTTAATGCAGGGACCGCGCACGCGCGGTAGACCGCGCTTCCCGCGAGCATGCGCAGTATTGCTCGTCGCCGTGGCGCACGCGCTGAGGGCTTAGCTCCTCGCCCTCCCCGGTCACTCTCAATTCTGCACAGGCGCAGTACCCTGGGTTGAGCCCGGAGAAGTCAGAGGCCGTCCATCTCCTTGCGTTTTTATTGAGCGACCCGCGGCGCGCTTTCTGACGCGCTCGAGTGCGTCACTTCCGCTCCCTCCCGGGAGGCGGCGCTGGGCCGGTGGCAAGCCCCCGGAGGGAGCCGCAGTAGTACGACGAAAGATGGCGACGAGCGGCGGCGAAGAGGCGGCGGCAGCAGCTCCAGCGCCCGGAGCCCCGGCAACCGGGCAGGACACGACCCCGGGCTGGGAGGTGGCGGTGCGGCCCCTACTGTCCGCGTCCTACTCCGCCTTCGAGATGAAGGAGTTGCCGCAGCTGGTGGCCTCAGTCATCGAGAGGTACCGGGCGGCGGCGCCGGCGGGCGGCGCGGCGGGGGAGGGGGAGGGGAGGACGTGCCGAGTCCTGAGTCCACTCTGTCAGGCAGCTTCCAGTCAGGAATCCACTCCACGCATGGCTTCGAGACTCCTGGGCGCTGGGGACAAGAGCTCCTCTGGTTTCCACCCAGCTCTGTCGTGAACCATCCCTGACTTGATTTCCCCTCCCGAGCAAAACTTTTATGGCTGCTCTTGCTGGAGGGCGTGGCCGGGCGCATTTGAGTAGTGGCTGTTGAGATGCAAGGTGCTGCTTGGGCAGTGTCCCCTGACGGCCCCCACCCTCCGCCCCACCTCCGTGTTAAGGTCAGGGCGTGGATGAGTTTGCATTTCTCCTGCCAGCAGAGCCGGAGATTTACATTGGAGATCTACCACATAGTTTAATAACGGTCTTTCTTTGGTGCTATGATCACTGGGGGGCACGTGCTGTTTCTGTGACTGAAGCCACTAGTTACCACTGAATACTTCGGTTTTACTTTGCACTGTAATTGCGTGTATCCGAGATCTGAGTCCTTCTCTTCCTCAGTAGAATGCTTTCAGCCTTTACTTACCGGACTGTTGGGTTATCATGCTGTTATGTGTTCATCATACCTTTTCATACAGATTGTTAGATTGCAAGAGTCGTATTTCTTCATGGGAACGTGGCGATTTCTGTATCTACCTTTTCCTTACTACTGGGCTCAGAGCAGTCTAGACTCGGGCTTTTAAAGCCTGTTTTCTCACTTTCGTTTTCCTAGCCAAACCTTGCTGCAGTAACTCCCTGAAATTGCTAAGCAGGTCATTTTGGTTTGTCGGTCAGCAGGATGTATCTAAACGTTACTTGTAAAGTCAGAAACCGCTGTGGTTTGGCATTATGATTTATCACAATAATTGTCACTGCCTTTGATGTTTTGGATGAATAATCTTTAACAATTCTTAATAAAACAGTGACTGGGTTTGATGACTAAAGATCTAACCAGTAGATTTTCCTGCTTAATTGTGTTTAAATTGTTTTGAAGATGAAAACATGTATCAAAAATTATTCTCAAATTATCTAGCATCTTTTTATCTTACAGTCTTTTCCTCCTTTTTAAAAAAGTCCATGTGTATGTGTGTCATGTGTATTCGGATCCCTCAGGAGGCAGGAAGAAGGCTTCAGGTTCCCTGGAAGTGAAGTTACGGGCAGTCAGTCATTAACCACCCCACACTAGTGCTGGGATCTGAACTTGAGTTGGAAGAACAGGGAGTGCTCTTAACCACTGGGCCATCTCTCTGCCCTGGTCTAATCTAATTTTGTGTATGTAGGGTGGGGGGAGGGAGAGGGAGAGAGACAGACAGACAGAGACAGACAGACTCTACAGCTCAGAGGACAAGTTTTAGGAGTTGATTCTCTCATCTTAGTGTCCAAGAATTGAACTCCAGTTATCAGGCTTGGGTGCCAACCACTTACCTGTCTCCAGCCAGCTGCGTGGCCTCCTACTTCTTAACTGTTTAGATTACTGCCAGTTTTCCTGAGTCATGCTTTGTACTTACAGTCAACAATGCTCACTTCCTTGTAGCCCTTTCTCTTTTGTGTTAGGATGTGAACTGAGGTTGTAATGTCGTTTGTTGATAATGTGAATCCCATTTGCTTGGCCGGTGCATTTTAAACTCAGAACAAAACCCTTGCAACTTGGCGAATCCAAACACAGAGCTAGATTTGAGTTTTGCTAAGCGCTAGTGATCCCTCCACATTCTGAGTTACCTGGAAGAACCAGGAACTGTCTGTTTGTAGACAGGATTTTGGTCTTTATGGTTTTGGGAAAAGTGATGTGTGTTTAGTACAATGTTTTATTGGAAATCAGGAGTTTTGAAGTTCACCATTCTGGTTTCTATAGTTCAATTAAGTTTGAAGTCCTGTTTTGTCTTCTTGGGAGAAAGTTGATCATACACAAAGAATGTAGCTCTGGCTTATGTTTCTCACTGTGTAAAACAGTGTGTCATACTGAGTGTGTAGATCATTGGCTAATAGGCTTTGCTAAAGGATCAGATAGAAAGTGCAGGTCTGTGGACTGTGGGGAGCCACATGTGATATCCACATTTGACCAAGTGTAGTGTGTTTAACTTCTTACATGCCTCCAAATACACACATTGTAGAAGATTCAGCCATTAAAAGATATCAAAACCAGCAACTAGCTGGGTTTAGACTCTGGGCCCTGGTGTGCTGACCCATCCTTTAGAGCACCCTAACAACATTCTTTTTTCAAATGTTTTCTCTCCAGACAAATGCAGCAGAAATATGGAAGCATTCATTGCCTAGGGCTTTAGGCCACTCAGTATAGTGTCAGACTTCAGCCCCTGTTCCTGCTGGGGTAGGCATTGTTGCCAGCTGTTGTAAGTTTAGGGGCCCAGGCTACTACTGGGCTGCTGTTATGCTTGTGGGATGGTTCTGTCTTCTGCACTTGCCTTGTTTCTTCTCTGGTTACAGCTGCCTTCCTTTTCTCCCTTGTCCCCTTGTCCCCTGTTTTTCTGTGGCACTGTTTGTTGACCTCATCATCGAAGTCCCTGCTCCTATCTGACAGTCTGCTCACATATTGAATGCCTCCTGGAACTTCCAGGTCTGACACTGCCCCTTGAGAGATCCTCTCACTTTCTCTCTTCATTTTATTCCTTGTCTCAAGTCAGGCTTTATAATCAGAATTGACCTTTTTAGAACAGAATACATTGGGAATTCTTAGGGACTGATCTTAACTGTCTGATAAAATTGCTTGATATTAAGGCCACGTTGTGAAGTAAAGGGAAGTAGATTAGCACAGGTGAAGTGGTATATACCCTCAAAGTGTCATTAGGTCTTTGAAAGAAAATGATACCTGAGTTTAGTTGAGTATGGGTGGCTTCTATTGTCCATAGCCCACATGGCTTTTAGTACAGACTGAAAGCCTTTTAAGTGTTCCTTTCAGGACTTTGCCAGACATAGTTGGGAGCATAGCTGACACTTAGTCTATATAGATTTAAAAACAACGCCCTCACCCCCTTCCTAAGTGGCTCTGGCTTCTTTCATTGATAGCATCTTTGAAGAAATTCTGTCTTCCAGGTATTCCTTAGACCTTTAGGGCAGAGCTACTGTCTGGGACAGGGAAGTTGTTTGTTAGAACACTCCAACAGGAATGCAGATCCTTAATAGAAGTTTTGAAGAGAGCCAGTCCTGCACTGACTGTTGTCATTTGCCTTCATAAACTAGAGTGTCATAGTTGGCATTGAGCCACAGACCCGGGAGCCCATCGCCAAAAGGAAGTGTGCTTGGAGATCAGTCTTGGTGTCTGAGTATCACGTACATGGCTGATTGGTAAACATGGGAGAAAAATAGAAAAATAGAAAACTCACAATTCTTTGGTTAAATGAATAGGTATACGTGCATCTGCAGATGCATATATGTGCACGTGTGCACTCACATAAAAGTAACATGAAAGAGAGAACGTGATGGCTTTTATATTTAGGATGATGGCGGTTATTGTCTTCCACAGTCTATGAACTAGTCATGCAGTGTGTTACCTAAGGGGGGAAAGTGAGGTGAACCCCATAGTCTGTCCTTTATTTTGTCCTTCCTCAGATTCCCTTTTCTTTCTTTTTTCTTTTTTAAAGATTTATTTACTTATTTATTTAATATATATAAGTACACTGTAACTGTCCTCAGACACACCAGAAGAGGGCATCAGATCCCATTACAGATGGTTGTGAGCCACCATGTGGTTGCTGGGAATTGAACTCAGGACCTCTGGAAGAACAACCATTGCTCTTAACTACTGAGCCATCCCTCCAGCCCACCCCCCTCTTTTTTTTTTTTTTGTAAAGATTTATTTATTTTATGTGAGTACACTGTCACTATCTTCAGACACACCAGAAGAGAGAATTGGACCCATTACAGATGGCTGTGAGCCACCATGTGGTTGCTGGGAATCGAACTCAGGACCTCTGGAAGAGCAGTTGGTGCTCTTAACCACTGAGCCATCCCTCCAGCCCCTCTCTTTACTTAAATATCAGATTTGATTCTCTGACCTGGCGTCTTCTGTTCCTTCTCTTTCCACTTAGGATAGAATCTCTCATTGTCTTTGTCTAATGGTGTTTAAGGTGCAGTGAGGATATGGTTGCAAAGTTTGTTAGAAAGGCATGTTTCGGGAATGGAGGTGACGTGCCTTTTGTCTCCTCCTTTTTCCCCTGCCATGTCTATGTGTACTGTCTTCATTCTCCTTCCTACTGAGCCTTCTGCCTTTTGTTCCTCTTCTCTGCTTTCCTGGGGGAAGGGAGGGGTGATGCCATTATTTGGTGATTTTTTTTCGAAAGCTAGAGAGAACTCATGTCTGCTCTACTTTCTAGCTCTTTAAAAGCTCTTATTCCTGACCTTGTCTCTGTTTGCCCTAAGTATTTTATTTTTATATAAAATCCTGTGCATGTGAATGTATGATCTGTTTATTCATGTTGCATTTGTGTTCTGGCACATATGTGGCAGTCAGAAGACAACTTTATGCAACTGTTTCTTTCTTTCCACCTTTATGTGGGTTCCTGGGCTCAGACTCAGGTTGCCAGAGCCCTTAACCATTGAGCTGTCTTGCTAACCTACCATAAACATTGTAAGTGAAGGTGAATTCAGTACCATTTTTCCTCTACTAATACCTATCTTTCTGCCCCACCTCCACCCCAAGGTACATTTTTGTTACCTTAATGTAGTAAGGCTGCTAGATATTTGGGGGAAGACTGGATTTCTGATATTTCGTAGTGTGATCTGTGAAGCCCCAGGGTAAGACACAGATACAAATACACACAGAGGTAAGGATGGGAATATAGCTCAGTTAATAAAGTAGTTTCCTAACATCCATATAACCCACTCTCCAGCAGCATCCAAAATAGACAAGTTGTATGCCTGATGGCATGTACTTGGCACATTCCTGTAATTCCAGTACCTGGGAGTTGGAGGCAGGAGGATTAGAAGTTTAAGGTCATTCGTTTTCACTATGTGTTGATTCCCCAGTCAGCCTGAATATATTAGACCAGCAGTTTTCAACCTGTGGGCCAAGACCCATTTGGTTGTAGGGGTCAAATGACCCTTTCATAAGGGTTCCCTAAGATCATTGAAAAACACAGATATTTATATTATAGTTTGTATGTGACAGTAGTAGAACTACAGTTGTGCAGTAGCAATGAAATAATTTTATAGTTGAGGGTCACCACGACATAGAAACTGTATTAAAGGATCGCAGCATTACAAAGGTTGAGAGCCCCTGCATTAGACTCTGTCTCAAAACATCAACAAAGAGAGGCTGAGAGAAACAGCCACCTCTCAACTCTCAGCCCACGTCTCTGACTGAGCCAGGCAGCTAAAGAAGTTTGTTTTCCTGAGTGTCCATGCGTATTTATTAGTTAACTCATTTCATCATCAGAATGGGAATGAGAGCTCAGAATGTGCTCATCCTTTGGGCGCGTAGTCTTTCTCTGAGATTGGTAAACTCAAAAGCGCAGAGGTAAGCAGATCTGAACTTTCGAACAGCGCAGGGCAGTGACTCAGCAGACTATTTGGAATTAGGGAGAAGGAAAACATGAAGAAAGAGGGCAGAAAGGGAGTCTCGAGTGTGCTGTGAAGGGAAGGTGTAATGGGGAACCTTAGAGAGACCTGAGCCCCCAGGTGGAGGAAGAGCTGCCCAGGACTGGAAGGTGTTTGTTTCCTTTGTCTTACCTGTCATGACAAATAGAAGAGCGTGTCCTGCCGCCTGTGCGTCATAGCTGCTCTGGGAAGCCGGTTCTAATAAGGACCTAATCTTTGATACACACTCATTTAATACATGATGACTCCGTAGACAGCAGGGCACTTGCAGTGCCAGACTCCCGAGTGTGGTTTGACGTAACTCATCACTCACGTCGACACTTTGCAAACACAGACATGGCGTTTGGCTCTTGTATTCATTTGGCACAAAGCTAAGCCTGTTGGTGAATGGATCAACTCTGTTTACATTTCTCTTGCTGCATGGATACTTCTTGCTGGGGATTAATTCCCTGAGGAAACTATTTAACCATCTCTCTGCTCTTTGCATTTAATAAGATACATTTTGTCTTTTCTTTGCGGCCTTTGTGTCTGGTTGTTCCTTAGCTTCTGAGTTGACAAAGTTACTTAAAATGTATCCAGTCTTAATGGAGAGTTGGACTCCAGATTTTCTCAGCAGAGGGCATTTCCTTGCTAAAGACAGGGTGAGGTTTGAAGAGTTTACTATTCTGTTGCCATCTAGTGTTAGCTTTCTTCAAAGAGCCACACCCTCAGCCACATTCTCACTTGCATTTTCTCACTTGTGTTTCCTCTGTGGGGAGTGTTGGGGAGGAACCCGGCCTCACACCCTCACACGTGCTACACAAGCATTCTGCTGCTGAGCCTCGTCTCCAGCTCCCTTCTAATTTTACTTCTGAGACAGGGTTTCGGTACATAGACCTCACTGTTCTAGAACTTGATGTGTAGACCAGACTATCTTCTTGCCTCTGTTTCCTGATGCTGGGGTTAAAGTTGGGAGCCACTGAGCTGAGCTCCAACCCCTTTTTAAGAACTTCGAAATGAGTTTGAAAATGTTTTTTTCTTCGTTACCCTCTGCTTCTTATTAAACTTTTCTTCAGCAGGATATTTTAATTTAACTCTCTTAAGCTTTTTGTTGTTTGTTTTTGTGCGGTTGGGGTTGAAGGCCCTGTGTCCTGTGCCATCCCAGCCCCCATGTTGCATATAGAGATGAATAGCTGCTTCCTTCACTTCCTACCAAGTAGGGTGCTGAAAGGTGGAATAAGGCAGCTTGGAAGGAGCATGCGGGGCGTGCGCATGGTGGTCACTGACTGTTGATGGCACTGTCTTCTCTCCAGTGAGTCAGAGATCCTGCACCACGAGAAGCAGTACGAGCCATTCTATTCATCCTTTGTCGCACTGTCCACGCACTACATCACCACGGTCTGCAGCCTCAGTGAGTGCACCTGCTTTGGTACCCTGTGGGCTTGGGGAGGGGTAGTCCGGGGCTAGGGTGTCTCTCCGGGAACAATTTGTTAAGGAAATTTTGTTTCAGCAACTCCCAGGCTGTTCACCTGTGAATGGAGGCAGCTGGTGGTGTGGGGTGGTGTGATGCATGGGTGAGGGGGAGGAGTCTGTGTGTCTGTATGTCCCCACCCTTTTCCTGCCCTAGGAGGGAGGATAGAGATCTCACCTGGGCCAGCCACAGGGACTTGAAAAGCTGCTGGCTTTGTCACCTGCCTCATAGCTGTGGAGTCAGCCCATTTTATATTAATGAAAAGCACTTTATTAGTTTTTAAATATTTTCTTGCCATTTCCATTTTAATTTATGTGATTCTGTGCTTACTTGTCCTTTTTTGTTCTTTTTTTGAGATATATTTCCATTTTAGGGGTGTGTGTATGTGTGTGTGTGCATGTGAGTGCAGTTCTTAAGAGTCAGAGGGTACTGGATCCCCTGAAGCTAGAGTTACAGGGACTTGTGAGCTGTCTGTTGGGAATCAAATTTGGATCCTCTGCAAGAGCAGTACACACTGTTAACTGCTAAGTCCTCTCTCCAGCTTTTTTTTATATGTAATGTTTTTTATTCTTTGAGAGCCTCATGCATGTTTTTAGAAAGTATATATGTATATATACATATGTATGTGTGTATACTTCAGCCCGTTGTCCTTTTATCCCTCCCAACATACCCCCTCCCAACTTCATGATTTTCATGTTTCTTTTTTTATTTTATTTTTTTATAAACATGAGTACACTATCACTCTCTTCACACACCCCAGAAGAGGGCATTGGATCCCATTACAAATAGTTGTGAGCCACCATGTGGTTGCTGGGAATTGAACTCAGAACTTCCGGAAGCACAGTCAGTGCTCTTAACCGCTGAGCCATCTCTCCAGCCCCTCTGTTTCATTCTTAATAACTCACCGAGTCAGTCAGGGCTGCCTGGATGCACACAGATGCGGGTCCTTCACTGTGGCATGGGCAGCCTGCCAGAGACCACGCCAAAGAAAAATGACCCTCCCTCACCATCTATAAGTTATCGGTAATTCTTGAGCTATGATTGAGGCCTTATGAGCCCCACATTCATTCACTCATTCATTCACTCACTCATTCATCATTCATTCACTCATTCATTCATTCACTCATTCATTCACTCATTTACTCACTCACTCACTGAGACTTGGCCCAGGCTGGTTTAGTGCTCACTAAGTAGTCCAAGCTGGCCTGAAACTTGCCTGGTGTCAACGCATTTGTATTTGTGGCAGATTGATTCATTGAACGTGATGCTGGTAGGTATGGTGACATGGGCTAGCACCCACTAAGGAGGTTTCTGCTCCTTACTGGTTTTGGCATGCATATGAATCTCTTGTCTTCTTTGGTGTAGATTTTGACCTTTGCTCCCCATTTGCCGACTTTTTCCACCCTCAAAATGACCAAGGCCTATTTTATGTCATTTCAGAACGTTCATGTTTTTCAGTTCTGATGAACTCTAATTGCTCACTTAATAATCTGCTAAGCAGGTGAACTGGAAACAGCCTGTAAAGTCACTTCTGAGTAACCATCCAGTCTAGGGTTGTTATGAGCTCTGGCTGGCTTCTGGGAGCAACTGCAGGTCTTGCATAATGTCACTTAGCGCTGGTGACAAGGAGAGGTCATTCTCTAGAGGCCAACAGCATGAACTTAGGAGGCAGAGCTCCAGGACTTTGTTGTCTAAACTCTAGGTGGTTTAGCTTGTGTGCTTCAGTTTGCTCATCTGTTATAGAGAGGAAAGGGACTTCCATTCATGGTGCTGTGTGTCTGCAGTCCACCCTGGGGGACGTGAGCTGGGTGGATCAGGAGTTCAGGATCCCAGGGTTGGGGATTTAGCTCAGTGGGAGAGCGCTTGCCTAGAAAGCGCAAGACCCTGGGTTCGGTCCTCAGCTCCAAAAAAAAAAAAAAAAAAAAAGAAAAGAAAAGTAGTTCAGGAGCCCTAGGCTACATAGGGAGTTTGGGGCCAGCCTGAAGGATATATTGAGACTCTGTCTCAAAAACAAAAGAAGGGCAAGAGAGGGCGTGGTGCTTAGGCTCAATTGCTGCTCTGACAGAGGACCTGGGTTTGTTTCCTATCAACCATGTGGTGTCTCACAGCTATGCTTAACTTCAATTCTAGGGGATTTGATACCCTCTTCTAACCTCTGATATTAGGCATCTACATGGTAGTGTGTGTGTGTGTGTGTGTGTGTGTGTGTGTGTGTGTGCGCGCGCGCGCACGTGTGTGCATAAATGTATAGGCAAAATACTCAGAAACAAAATAGATAACCATAAAATATGGGAGAGGACAATAATCTCCTACGGAATAGCCTAAGGATTAGATGAGCTGATGCACTTGAAGTACAGTGTGTTTTCTGTTACTGTTATGTTAATTTCTAGTAAACACTAGGTCTATGGCTATATGAGCATTTAGCCCTTGTTGTCCAAGGGTGACAGCTGCTGATAATGCCGAGCTAAGTGCTTGCTATGTTGCTGTGTTGAGTGTGAGGCTGAGCCGTTGGCGGTTAAGTGACTGTCCTTGTTTCCTAGTTCCCCGGAACCAGCTTCAGTCGGTGGCGGCTGCCTGTAAAGTCCTCATTGAGTTTTCCCTCCTGCGGCTGGAGAACCCGGACGAGGCCTGTGCTGTGTCCCAGGTGCGAGCAGAGTCTCTGTTGGGGCCTTTATTTTAAAAGCATTGGAAGTATGGGACTTGATGGCTGGGTGGTCATCAGGCAGAATCAGATAAACCTTTTCTGAGGCTGGCAGATAGTAATTATTTGTGGGCCGTACTGCATCTGTTGCAGCTTGCCAGCAAAGGTCTTTCTATTGCAAACCTGGGGCTTGGGGGGAGCAGTGGGAAGTGAGTGAATACAGACTTCATTTACATGAGCCAGCAGTGGGTTTGCCAGCCATAGACAGGTTAGAGTCTTTCCTAAGGACTGAGACTTTCGGGATGTGTGAGCAGGGAGCAGAGAGAAAGATGTGTGACTGACAGGGTGGCAGGCTTGAAGGAAAAGGGACCTGGCCTTACCACTGTGTGTCTGTGACTGGTTGTTGCCCTGCAGGAGTGGAGGCATCAAGCTACCATGTTACGTGTTATTGAGACTTGTGAGGAATCGGTCTGTTTTAAGGCCTTGTGTTTTTTACAAAAGTTAACCACAGCTTCAAGTTGAAAACAGAAAAAAATGATACACTCTGAGAATAAGACTGATTTGCAAATGGGTTAGACCTTGATGACCATCAGTTTGGGATCTTTGCTTCAGTACTTTTCACTGAAATTTTATTCTCCCCACGTCCGCCCTCCCTTCTGGAGGTCCCAGGGATTGAACCCTGGGCCAGGTGCATGCTAGCCAGTTGCTCTAGCCCCGCGCCACACTCCTAGCCCCTCACATGGAAGTTACTTGTAGGACCCCAAATCTGACCCCATACTAGTTAGAATCCCCAAAGTATAGAATTTTCTAAAAGACATATGTGACTATGTTTATTTTCAGAAACACTTGATTCTGCTGATAAAAGGCCTGTGCACTGGCTGTAGCCGACTAGACAGAACAGAGATTATCACCTTTACAGCAATGATGAAATCCGCCAAGCTTCCACAGACAGTGAAGACGCTTTCAGATGGTGTGTGCCCTGCACACCTGGCTCCATGACCACCTCTGTGGCCACTGTTGCCTTCTGTGGGACTCTCCTCATCCTCCCCCTTTCTGTTTCTGAATTTTATAGTGGAAGACCAGAAAGAGCTGGCTTCACCAGTGAGCCCCGAGCTGAGGCAGAAGGAGGTACAGATGAACTTTTTGAACCAGCTGACCTCAGTTTTTAACCCTAGAACCGTACCGTCTCCTCCCATTAGTCCACAGGCTCTGGTAAGTTCTTTTCTCAGATATCCTCATCTTCATGTGTTAAGATGATAGAACTGGGAAAGCCTGTGTTTTATGTTTTACCTAAAAGATAGAGCATGCCATTTTGGTCAGGGGCAGACCATACACAGGATGGTGGATCTATAAAAGCTTACTGTCTAGTGACCTGTGGACATCTTGGATTGCGTGAGTTTATTCAGACACTTATACAGTGACAGATTAATTCAATGAGGCATTTCTTAGAATATATTCCCAGTTAAATGACATTTCTGTGCATGGTTTCGGTGGAAAAAACTCATACAAAACAAATCATACACAGTGAAGCAGATGTGCGCCCATCTTCCTTTGCATGGTCTGCACCATGGCATGCTGGTTGTTCTATGTGCTTTCTCAGGGCAGATGCACAGGAGCGCGTGCTGCTCTCTTCACGAGGTGTCACTCTGTGATGGAAAAATAGACAGTTTCTGAGCTGTGTTTTGCTCTACTTTTCTTGTCATTTCCTCTGGGTCGGTAGAGAGTGTCCCACGTGTAGCTGAATGTCCTGCATAGCCAAGGAGTTGCCTCCTTGTGCCTCACGAGAGCGTCTGTGTTCTCTTCAGGTGGAAGGAGAAAATGATGAGCAGTCCTCCACAGAGCAGGCCTCTGCTGTCAAGACCAAGAATGTGTTCATAGCTCAGAATGTGGCTAGCCTTCAAGAGCTTGGTAAGTACAGGTCTGCTTGCTGTTCAAAAGAGGGCCTGTCTTCTTTTTTTTCTTTTTTTCGGAGCTGGGGACCGAACCCAGGGCCTTGCTCTTGCTAGGCAAGTGCTCTACCACTGAGCTAAGTCCCCAACCCGAGGGCCTGTCTCCTTACCAAAGCATCTTGCCTGTGCTTCTTCCCTGTGGAGGACTCCAGGCTCTGACAGTGGCCCACTAGAGTGTGTGCCTCTTTGTTGATCCAGGGGGCTCTGAGAAGTTACTCCGAGTATGCCTGAACCTGCCCTACTTCCTGCGCTACATCAATCGGTTTCAGGATGCTGTGGTGGCCAATTCCTTCTTCATCATGCCTGCAACAGTAGCTGATGCCACCGCTGTTCGAAATGGGTAAGAGCTCTCTGACCTCCTCCTTACATTCTAACCAGAAGGGATATAGTGGCTCGTCTTTACCCAGGCTGTCTTTCATAAACTTGAGAAGGGAGCGTTTCTAGGGACCCTTGCTGATGTCCTCTGTTGTGTTCCAGTTTTCACTCACTGGTGATTGATGTAACCATGGCCTTGGATACCCTTTCCCTACCTGTGCTGGAACCCCTCAATCCTTCTCGTTTGCAAGATGTGACAGTGCTCAGCCTCAGCTGTCTTTATGCAGGTGAGAAGTTAGGTCCGGTTTGGTTTTTTCAGTCCCACATGGATTTGATTTGAGGAGGCCATGAGGATCCTGAGGACTCTGGCCTTCTCCTTCCTTGACTCTCTTACTTCAGAGACCATCTGATATCACATGTAGGCCAAGGAAAGTCATTACAGGAATCTAAGTGATCTACTCTTTAACTGCTGCCCTTGACTACTCGTGCGTGCGTGTGTGTGTGTGTGTGTGTGTGTGTGTGTGTGTGTGTGTGTGTGTACATTTGTATATGGGTATGTGCACATGTGTACATGGCCTTGCATGGATGCATGTGGTATGTACAGTTCTGTGTCTGTGCACATATATGTGGGTGCATGTGGAGACCAGAGGTCAACTTTGGGTGTTGTTCCTCAGAAGCTGTCCACATTTCTTCTTTCTGTTTTGAGACAGTCTCTTACAGCTCACCAAGTAGGCTGGCCAGCAAGTCCCAGGGACCCACATGTCAGTCTCCTCAGTTCTGAGGTTATCATCATGCCCCACTTTCTAAAATGGGTTCCAGCGCTGCAACTCAGGGCCTCATTTTTCCACGGCAAGCACTTTACTGACAGTCATCTCTGCCAAAACTTGTCCTGTGTGCTTGTTGGATCTCGTCGTGTTTGATGTTACTGTGTTCGATAGGAAAAACCCAAGTCTGTTCATAGGTTGAGATGAGCAGTTTCATCCCCACCCACAAGGAGTGATGGAGAATAGAGAGCTAAGGAGAATAACACAAGGCAATGCAAGGGGGCGCTAAGAGACTCGGGGACTTACAGTGCAGTTCAAGGAGAGGTTGAGTCTTGTTGTGAGATTGGATTTGAGGATGGCTTCTTGGGCAGGTGGTGTCTGAAGAGCCATGAAGAGCGGTATTCATGTTTCCATAAAGTCCCTTTCCTCCTGTTAATCAGGTTGTGATGGAAGTGGGGCCTGACAGTTTGTGTGTGTGTGTGTGTGTGTGTGTGTGTGTGTGTGTGTGTGTGTGTGTTCATTCGTGTGTACCTGCCTTTGTGAGCACATGTAGAGGCCAATCCATGTTGGTTATTTTCCTTTATTGCTATCTACCTTTTAAAAAAAGATTTATTTTTTTTTAAAGATTTATTTATTTATTTTATGTATATAAGTACACTGTAGCTGTCTTCAGACACCAGAAGAGGGCATCAGATCCCATTACAGATGGTTGTGAGCCACCATGTCGTTACTGGGATTTGAACTCAGGATCTCTGGAAGAGCAGTCAGTGCTCCTAGCCGCTGAGCCATCTCTCCAGCCCCTAAAAAAAGATTTATTTTATGTTTATGATTATTTTTTTTTCTTTTTTTTGGAGCTGAGGACTGAACCCAGGGCCTTGTGCTTGCTAGGCAAGCGCTCTACCACTGAGCTAAATCCCCAACCCCTGTTTATGATTATTTTGCCTGCTATATATACATATCTATAATATATGTGTATATATAGTCTATATATGTGTGTATATATATATATATGTATATATATGTGTGTATGTATGTATGTATGTATGTATGTATGTATGATGTGCATGCCTAGTGCCGTGTGTCTCCTGGTACTGGAGTCACAGGCGATTATGAGTGACATGAGGGTGCTAGGAATTGAACCTAGGTCCTCTGGAGGAGGAGCTGCTAATGTGCTTAACCACTGAGCTATTTCTCCAGCACCCCATCTTTTTTTTTTTTTAATTCGATTTTTATTTATTGTGATTTGAGTGTATTTCTCCCATGTGCTAAAGTCAATGGTGTGCACTTCCACACCTGGCCTTAGAGGTTCTTTTAAAGGAGTTTGAAGTGAGTGGGTGCCACATGGCTTCCATGTACATCATTTCCCATTAATGATTCCCTACTGACAATCATCCATTTGTTACCACCAATGGGTACTGTTGACACATGGGAACTAGTCTGTAGGTATGTGTGTGTGTGTGTGTGTGTGCGTGCATGTGTGTGTGTGCATGTGTGTACACATGGATGTATTCACCTGAGATTACATGTGTAGAGGCTTGAGGTTATAATCAAGTATGCCTTCCTCTATGTTCTTGCTCATTTTTGAGACAGGCTTTCTCACAGCTTTTTGGTTCGCTTAAGCTAGCTGGCTTGTGAGCTTCCAGGGTTGGCCTGACCCTGTCCTCCTCTGCTCTGGACTTGCAGACCTGCGCTGCTGTGCCAGGCTTTTCATGGTGTTGGGGATCTTTATTCAGGCCCTCATGCTTCTGCATGCAGTGTTCCTGCACTGAGCATCTCCCCACTGTCTGTAGGCCTCATTTGTGTGGTGGCTCTGGGTTTTCACAGGTGTATGATGTCATGAGTTTACTGTTACCATAGCAAACAGAACAGTCCTTGCCCAGATCCCTTCTGCTGCTGCTTTTATCTCATTTCCTCCCACCCTTTACAACCACCACACTTAACTGCCAGAGGTGTTCTGTTATTGGCATGTTGGCTGTAGCTTTTTCACACTGACTGCTTCTACTAGCACTGGACACTTAAGGTTCCTCTGTGGCTTTTCTGTCTTTGTGTCTCATTTAGATTTGTGTGCGCGCGTGTGCATGTGTGCCTGTGCGTGCGCATGTGTGCTGTTGGGGATTAAATCTACAACCTCACTTATGCCAGGCCTGTGTGTTATACTCCTGCGTTTGTAATGCAGCCTTTTTATTTTGTATTTGGAGAAGTGGTAGTTCAGTTGCCCATGCTGGCCAAGCGTGACTTGAGCTCGTGAGACTCCTGCCTGAGACTCCTGAATATTGTGGATGTAAATGTGCAGGGCCGTGCTGCCTTTGCCTGCCTTTGCCTATCATCTCGCAGGACAACTTGCTTCCATTTGTTGGCAGTTACAACTAGAGCTTCATCAAATGTTCAGTGCAGTTTCCTGTGTGCTGTGGGTCTGCTGCTCATTTTGGGGAGTAGCTGGAGTGTAACTGCTGAACTATGGCAGCACTGCCCTTTGGAGTTCTTGGAGGAATCAAGTTACAGATTTGTGGCTAGGGTGTTCCCATCTTCTGTCTTGGGTTTGGGGTGTTCTCAAGATTGGACTCTGCCTGTTCTTTCAGGTGTGAGTGTGGCCACCTGCATGGCCATTCTTCATGTGGGGAGTGCCCAGCAAGTGCGGACAGGGTCCACCAGCTCCAAAGAAGAAGACTACGAAAGTGATGCAGCCACCATTGTTCAGAAATGTGTAAGTTAAGTGTCTGGTGACATGGCAGCCTGTGACTGAAAATGGGGGAGTGTGGCTAGTTCTATTTCTCAGTGTAGTTCCCATACACCCAGCCCTGCATCAACGGCTTTCCATGACCACTAATTCTTTGTATGCACTTACGGCAAAATGCTGTTTGCTATGCCTCAAAGTAGACCAACATCCACTGAGCCCTCATGGTTTATGGAGCGGTTTGATGTGCGTAGGGTGTCTGTGGTCTCCACACCCCTTCCCCGGACAGTGTCTCTGAGGAGGATTTGACCAAGGCATTTGTTTCCATACATGCTTCCCCTTCCTGTTGTACTGGTCCAGTGGAAAACACAGTAAGCTTGTGGCAACTGTAAGCCATGAAAAGTTGACATTTACTCCGTAAGCCATTGAGGGCTTATTGGATGCTGGTCTGCTTTCAGGCTGGACATAGCGAATAGCATTTTGCAGTAATTACATAGAAAGAGTTAGTTGTCATGGAAAGCCGGTTGATGTAGGGCTGGCTGTATGAGAACTCCTAAGAAGGTGTCATGCACTGAGGGAGATAGATACAGGCAATGCCTCCTGAGGTCAGAAACTGGTGGCGGTGGATCACCAAGTGACCCGCAGACAGTTACATTTCTTTCAGTAGAGCTGGCTCAGTTAGGGTTTAGAATTGTGATGAAGACCTGATCTGCTCAGACTGTATGTCTGTCTGTTTCCTGGGCAGCTTGAGATCTATGACATGATTGGACAGGCCATCAGCAGTTCCCGCCGCGCCGGTGGTGAGGTAAGCGGCATCGGGGTGCAGGTACCTTCTGTGTGCTGTGGGTTTCCGTGCTGATGTCTGCTTGTGTCCTTCCTTAACAGCACTTCCAGAACTTCCAGCTGCTGGGTGCCTGGTGTCTGCTCAATAGCCTCTTCCTCATACTGCATCTCAGTCCCACAGCCCTGGCTGACAAAGGGAAAGAGAAGGACCCGTTGGCTGCCCTCCGAGTCAGAGACATCCTTTCTCGTACAAAGGAGGGAGTAGGCTCTCCCAAACTGGGGCCTGGCAAAGGGTATGTGTCTGCCTGGAAGCTCTGTCTCTGAATGCCGTGCTGCGTTTCCTGTTTCACAGGTGATAGCTGTTCACCCCACATCAGAGCTTGGCTATTGGCTGCTGTAGGTTGAGGGGCTATGCATACTGAGCACACTGTCCTGAGCATTAAAGCCAGCTGCCATCTTCCTCTCAGAGGATTCCCCTTCCAGCCATGTGAATTTAATAGCACAAGTAGTAATGGCCCTAGTCTCCTTGCCCAAGTGTCTGGATCTAATCCCATTTCCTCATCTGTGACAAGGAGAAAGACTGTCTGACATGTGTGTGTGTTCAGAGTCTGGGGCAAGTCTGGTGAGGGGCTTGCTAGGAAGTGGGTACCAGTGAGTGCAATTCTCTGTTGCTCAGGCGTTTCTTTAAGTGGAGTCCTCACTGCGGCCGTACTTGATCTTTATTTTATGTACTTAGCTGTATTTTATTTGCTTAGTTTTAATTATTTTAAGATTTGTATGTGTTTTGCCTGCATACATAGATGTGTACCATGCACATACCTAGTAACCACAGAAGTCAGAAGCGTGCATGAGATTCTGGAACTGAATGATGGATATTTAGGATTCCCTGTGTGGGTGCTGGGACCAAAGCTCGAGCTTCTGCAGAAGCAACACACGCTCTTTACTGCTGAGCCATCTCTTTTTGTTTGTATGGGTATTTTGGCTATATATGAGTGGGTGCGTGTGTGCACATGCCCGTATGTATGTATGTATGTATGTATGTATGTATGTATGTATGTATGTATACCATATGCATTCCTGGAAGCCAGAAGAGGGCTTCGGATTTCCTGGATCTTAATTGCTAAGCCACCTCTCACTTCTGCCCCTCTTCCTTTCCTTGTTTTATGTTTTTATGTTTTTTGTTTTGAGATAGGGTTTCTAATAGCCTAACTGGCTGGCCTCACACTTAATATGCCGCTGATGGCCTTCAGCTCCTGGCCCTTCTGCCTCCCTCTCAAGTACCAGGTTTTCCAGGAATCTGCCATCACACCCATTTTGGCTTTTATTTTCTAAGGGAAGAAGTAGCAGGCAGCAAGTCCATTATGGATTGGCAAGTATTGTGAAGAAAAGAGACCAGAGCAAGAGGCTGGTAGGAGCTGTGTTGTGTTTTATAGGAATCATTCAGGGTGAGGTGGAAGTAGATGTATTTAACATGAGTGGGACTCAGCGTGCCATCAGACATGTTCAGTGTGGGGCCAGGGAACTAGCGCAGCTAGGTGTGTCTTGCAGTCAAGAGGACCTACTCCCAGTTTTCAGAACCCAATGCCCATGTAAATCTAGCACTGGAGAGAAACTCTCTTCTGAGGAACAACATCCAGGTGTGACCTTTGATCGTTAGTTTGTTGTTTGTTGCATGGTGCGTGTGTGTGTGTGTGTGTGTGTGTGTGTGTGAGTGTGTGTGTGTGTGTGTGTCTGTGTGTGTGTCTGTGTGTGTGTGTGTCTGTGTGTAGTATTCTGTCCTCAGAGGGAAGGTTCCGATCTGTAAAGGGTTCTAGAGTGCCAGATTGGCAGAATAATGACCATTTCCAAGGTTATGATTCATTGCTAATGGTTTTAAAGGTCTGTGCTTCTGTTATTTGTATAGGCATCAGGGATTTGGGGTACTCTCAGTGATACTGGCAAACCATGCCATCAAGCTGCTGACATCTCTCTTTCAAGACCTGCAGGTGGAGGCGCTCCACAAGGTGAGGAGGCTCTGGAGTCCTTGGGTTGGTTGGTGGGGCTACTTGGCATGCAAATAGAGCATCGTGAAGGTTGTTTCTTGCCAGAGTAATATGACTAATACGCTTTGATTTTTGTTTTCATCAGGGCTGGGAGACAGATGGTCCCCCTGCAGTCCTGAGTATTATGGCCCAGAGTACCTCCACACAAAGGGTTCAGCGGCTGATTGACTCTGTCCCTCTGACAAACCTGCTCTTGACGCTGCTTTCCACTTCATACAGAAAGGTGGGTGGGAGCCAGCCATCTGTGAACTGGAGTGCGGCTGACATAGGCCATGATGTTGATGGATGCAGACTATGGTGCTGGCTTTAGAAAGGAATCCTCCCTAGATTCCTTCTCTCCTTCTCTTCCTGTCTCCTTTTCTTCCGGCCTAAGCTGGGCTTGCATTCCTGCATGCAGCTGATCCTCCTGTTTCAGGTTCTTTGGATGGCAGGCACATGATGTCACTATACCCAGCTTGACAGAGTACTTTGTGGAACTTTGGAAGTGGTTATTGATGATCAGTTTTAGCTGTCTGCTGTCCATGCTGGTCTGTGGTGACACATCTGAAGCAGAAGCATGGCGGACACTGCAGCTCCTGGCTCTGGCTCTGGGCTCACGAGCTCTGCACTCTTGTGTCCCCAGGCATGTGTCCTGCAGCGGCAGAGGAAGGGCTCCATGAGCAGTGACGCCAGTGCCTCCACTGACTCCAACACCTACTATGAAGACGACTTCAGTAGCACTGAGGAGGATAGCAGCCAAGGTAGCTAGAGATAGCCTCTGCTCACTCCTTGTGCTTCTCCGCCTGTGCTTTTATGTGTTCTCAAAATGATGTACTGTTTAAGAGCAGCTGGAGGGCCAGGGTTGGTGGGAAAGGGCTTGCCTGAAATGCGTGAAGTCCTGGGCTAGATCCCCTCCACCTGGTAAACCGGATGTGGTAACATCCCAGCACTAGGAAGGGAGGAAGAGAGGCAGAGGCTCAAGGTCGTTGTTGATACACCTTACAGAATTGAAGGCCAGCCTGGGCTAAAGAGTAAGTTGAGTGTCAAGGCTCAATGTAAATGACTGCTTTCAGCCAATCCCATGTAGCTTTTCAGTAAGAACCATGGTGTTTGTTCCTTTGTTGACCTATATTGGGGCCTCCGTCCTCCCTGCTCAGGTCAGAGGGCCATGTGGCAGGGGATTGGTTTAACCATGGGCTTGTACCTGAGGCGCTCATAGGGAGGAGGGAGCTGAAGATGTGTAGAGGAGATGGTCTCGGGTTGTTGGTTTTTGTTTTTTGGTTTTTTTTCATGCTCAAGTTTTCAGAACAGTTTGAAACACCAGGGGCTATGAGTCTTACCATCTTGGGTGTGCAGCCGATGAGACTAGTTTGCTCTTATAAATGTTTTACCCCTTTCTAGGTGGGCTGATAAGGGGAAATGGCTTCTCTTCTGTGGTTGGACCCTTTAAGTTTTACCGCACTGGAACCCATGTATAATGAGACGGAAGCACTCGTGTGCTCATTTAGATGACAGATTGACACGGTCCGCTCCCGTCTTCAGCATCAGGGTGTCCTGTGATCCTTGACTTGTGCAGTTACAGAAACAGGTTCACAAGTATAAAAACCATGCTCTTTCTCTTCAGATGATGACAGTGAGCCAATTTTGGGGCAGTGGTTTGAGGAGACCATCTCTCCCAGTAAGGAAAAAGCTGCGCCTCCACCCCCTCCCCCGCCCCCTCCCCTGGAGAGCTCTCCTCGGGTTAAAAGCCCCAGTAAACAGGCGTCTGGTGAGAAGGGCAACATCTTGGCCAGTCGCAAAGATCCTGAGTTGGTAAGAGCAGATTTCCCAGGTTCTATGGGGGGAAATTACTTGAGTAGAGTGAGTGGTTGAGCTGAGAAGCAGACGTCCGAGCTGAAGCATTTATAAGTGGGATAACTGCAGTGCTTAGCTCTGTGTCTGCAGGGCTTCCAGTAGGAAATCCCATCATTAAATAGTGTGCGTGCTTCTAGGACTGACAGCTACTATTAGCACAGTCTCTAGGGGTAAATAAATAGAAGTCGGTTGACTGGTTCTCCGCCAGAGGCTGAATGTGTCCTTGTTGGGCGTGACTGTTGTTGCCCTGAGAGTGTCATGAGTGAGTTTTCAAAGCCTCTAGCATAGGTTCTGTGCATCATAAATGTTTACTTACTGATACAACCAATATTTATTGATTATCTTCTGTATTTTAGTCCCTTTTCTGATAATTTATCAGAGTAATGAGTCAAGCACAATTCTTTAATGTAGCTTTATACATGTTAAGGTTAGGAACATAAAACACTTAAGTGTGTTTTTCTATTTTTTTAAATATCTATTTTATGTATATGAGTATATGGTAGCTCTCCTCAGACACATCAGAAGAGGGCATCGGATCCCATTACAGATGGTTGTGAGCCACCACGTGGTTGCTGGGACTTGAACTCAGGACCTCTGGAAGAGCAGCCAGTGCTCTCAACCACTGAGCCATCTCTCTAGCCCTTATATAATCATTTAAAAATTAGTTTTTAGAATAATGACAAGCTAGTTTAACAGTTGAGAAGTGAGAATATCTGTATGTATAGTAATCACTGTATAATAATCACTGTATAGTCATCATTGATATAGGGTCAGTCTCCAGTATGTTACTGGTAATGTCTTGAGGGACAGGGATGGGTCAGCTTAGAGGTTCTGCCTTACACTGTGTTTTCTGAGGTTGGTTGCGTTGAGTGGGTCTGCCCTTCTGTGCAGCTGAGTTCCAATATGGACGTTCCCACTGGAGAATTAGTGATAGTCTTCACTTTTGGAGACTTCTGGGCCTTGTGTAATTCCAGTGAATTTATGGTTGGCAGAAGCGCGGTACAGCATGGCACGGCTCTGAGCTGTTTCTGTCCTTTTTAGTTCTTAGGTCTGGCTTCCAACATCCTGAACTTTATCACCTCTTCCATGCTGAACTCTCGGAACAATTTCATCCGGAACTATCTGAGCGTGTCTCTTTCCGAGCAGCACATGGCCACCTTGGCCAGCATCATTAAGGAGGTGGACAAAGATGGACTCAAGGGTCAGTGGAAAGATTGGGTGCTGCTTCAGGGCACTCAGGCTGGTCTAAGTCCCCAAGTAACTGTCTCCCTCTGTCCGCCCGAAGGGTCATCGGATGAGGACTTTGCTGCTGCTCTCTACCACTTCAACCACTCCCTGGTGACCTCCGACCTACAGTCCCCGAACCTGCAGGTTGGTGTGCACTGTGGCTACCCAGAGGGAGTACGTTCCACTGTCCCGGGGGTGTGGTGGCTCTCATCATTGAAGGGTATTTTGTCCTTGCTCTCTGCTGGGCAGAGCTGCGCTCCAGTTTCTGTGTTCCCTATGCAGAGGTTAGGGTTTCTGGAAGAAAAAGGTATCCTTTCCCCCAAGTCATAAAGATTAAAGGAAGGACAGAGATAAACTCCCAGTGCTTCTCAGAGTAGACCAGTAGGTGGTACTCCCAGAAGCTGTTTATAAAATGAGGTTGATAAATGTTCACCGTCTTATGGGGAAGTGCACTTTCAAGGAGCGACCCGATCACAGAACATGCTCTCCTTTACAAACTCATCAACCTGAGTCCAGGACCTTGATGGTGAGCGTCAACCACTTGATTCCCCACAAAGAAGGTGCTGCTCGCAGTCCTAAGTCCTCACTGTTTTAGTTTCATACGTATCTATAATCACCAAATCAAACACAGTGTTAGCTTACAGAGAGTGGCATTCTGTGCTTGTGTGCTTTACTTTTCTCGTATTAATCACACAGTGTCTGTGGTCAGGGTTTGTCTGCAGTGGGTATGTGGAGCCTTTATTTACAGTCTGATACCACTGTGCTTGCACTGCACCGCTCGACCCATCTCCGCTTCCCCTGAGATACGTTTGATCCATCTTGTGTCCATGTTCATTGCATTCCAGTGTTACCTGTTATGTGTGGAGGAGACTGGCTCTCCTGGGGCTGTCCCTTGGAGTAGAATTGCCAGGTCTTACAGGGTGAGCAGCCCATCAGACCACCAACAAGATGACAGGTTGTGTGGATTCACATCCTTTTCTCATATTTGGTAGTATTCATGTTTGAGAACTTGGTTTGTTTTTAAAACTGGACTTCTCAGTAGTTGTGGTTGACTTGGAACTTGATACAGCCTAGCCAGGTCTCAAACTCCGGGCAGTCCTCCTGCATTACAGGCTCATGTCATTGCACCTAGTTGCTAACTTTTTGTAATGAGCAAAGTTAGTCTTTCCTAATCTTTATTTAGTGTACATAGAGTTTCCTGAGGCGATTGTTAAACATTTACATTCTGGGTCGGGGGTGGGGTGGGGGGGGCAGTCAGTGGCATAGCATTTGCTTAATCGTATGCCCTGGCCTTGATCCCAGCACCACAGACTAAAGGATGATTTCCTCAAGATCCTTCTTTTGGTGCCGTTTCATCAGGTGGATCTCTAGTAGTTTGACCTGAAACTATTTTGAAAGTTTATTAACTGTTAATTATTTCATTATCCTTGGCAACATAGTGAGACTCTAATCTCAAGAATCCAAATAAAACAGCTATTTCTGCAGACACCAGGTGCACCCCTGTATTTTAGGAACTTGCTAGTGTTTCCCAAAGGGATAAAATCTAGGAAGGTATAGGAAAAAGTTAAAATTTCAGGAACCCAAACTGTTTGAGATATTTCTTTTTTTTTTTTTTTTTTTTTTTTTTTTGTTCTTTTTTTCGGAGCTGGGGACCGAACCCAGGGCCTTGCGCTTCCTAGGCAAGCGCTCTACCGCTGAGCTAAATCCCCAACCCCAGAGATATTTCTTGTTTTTCTTTTTTTTTTTTTTAATTTTTTTTTTTTTTTCGGAGCTGGGGACCGAACCCAGGGCCTTGCGCTTCCTAGGCAAGCGCTCTACCACTGAGCCAAATCCCCAACCCCGAGATATTTCTTAAAGTGTTCTCTTGTTTAAAAGGATAGTCATGAAGTTTATTACCTCCTGCCTACTGTTAAGTGAAAGGTTTTGGTAGGAAGGGGATGTCAGTTGAGTAATGAGAACATTGAGGTTAGTGTGTGGCCTGCAGAGGCTTTCCAGACTGTCCAAAGCGGTCCCTGCCACAGTGCTCAGCCCTTTCCCCAGATAGAAGATTATTGAGGGAAGCTTCAGAGGTCATACTACCCTGTCCTGCTTAAACTTGTCCAGAGGTGAGAGATGAATGCATTTCTCTGGGGAGCAGGAGTCCCTAGGCCTCTGGTAGCAATGCTGTCTGTCCTCAGCAGTTGAGGGGCGACTGTGGCTAGTGCACACTGCTGACCGCAGGGCAAAGGGAATCCCCAGGCCTCTGTCATTCCCTCCCTCGCTGTGCGTTGTTAAGCACCTCTGCTATGACTAGGAAGTGAAGGATGCCTGTCCTCACCTGTCTGTGACCGAATCCCTCTACGTGGGCTTTGCTTCCTTGGCGTGATAGATGAAGCAGTTCTGCCCAGGTGCTGAATTAAAAGGAGAGCGCTGTGTCTTGACCTTGGTCTGCAGCTGTCAGGATGCTAAAGGACTGCTGTTCTTAGTGAGACCCAGAACCTCTGGTTACTTAGGGAAGAAATGAAAGCCCGCCTTTCCCACTGGAGGGCTGTGGGAAAGTGCTGGATGCAGCCGTCTGCTGCCTTCCTAGGGCGTGGAGCAGGCAGTCCCCTAAGCTGGGTGAGGTCATCCAGGCAGGGCTCCCTTTCAGAATTGCTCCCTTGTAATTGATGCTGTTGGAATAACAGCCTTCCCCATTCCATCCTGCATACGGTCTACTTCGTTCTTTATTAGTGCGGCGGAACATGGAACACGCACTCTGACTGCCTGGCATGCTCACTGGGAAAGCGCATGCATGACTCTTGGGGCAGTGTTTGGCCTGGGGTCACTGACTGGTGCTTAAAGATCCATGTAGTTGGAATGATGAATGGTGAATTCCAAGGACTTGCATTTAGTGTGTCAGACTTAGAAATTTCTTGTAACATGATTTGTGTTTTCCAAAACCATATGGGAAATCAGGCATTTGTGCAGTGTTGGTACAAGATAGGCACATTTGGAGTGGTGTAGCCTTACACTTGTGTGGTGTTCAATGGCACCTACTCACTGGGTGTTTGCACTTAGTTGGCCAGGAGGTACCCTCAGCTGGGGACAAGGACAGCTCTGCTGAGAAATACATGCTGGCTCTCACAGGCCACATTTCTCTATTTACCTTGTTTTACCGCTTGTCATATACACAAGCTGATGCCTCCCTGAGGATGGCACAATCTGAGTAACTGGCTGTGAGTAAAGTCCACAGCTAGGTGTCCTGGCACAAGCCTTATTCCTGTGAGTCAGGGCCAGCAGGCTGCCAAAACAAAGCAAAAACATCCAGTCCACTTGCTGCTGTGACATCTGCTGAATTCCCTTCTGGAGGTTCACTTTCCAGTCTTTTTGAATGCTGTCTGACTCCACTGTGTCCAAGCTCTTGTCCGTTTTCAGCACCTGTTGTAGGCTTTGATTCAGCTGCAGGTGTGATTAGGGTCTATCTTATTTGTCTAATTTGTTGAACAACAAGATTTGTCTCCAGATCTCTTCTAGACATATACTGCCAAGTCCTATCTTCATTATTAGAAAAAGGAGCGTAGGTAATATACGTGACTTTTTGACTCGTTCCGTGTCTCTCTTCTAATAGTCCACTGTGTCCTTTCTTTCAGAATACACTGCTACAGCAGCTGGGAGTTGCTCCTCTCTCCTCAGGCCCTTGGCCCCTCTACATTCACCCCCAAGGCCTCTCTGTGCTTTCCCGCCTCCTGCTTATCTGGCAGCATAAAGCTGGAGCACAAGGTGACCCTGACGTCCCTGAATGCCTGAAAGTGTGGGACAGGTAAGGCTCTAACACAAGGTCTGTAGGTGACTGAGCACTATTTTCCAGGGGTCCGACTGGTTGGTTGGCCATCTGGCTGTGAGAAGCTGCTTTGTGTGTTTAGAGGGGGTAGAGAGGTGATGGGGGAGTATGGCAGATGTGCTGTGATCTGGGAAGAGATGCCTTCTATAGCTAGATTTAGTGATCTGTAGGGAGATTTAGTGATCACTGTTGTTCAGAGCCCAGATTTCAAAGATGGCTGGTCTCTTAAAAGAGAAAGACTGAGTGAGCTGCCCTTGGTTAGTGTGCTTCCTACCGAGCCCATGTTGAGAGGCTTGCTGCCATTTTTGGATACATTTTAAAGAACTTGTTTCCTTCGGGGAAGCTAAGCCTAATCACCTAAATCCCCCTTAGATGGACTTTTTTTTTTTTGCCGGTTTTGTTTACATGGTTAGGCTTCAAAGCAGTTTGTTTTCCTAAAAGGCTTTGCTCTTCTATCCCTCAGCCCAGGATCAAATAGCTGTACTCTTGGATTTTCCAGATCATAGCCCTCTTTGAATGCCAGAGGGCCACTATGATCTTCATGGCACAGTCTTGAAGAAGGCTCTGAGAGCTAGGGATGGAGGAAGGGCTCCCTTGTTAAAGCACAAATCTCTTTCCTAAAAGCCAAAGGGCATGCATAGTCGGCTGTGCTCACTCCTTTTTGTATAAAGTCTCTGACAAGTTCTTGAATATTAACGTCTCCTTTCCCTCTCCCTTTCCTTCTGGGTCCCACTGTGTACCCTACCTAGCTTAGAAAACTCTGTGTGTGTGTGTGTGTGTGTGTGTGTGTGTGTGTGTGTGTCTGTCTGTCTGTCTGTCTGTCTGTCTGTCTCTGTCTGTCTCACCGATCACTTCTGGCACACCATTCTTGTAGAGGTCAGAGGACAACTTGTGGCGTTGGTTCTCTCTTACCGTGTGAGACCTGGGGTTGACACAAGGGGAGGCAGGCTTGTTGGCAAGTGTTTTAACTCGGCTGAGTCATCTTGCTGGCCCACATCTGACTTTGGCTTCTTTGCACCAGTTTTCTTCTTTAACTTGTTCTGCATTGGGTGTTGAGGTATTGGGGCTTTTCTGGGGTTTCTCCACCAGATCTGCTCCCCTTTTCTCTGCTCCAGGTTCTTGACCACAATGAAGCAGAGTGCACTGCAGGGGGTGGTGCCCAGTGAGACCGAAGACCTGAACATCGAGCACCTGCAGCTGCTGCTGCTCATCTTCCACAGCTTCTCTGAGAAGGGCCGCCGGGCCATCTTGACCACACTGGTGCAGAGCATCCAGGAGCTGAGTGTTAACATGGAGGTGCAGATGCGCTCTGCCCCGCTGATTCTGGCCCGCCTCCTCTTGATCTTCGACTACCTACTTCATCAGTACTCCAAAGCCCCTGTGTATCTGTTTGAGCAGGTGAAGACTCACACACTCTCCTCGAGCTCCATTCTTTGCCGGCAATAAGGTTTTATCTGTGGCTGTGAAGACTTTGTGGGAAGGGCTACCTAAGCCTTCGGGATTGGCCCTTCTGTGTGGCCTGAAGTGGTAACTGGGGACTACTCAATGGCTGATGATTGGTGGCTGCCCTCTTGTTCTCGTGTTTACTCGTCCAGCCTGCATTTCTAGTAGCAACAGTGTCCTCAGCCTTGCCCCTTCCCTCAGTATTAGTGCCTGAGGAAGGGTCCCACAGTGAATGTACTTGTAGCCTTCCGTGACTATACACAAGAGGACGAGAGGGTGGATAAGAGCGCCGTGCTCAGCAGTCCTTGAACTAGTTCACGGGGTATCATTCCCCTGATGCACTACCAAAAATTTGCTTTCCAAAAAAAAAATTACAGAAATATCTTCAAAATTCCATCTTCATTTGATGCTGCAAGTTTTGGTATTGCTAGGTATGTTATCCCTGGTGTGAGAAGCATACTGGTGACTGTATATCCTTAACTCAAACGTCTGTGTTTCAAAGGTGCAACACAACCTGCTAAGCCCCCCTTTTGGGTGGGCAAGTGGATCCCAAGACAGCAGCAGCAGCAGCCGCCGAGCCAACATTCCTCTGTATCATGGGTTCAAGGAAGTCGAAGAAAATTGGTCCAAACATTTTTCATCAGGTCAGAAAGAAGGTTGTCAGCAAGAGGGTGATGACATACTGGTGTTTATTGGTGGAGGCTTGGTCACTCTAGGAGGCTCTTTGACCTCATGACTCAGTCTCCTCCTGTGGGTGGTACATTACCTGCTGGTTTAGAAAAGTTTTAGACATTGACTTTCACATGCCTCACACTTGCTTAATAAGGTCATCATTCTCCAGATGCAGCCCCACAACCCAGGTTCTACTGTGTCCTGTCCACTGAGGCCTCCGAGGAAGATTTGAACCGGCTGGATTCTGAGGTACTGGGAATTTTCTTTTTTCTTTCTGTCTTTCTTCTTCTCTTCTTCCCTTTTTTTTTACCCCTAAGAGTCAGGATCTTTCCTAATGCAATTAAGGCAGCTTCAGATGCCTGAGGGAGGTCAAGCAATCATCCCACCTCAGCTTCCTGAGTAAATTCGGTTTTAAGGTGTGCCATGCCCTGCCCTCTTCAAGAGTTGGAAGCCATTTTTTTTTTTTTTTTTTTTGGTTCTTTTTTTTTCGGAGCTGGGGACCGAACCCAGGGCCTTGCGCTTCCTAGGCAAGCGCTCTGCCACTGAGCCAAATCCCCAACCCCTGGAAGCCATTTTTACACAGACGCCCTCCATTCTCCAGGTGTGGGGCAAACACCCCATAGATGCTAAGTTCGGGATGAGTAACAACTTTCTATTATGAGGAAATTTGACCTGTGCTAGCATTTGAGTGTCTAAAAGGAAAACATCAGAAACTCAACAAATCATTTAATAAAAGTGGTTGCCTTACTCTGTCATTCTAAAGCCTGCATCTGTATGCTTGTAGTACTACACAGACTGAAGCGTGAAGCCCACAGCTGGCAGTCTGCTGCAAGACCACCAATTAAAGATGGGTTGAGATGTTTTTATAGTCAGGAGGCTTAGTTTTTGTGCAGGGCCAGGAGGAGTAAATGTTTAAATATGAAGAAAAGAATTGTCTTTTTTTTTTTAATTTTCTGAGATGGCTTCATTGTGCAGTCCACTGGCCTGGAACTCACAGAGATATCCCCCCTCTCACTCTCCCACCGTTCGAGTACTGGGATCAGAGGTGTGCATCACCACATCCAGACCTGTGTTGTTTTGGTCTTTCTTGCTCTTAGGCATGTGAAGTTCTTTTCTCCAAGCTTGTCAAGTACGATGAACTATATTCTTCACTGACTGCCCTGCTTGCGGCTGGGTCTCAGCTTGATACAGTCAAGAGGAAGGAAAATAAGAACATGACAGCCCTGGTAAGATGGTGGACACTGGGAGGGGCTGGGTGTGTGTGTATGGTGACCCATCGTTCTATTGAAGTTCCCTCTGGGCCTGAGCTACCTATGTATTCAGTGTTTGTTTGCAAAATCGACGGGCTCTATAGCATTTCTACGTAGTTTGCCTGGTTCTGTCATCTGTAAGTTTATGTTTTGGTTGAAGTTGAGAGAAATGTGACTCTGAGGGTTAATAGCTGCCGCCTGATTGCTGTGTCACTGCAGAAGCCTCACACTTGAGCTTTTATGAGCCTGTGAGTGCGTACGGATTTCTCAAGGTCTCAGAACAGTTCTCAACAGTTCCAGGCCGCTGGCTAATGGCTGGCTGGCTGTGGCCCTGCCCAGCTCGTGTCTCTCCTGTTTAGGTGGTAAAGTACTGAGGAGCCAGAGCTGCCTGAGTGCGTCCTTGCAGCTTCTAAGAGTTCAGAGAGCGGCAGAGTGTCCTAGTGTGTCCGCCCGTTTGACGTAGTGTTTATGTGCTAAGATGCTCTAGCGGGCCTCTCAGGTCACAGTAGACATAGGTTCCGTTTGGGAGGCTGCCTTTGGAACACTTGTTACCTCAGGGAGAGCCGAGCGGGCCGCATGCTTCCACTGCTCTGTTCACCTCCTCAGGAGGCCTGCGCCCTGCAGTATTACTTCTTGATTCTCTGGAGGATCTTGGGAATTTTACCGCCTTCAAAGACTTACATGAACCAACTGGCCATGAACTCACCTGAGATGAGCGAATGCGACATCTTACACACTCTGCGGTGGTCGTCCCGCCTCCGGATCAGTTCCTATGTCAGCTGGATAAAGGTGCCAAAGGGGAGCTCAGCTTGCTGTGAGGGCGCTTCACGGGCCACTTGCTTTGTGCCACGGGGACTTTTAAAGTCAATGAAAGCTTTGGACTTTGCAGGTGGTTTTCCTAAACTCTCTCTTGCTATCCAAATAGGATCACCTTATCAGACAAGGCATGAGGCCCGAGCATGCGGGCTCGCTTGTTGAGCTGGCCGCCAGCAAGTGCAGTTCAGTGAAGTACGATGTCGAGATCGTAGAGGAGTACTTTGCCCGACAGGTATGCCATTGTTCTGATTGTAATGGCAGGACCGGGCTTTGCCAGAGCCTTCTCACAACTAATTCACATCCTGGGTGTTTTTAAAGATCTCGTCATTCTGCTCCATTGACTGCACCACTGTTCTCCAGCTGCATGAGATCCCTAGTCTGCAGTCCATCTACACCCTGGACGCAGCTGTCTCAAAGGTGCAGGTCTCTCTGGATGAGCACTTTTCTAAGATGGCTGCAGAGACCGACCCTCATAAGTCATCTGAGATCACCAAGAACCTCCTTCCAGCCACGCTGCAGCTCATTGACACCTACGCCTCATTCACAAGGTGTGGAGATCAGTGCTCTCTCTGGAGGACCCCGGGGTCTGTGTGTGTGAGCGTCCTTTCCTTGTGTGTGAGCTTTGCTTTTTTCCCTTTGGGGCAGGATGTGAAAGGGTGACGGAGAAGTTCAGTCAGCTGGTGAGTCCCAGGATGTTTAAGTTATAATTTCATGAGGTCCTTGTAGAAGTGCAGCTCTTGGCTACAGAGAGGATAGCTGTTTTTCTGAGTGTCTCTTCTCAGTGGGAATGAGGCCCTTGCAGGACTTGCATTTCATGGACCCAGACCTAGGACCAATTGTTAACTCTGTTTGAAACAGTCATAGTCTGTGGCTTCCTCTGGAGCCTATGGCAGCCCTATGGCCTCAGCCTCCCAGATGTGGGCTTACAGAGAGACAAATATTCCTTAATGGGTTAAAGGCTATTTCAAGCTGTTCTCTTTTCCAGCAAACATTGCAAATTATACATTCTGTAAAACTTGCTGAGCAGTTGATATTTAAAAATTTAAAGTTCATTTTCAGTATATACAAATTGGAGACTGCTCACAAATTGAGATTCCTGGTTTTCGCTAAATTGGAACTGGGAGATTCTGTCTTCAGTACTTGGAGTAAAAAGGAGGAACAGTCAGGCCTAGTGGCCTACACAAACAGTCCTAGCACTTAGGGCGCAGAGACAGGAGGACTGCTAGGTAGTTGACTCAGCTACCTGAGACCTCGATTCTACACTGCCTGTCCCCAGAAGTGCTTGTGAGCAGTCTGCTAGGCTGGCAAAGCCGGCCTCAACACAACAATCTGGTGCTGTGGGGGAGCGGCTTTTCCTTACAGCAGGTCCTGCCTGGCCATCTCATTGACGATCTGGTCCTTGGGATTTCATTGTTCAACCCCTGTTCTGTGGTGATTATTCACTGATAGGGACCTGGATTGTTGTAACTTAAATAATCCTGTCTCTTAGTGTCTGATGCCTTGTAGATTGAGGGCTGTTGCTGGGGGCAGTTATATTGAAGAAACTTGAGGCATAACTAGATAACAAATGCCCTACTGTGTGTATCATTCTTGATGTTGGTATGATGCAGCAGCCACATCTAAGCATGGGTCTGCCCTCTGCAGAACCTAGGCTTTGATCTGCCTCCTGGACCAGTGTTTCCCCAAACTGAACTCTGACTAATAAGTTGGGAAATGTTATGTAAATTAAGACTGAACAGGTTTTGTTTTCTTTTGTTTTTACATATATCTATCTTCTGTCTAGCCATCCATCCATCTATCTTGTTTTTCAAGAAATAGTTTATGTGTGTAGGCCTGGCTGCCCTAGAACTCACTCTGTAGACCAGGTTAGCCTTAAACTAAGAGATCTCCCTGTCTGTCTCCCAAGTGGGATTAAATTAAAGCATCTGGCTTATTTTTTAAAACATGATCTCAGTTTTGTGCGCGCGCGCGCGCGCGCGTGTGTGTGTGTGTGTGTGTGTGTGTGTGTGTGTGTGCGCGCGCGCGCGCCTGCGTGTGTGTGTCTTTTGCTGACTTTCCAAGAAGGGGAAGGAGGATAGATGTATTCAGGATCCTTTAGATTTGTTGGTCATGCAGTCATGTTGGGAGCTTTTCTGAGGGTGGGCTGTTTGGGAAAGAGTTACTCAGAAGGAGCTGGCACTGTGACTTGTCCTTAAATAGATTGGAAACAGAGGTGCTGGCTCTTAAGCTTCTCGACCTTATTCCTACAGTGTTTGCTTCCTCCTTTCCCTTCAGAGCCTATCTGCTTCAGAACCTTAATGAAGAGGGATCCACTGAGAAGCCCTCCCAGGAGAAGCTGCATGGCTTTGCAGCAGTCTTGGCTATCGGCTCGAGTAGGTGCAAGGCAAACACACTGGGTGAGTGACCTCGGCGCTTTTGTGTGATGATGGCTTCACTCCCTGCCTACTAGCCTCACCAGAGCCACCTTGACTGTCAGGCATTTCCATGGGCGTATCTGATTGGCTCTTCCAGTAACTCTGTGAGTTGTTCTTGTTCACTTACAGAGAAACTGAGGTTTAGGACAAGTTCATCAGCCATGACTCCTGTGCAGTCAGTGAAGCTGAAATCTAAACCAGGAGCAGCTCCTTCCTGAGGGCAAGGCTGCTCACCATTCCTGCGCTCGTTTGGTGGAGTTCTTTGTTGTACAGAATTTACTAACAGTCTCTATCCTTGCCCAGGAGTGATCTGCCACAAAACCAGGGTGGAGGACTTTTAGAGCTCCTGAGCAGGAGGGCTGGGCAACTCAACTTCCCCACTATACCCTGCTGCCACATGCCCAGTGTCACATTTAATAGTCTTCACTTTTGGAGTCTCACTACTGCTTCCCTGAGTGCTGTGCATGGGGATTCATGATCCCTGCCCTCAGGATTTGTCTTCTGGGGGTCGGGAGGAGTTCAAAGCAATACTTCCTCTGAGACCAGGTGGGGAGGCAACAGGACCAATGGCGATAGCAGCTTGACATGCTTAGATGCTTCCTCCTTTGTTTTCGGTTGTCATCTTTACTTGTGAGATTAGACCATGACTGGTGGGAATGAGAGCCTCACCAACTGCGATTGCTAGCTGCTGGGTAATTATTAGCTGCGTCTCTGACATGGTTCAGCTGCGGGAACGGCCATCTAAGCTGTCTTAGTAATGATCCTGACATTTGGGCTGCTCTAAAGGCTCCATCATTCCTCCTTTTTTATGATGGTTGCTCATCCTTACTGTCGCCTGCAGGTCCAACTCTGGTGCAGAATTTACCGTCATCAGTGCAATCGGTCTGTGAGTCCTGGAATAACATCAATACCAACGAGTTTCCCAACATTGGATCCTGGGTGAGTCCCTGTGGTTCCGGGGCTACTGCCGAGCACTGAAGCCCTCTGTCCTTACTCTTCCTCTTGAGGCTGGAGTTGGCTCCGTGCAGCTGAGTTAGTCGGTGTCTTAGATTACCAAGTGTTCTCACGTGGCCTCTTTGCCTTGAAGCCCACGTTACCAGAGCACAGACCACTGTATTTCTCTGAGCCTTGCCTCTGTCACCTGTGAAACTCGGGTTGCATGTGATGTGCTGTCACAGGTTATGTTACATGTGTGTCAGTGTGTCAGATGCCGCTCTGCAGTGAGTTTGTGCAGCAGACTTGAGCCCTTAGGCTCTCTGGGCTGTGGGGTGCTGTGGAATTCTTGTGTCTGTCCCACTCACACTACTCTGCAAACAGATTATTCTTTCTTTAAAGTTCTGTAGAGGAGCAAAGTCTGCTCCGTCTTCTCTTGGCTTCACAACTGTGGCCTATTGATAGCACCCAGCAGTTTTCCAAAGGATAATTACAGTCCTAGTAGTGGGGACCAAATGCATTCAAAGTCCAGAGCCTTCCTAGCCATTAGAGACAGGCAGCAGTTTTACTGTTACATGTTCAGATCCGTTGGAGGGAGTATTGGGTATTTAACTATTAATCTGTTTTAATGAAATTTGGCTGCCTTCTCCGCTCAGCTCAGTGTCCTCAGAGGCCTGCGCACAGTGGAGTGGAGAGTACTGTTTGCAAACCTTAGTGAGGCCCTCACTCATGGTAGATTTTTTTAAAATTTGCGTCAGTGGATTTTGCCCAGGGTTGATGGTCCGTCTGTCCATTCCACTCGGTTCTCTCTTCCTTTCAGCGCAATGCATTTGCCAACGACACCATCCCATCGGAGAGTTATATCAGTGCAGTGCAGGCTGCTCACCTGGGGACTCTGTGTGGCCAGAGTCTGCCCCTGGCGGCTTCCCTGAAACATGCCCTCCTCTCCCTGGTCAGGTTGACTGGGGATCTGATTGTGTGAGTACTAGAGCCTGGAGCCCAGCCCCTGTGTTCACGATGGTGTGCTGTCTTCTGGCTGAAGCAGTAGAGTTGAGGTGACAGTGATTTTACTCCTAAGTGTTTGGTAGAGTCGAGGAGGGCCAACCACCAGACAGGCAGTTGGGTCACGGGAACCATGCTGCTTTGCCTTCAAAGTGGTCCAGATTCCTGACTGTTCTAGAGTTTTCAAGGATGGATTGCTTTCTCCGGTTTTAGTTTATTATGAAAGTGTCTTATTAATTTGCTATTTTAATAAATAATGCATTGTTATATGGAAATGATTTTTGCTTCTGACAGTGAAGAAGAATATGAAATGGTATGGGTATACACACATAAGAAATCACTGTCAAGGAGGGAAAAGACTAAACTAGAAGCTCTCCCCAGTCGACCAGCCTTGGCCTTGCAGCATTTCAAGAAACAAGCCCTCATTTGCTCCCGTCTCCTGGCTGTAGGTGGTCGGATGAGATGAACCCAGCGCAGGTCATCCGGGCTCTGCTACCGCTCCTTTTGGAGTCAAGCACAGAGAGCGCTGCTGAGATCAGCAGTAACTCCCTGGAGCGCATCTTGGGACCTGCGGAGTCTGATGAGTTCCTGGCTCGCGTGTATGAGAAGCTGATCACAGGGTGTTACAACATTCTGGCCAACCACGCAGACCCCAGCAGGTGAGCAGGAAGAGCTGCTATAGCTGTCGGCAGGATGCACCACCCCTGGTGCCATGGTGGTGACCACAGCTCCTCGGTATGGGCTTGGAGCCATCCTGTGCTCATGTGGAGGGTATGAAGAGGCCCTGGGATCTGCTGTATGACTGATTCTTAGGAATAACTCACTTTTGAGAGAATGGAATGTTAAATGTTCATATTGGGAATATTATTTGAATGAAGTGAGAAGGGTGGTGGGGTGGGGTGCACAGAGGCACTGGTGAAAATCACGCTCATGTTTTGTGACTATGGAAATGGGTGGTCTGGGGAAAGTAGGCCTTTGATCTGCTTGATCAGCATTAGGCTATGCTGTGGGGATGTACAGGACTCTCCTAGGAACTATGTGGGGAAGGCCCACGTACTGGCTACCTCCTCTCTGTTGACGACCAGCCTGCCCACCCGCCTGCGCTCTCCTTTCCTCATTTGCCCTCTCCTGCTCTGTAGCCAGGCAGCTTTGAGGTTCTTGCCTCAGCCTCTGGCATGACCAGACCATATCACCATCCCTTTCTAGAAAGTACTTTTGCATGTGCATACTTTTGTATGTGCTTGTCCATTGTATATTGGTGTTGTGTAGGGTCCAAGGCCCACCCTGGAAGTCTCACTTTTCATCCTCTGCTGCATCCTCTCACCTCAGCCGGGGCTCTCGGGGGAGCTGAGCTCAGGCTTTCCCTTTGGGGACTCAGCCTTTTGTCTTCAGTGCCCTTCGCTGTGACACCTCGTATCATCTGGTAGAGGTTGGGAGTCTGAACTGTGGTCTTCACTCTTGTGTGGCAAACAGTTCACACACTGAGCACTTCTCTAGGCCCTCTTCTTTTGCTTTTCAAACGTAGGTGCTTGAAGTGGCTTCTCCCTGCAGGAGTGATTCACCCAGACTCTCCCTCCTCTGGAAACAGTCATGTGCTAACCACAGCTGATGCTTAACTTCAGCACCTTCCTCCCTTTCTTCATTTTTATCTGTGCTTTCCATCTTTGAGACCAGGTCTGTCAGGGTCCCAATGCTGGGATTGCAGGTGTGTGAGTTCACACCTGGCCTACCTCTCTTTATTTTTCTAGGAAATAAGGTAGTAAAACAAAATTGAGGTCTTACTGTTCTTGTATTAAACATTCATTGAATGTGTACTGTATGCCAGTGTTTATGTTAAACTCAGGCAAAACAAAACTTGGTGTTTGCCTCAAGGTCTAGTCGTTCTTCAGAGGCAGTCAGGAGGGCCCTGAAGGTGTGGTCTCGGTTCTTGGTGGGCTGGATGGGTGCATCCACTGAACTGTGGTCTTGGTCCTCAGTGGGCTGGATGAGTCCGTCCTGGAGGAGTGTTTACAGTATCTGGAGAAGCAGCTGGAGAGCAGCCAGGCCCGGAAGGCCATGGAGGAGTTTTTCTCTGATGGGTGAGCACTGCTTCCCTTGACTCACTGAAAGTAGGGAGGGGCTGGATGTGCCGACTTAGCTGCCTCGGGACCAAGGAGGCCTGCTTGAGTGTCTGTCTCCTGGGGTGGGCTGTATTCCAAGAGCAGCTTGTGTGGGGTCCCCGAGTGACAGTTTTCCCCAGGGCTGAGACTGTGAAGCAGAGGCAGGACTTCCTAGGTGACGGTTAACATGGTTGTCTCTTTTCCCCCTCACCTTGCAGTGGGGAACTTGTGCAGATCATGATGGCCACGGCCAATGAGGACCTCTCTGCTAAATTCTGTAACCGAGTCTTGAAATTCTTCACCAAACTCTTCCAACTGAGTGAGTGGCAGCTTTTGGTAATCTTCTTACGGGGACTTTGATGTCCGGCTAATACTGTGCCTGGCTCCTGCCAGCATGACAGCGCTAACAAGTGTACAGAATCCTTCAGAGAAAGTTGGGAAAGATGCTGAAACTCTTGAGGCCTTTTCCCTTCTGGCCATTTGCCCCTTCTGTGGAGGTCCTGCCCTCCTCACTGACAGAAGCCTCTTGTTTGTTCTAGCTGAGAAGAGCCCTAACCCAAGCCTCCTTCACCTCTGTGGCTCTCTCGCCCAGCTTGCCTGTGTGGAGCCAGTACGCCTGCAGGCCTGGCTCACCCGCATGACAACATCGCCCCCAAAGGATTCTGACCAGCTGGAGGTCATTCAGGAGAACCGGCAGCTGCTACAGTTACTGACCACGTACATTGTTCGGGAAAACAGGTAGCAAGTCTGTGTGTGTCGTCTTTAAAACCCAGAACTCTACACAACAGCTGTGGCTGCCTTCCCTTGAGCATTGCACACCTGTCCCACCTGCATCCTGCACTGTGTGGCTTCTTGAGATTTCCCATGGAGAAACTTCAGAGCCGACTTGGCCTGTTACTTAACCTCACTAAATGTCTTTTGCTTGCTTGCTTGATTTATTTATTTATTGACAAGGTCTCTCTGTAGCCCTGGGTGTCCTAGAACTCATATAGAAAAGGCTGGCCTTGAACTCACAGGGATTTCCATGCTTCTTAATGAGATTTTGTTTATATTTCATTTCATTGTGGGGGCGGAAGTGTTCGCCCTCTTGACTCCTGTATACCACTTGTATGCTTGTTGCCTGTGGGAGCCAGAAGTGGGTGCTGGGGCCTGTGGGGCAAGACTGATGGGCGGCCATGAGCTGCTACGTGCTAGGACTCAAACCCAGGCTCTCTGGAATAGTAGCGCGTGCTCTAACTGCCGAGTCCAACATTCCCAGTGTCTCTCATCTCCCTCCTGCCCCTTTTACCTCTTCCCACCCCTAACCCTGCCACACACAAGTCCCCTTCCCACATTCAAATGAAGCAGGGCCCTTTGTGTGACCATGAGTTTTGAACTGACCATTTGTAGCCTGGTGTCTCATTGCTCTTAAAATTGAAAGACTATACTTAGAATACCTTTTTTTTTTTTTTTTTTTTTTAAAACTAGCCAAGTTGGAGAAGGTGTGTGCGCTGTACTTCTGGGCACTCTGACCCCCATGGCCACAGACATGCTGGCGAATGGTGATGGGACCGGCTTCCCCGAGCTCATGGTTGTGATGGCCACTTTAGCCAGTGCCGGACAAGGAGCGGGCCACCTTCAACTTCACAATGCTGCTGTGGACTGGCTGGGCAGATGGTAAGAGGACCTCACCTGTACTAGTGTTCTGAACTTAGAGGAAGGAATGAAGGAAGGAAGGGTGGGTCATTACGGCTTCCTTCCTTCCCAGTCAGAGTTAGCAGAACTAAAATTCCTTTGTTAAGCACTATCGGTGTGGTAGTTCCTATTCTGTTTATTTCATCCTATCTGCAACCTACACACATGCTCACACATACACACACATGTACACGCACACACACAAGCACACGCACACACGCCCACACATATGTGTGCATTCCTTTGAGACTCTGTCTCATGAAGTTTCAAATTCAAAGTCCTTGTCTCAGCTTCCCCAGCACTGGGATTAAAGACACGTGTGTATGCCTGGCTGTCTTTATTATTTTTAGTGGAGTTTCCTATTAAGTCCTGGGAAAACAATACAGAATGCTACTGTTGGTCCTAGGACCAGACCAGTCCAAGCCATGTCAACTTCATGCTACTTAAACAGACAGGTTCCCTTCACAGTATCACAACCTGATTCGAGGCCTGTGAAGGTGTTTCCTTCCTTTGGAGCCTCAGATGATTGTGACTTCTCTCTCTCTCTTTTTGCTTTGGGACAGCAAGAAATACCTGTCACAGAAGAATGTGGTTGAGAAACTGAATGCCAATGTAATGCATGGAAAGGTAAGGAGAGTGAGGACAGCTTAAGGGAGGGAGCCAGGGAAGAGAGAGAAGTCTCTTTGCAATAGCGTCTGTGTCTCTCTGGCCTATAGAAGACAAGGCTGAGAACCTCAGCGCTTCTTTTGTCCTGGTAACGCAGACCCACTTAGGCCCTATGCAAGTCTAAGGAGGTGATGCTCTGATGAGGACTCGACAGAGCCCTTCCTAAGCACAGGGAGTCGTTGCTGCCTTGGGTCAGTGTTCTGGGAGTCACAGTGGCAGCATCATCCCCACTGCTCAGTATGCTTACAGAGCTCTAGACTGTGCCAAGGGACTTGAGCATGGCAGAAAGTCTTAGGTCAGGCTGTTTCCTTGACTCCTCACCCAAAAGCATAGCAGGGCATAGATGGAGGGCAGGCTCTGGTCTCAAAACCCCAGTAAGTACTGACTCCTCTCTCCCTCTTTTCTACTAATTACTGTTCATTTGACACTGAGTTGTCAGTGAAGGGGCTCCTGGGAATTTAGAAATCTGAGCCTGATATTTGACTATTAGTGGTTGCTGATATTTTAATGCAACCATTTAAAATTTATTTCATTTTTAAACTTTTGTAGGGGATGGGGAACTTGAGACAGGGTCTCTGTCCTGGAACTTGATATATTCAGGCTGGCCTTGAACTCGGATCCACCCACCTCTGCCTCCCGAGTGCTAGGATTAAAAGTGTGTGTGTCACCATGACTGGCTTTCTATTTGTGAAGCGTGTTTGTGTGTGTGCATGCTTGTGCGCATGCTTGAACTCAGTTAGATCCCCTGGAGCTGGAGTTACCGGCAGTTCAGGGCAACCTGGTGTGGGTACTGGCAGTGGAGCCTGGGTTCTCTGTAAGCAGCATGTGCTCGTAACTCCTGAGTGTCTCTCCAGCATCTGTCTCCTGGGCTTTTGAGAGAACTACAGAACTCCCTGCTGTGGTTTGCCGGTCTCTGGCAGGGAGAATGCTGAGAGACCCTTTCAAGCTGGTCTTGTCTTGAGGGGCCCCCGCTTCCCTCTGTATTCCATTCTTCAAATTTACTCAGGCTTATGCTGAAGAGTGAACAAGTCCACAGGAGTTCATTGCAGCTCTCTGAGCAGCTGTGTGCAGGTCGTAGTAGGAGCTGGGGGCTGTATGATGTGCCGTCTTCCCTCTCTGCCTTGATTCTGACCTCTGGTCTTGAATGCTGTTAGAAAGTGCCTGACATGAGAGAACTTAAGCTTCCTCGTCTTTTCTTGCAGCATGTGATGGTCTTGGAATGCACATGTCACATTATGTCTTACCTGGCTGACGTCACGAATGCCCTGAGCCAGAGTAATGGTCAAGGACCGAGCCATCTGTCGGTAGATGGGGAGGAGCGTGCCATTGAGGTGGATTCAGACTGGGTGGAAGAGTTAGCGGTGGAAGAGGAAGACTCCCAGGCTGAGGACTCCGTAAGTGCTAAGTAGGGAACGGAATGGCTGTGCAGCCTGTCCAGTGTGCTTGAGACTGTGGTGCTCTTCTGTCCTCGGCGGGCTTGAGGGCTTGGAGTCTTGCTGCTTTCTTTCTGCTCACAAGGCAAGAGTCTGCTGTTGTGCTTCCCTAGGCCTGCACAATAGGCATGGGAGCTAGTCTCCAGCTGAAGCAACTTTTCACTGAGTATGTGGCTTTTATCTCTGAAGTTACTTGTTCTGCTTTATCCATACAAGTTTAGGGACAGATGGTGGCAGACTCTTGACAGTATTAAAGGTTTTTGTTGTCTGTCTTCCCCACCCTTTCTTGTCAACAAGACCAGAAGATGGCACTTGAAATTGTAGGAGGCTTTCAGACAGCTGGCTGTTTCAAATCAGGGCAGGTTCCCATTAGACACCGGGAGTCTCCGCAGAGTGTTGGAGCAGGTGTGTTTTTATGGGACCCTGATGGAGAGGGAAATGTTTGATTAAAAAGACCTATTAATCTTTGAAGGATGAAGATTCTCTTTGCAATAAGCTGTGCACTTTCACCATCACACAGAAGGAATTTATGAACCAGCATTGGTGAGTCCTTTTAAAGCGAGGATTGTTGGGCCTCCAGTGTTGTTGCATGGGACTTATTGCTGATTATTGTTGCTTGTAGGTACCACTGTCATACATGTAAGATGGTGGATGGGGTGGGTGTGTGCACAGTGTGTGCGAAGGTGTGCCACAAGGATCATGAGATCTCCTATGCCAAGTATGGCTCCTTTTTCTGTGACTGTGGAGCCAAGGAAGATGGCAGCTGCTTGGTGAGTGATGATGGAACCTTCACAGTGTCCCATGGGCAACTTGTTAGTAATACGGGAACATAAGGCAGTCTAGAAAATCCCCACCTCAGCTCTGTGTGGCCAAGCATTACTGTCCTTGTGTGATTGGTGATGCATCCCTTTGTGGCCCGAGCTCTTCACTTGGCGCATTAAAAACAGCAGCATCCTCATCACCTCGTCAGGCCTGATGCTCTGAGAGGGCAGTGAAGATGGATGTTGAGTGAGCCCTGTGGATCTGGCTTCGGATCACGGGTGCATGTGTAGTCAGGCCCTCCTGCTTCTAATAGCTCGGCAGAATCTCACCTGAGTGTGACAGGAATGTAGGGACACTGACGCTTTCTGTTTCTAGGCACTGGTGAAACGAACTCCTAGCAGTGGCATGAGCTCTACCATGAAGGAGTCAGCATTTCAGAGCGAGCCTAGGGTTTCAGAGAGTCTGGTGCGCCATGCCAGCACCTCACCTGCTGACAAGGCCAAGGTCACCATCAGTGATGGAAAGGTTGCTGATGAAGAGAAGCCCAAGAAGAGCAGCCTGTGCCGCACAGTTGAGGGGTGCCGTGAGGAGCTGCAGAATCAGGTGGGGCTTCCGGATGGGTACTGGAGCGCAGGACAGTCCAGCAGGTCTGACCAGTGCTCTGTGAGCTTTCCCTGGTAGCCCGGTTGTTTTCCTTTCATATTCATGCAGTATGCATGCAGGTAGCATGTGTTGCCCATCTCTAGGAGGGATTTAGAGCTAGTGGGAGTGGTATTCTGGAACATACTTCCTTGGCCAGAAGTTCTTATCTAGCCCCAGAATGCAGAACCCATTGAGCGATTGTGTTTTCTCTTTCCCCGTTCTGTGTGCATAGGAGAAAGCACCTTGAATGACTTAGGTGTCTGTGGACCTCGACTTAGAAATAGTCCTCTTACTCACTGTCATCAGAGCTAGGATTCTACAGAGGGGACTGTGTCCTACTCTAGACAATGGCTGTCAAGATTGTTGCATGTGATCCATGATTTTTTTCTTTTGTATTTTTATTTTTTTTTCATTTGTGTATTTCGATTTCTCTCAGGCCAATTTCTCCTTCGCTCCTCTCGTGTTAGACATGCTCAATTTCCTCATGGATGCCATTCAGACCAACTTTCAGCAGGCTTCCGCCGTGGGGAGCAGCAGCCGGGCACAGCAGGCCCTCAGTGAACTGCACACAGTGGACAAGGTTGTGGAGATGACAGACCAGCTGATGGTGAGATGTCAGGGTTGTGAGGTCTAGTAACTGTGTCATGACAACCTGTATGTCATGGCGCCCCAGTATTTGTCACAGCAGCTGAGGAAGAGACTTACGAGTGAGTGGGTCCTAGGCCATGCAGAGCCTACAATCTGTGGTCAACAGCCTTCCTCAGCTATACTTTGAGCAGTGTAGTAGCCCACAGATGAGGTGTGTCTGACAAGAACTCAGGTGTTTAGGGAGCAAGTTTTCTTTTTGTTAAAGCATGTGGATGCGTTAAACCTTCTAGGATGTTAGGGGGTCCATTTTGTGGGCACTATAACTGAAAGTTTTAAAATAAAACCAGAAGCCTCTTGCTTGTGTCTTTCCTGAGGCTCAGTAGCTTGCAGATAGCTTTATCCTTTGTTGACTTCCAGCCTGTCAGTCCTGTGACTTAGGGCTGGTCGTCCAGCTTTGCACCTCGGACTCCTGAACTGCAGGGATAAATAAGTAGACGCAGTTCCCAAAGGGGGAGGAATATACCAGTGTACAGTCATTGTAGAATTCAAAAGGGGCCTAGGACAGAGTGAGTCTGCCTGTGAGTTGTACTCACAGTGCTGTGTCTTACTGGAAACCTGCAAGGAGCACTACCTGGCTGCAGGACCGACTCCCCGAGTGGACAGACACCCAGAGCAGGGCGCTTAATATTTTAAATACTGACATCAAAATTAAAGATGGAGTTGGTGGCCCACTAAGTTGCCAAGTTTACTTTTGCCAGGTGCATGCGTGTCATTACCATTGTTTATAAGTGAAAACACTAACGTTTGAAAACAGCCAGTGCCTAACTTACTCTCATGATAACTTGACTCTACTGTTGGAGCCAGGCTGAAGCAGTAGACTTTAATCAGCTGAGGACAGTGGACTGCGGGCTGAAGTCCATCACTTGTCCATTTTGAGTTCAGGCTGGCCTGAACTCCTTATATAGACCAGGCTAGCCTGGTACTCACAGACATCCATCTGCCTCTGCCTCCCAAGTGCTGGGATTAAAGGCTTCTGCCACCACGCCCTCTACTTTACCTTTGTTAGTAATTTTATTATTTAAGAATTATGTGCATGCATATCATTTATTTTGATCAGATTCACCAGATTTAATTTTGACCCCGCCCACCAGATTTAAAGCTGCTGAACGACTAAGGGGTGCACTGCCATTCTGGTGACAGTGGATGAGTCCACTCAGTCTTGCCTTCTCCAATACTTTTTCTGCTTCTCCCTTCTGCTAGGTTCCCACCTTAGGCTCACAGGAAGGTGCCTTTGAGAATGTTCGGATGAATTACAGCGGAGACCAGGGCCAGACTATACGGCAGCTGATCAGTGCCCACGTGCTCAGGCGGGTGGCTATGTGTGTGCTTTCTTCCCCCCATGGGCGCCGCCAACATTTGGCTGTCAGCCACGAGAAGGGCAAGGTAGGTCCCATGATTCCTTCCTGTTCATTTTAGGATCTGACTGTGTTCAGCTTGGCCCTCTGAGAGGAAGCATCCACTGCTTTGTTCCTGAGAGTGCTTTCAAGACTGATCTCATTAAACCTTTTGGCTTGGACCAGAGTCTCTTCGTTATCCCTAGAACTGAGATGACTTGGAAAGACTCTGGGAAAGGCGATGATTGGCTGGTGTTCAGGAAAACTTAGTTCCCATTCCTGCCCATTTTTGGATGCAGAAAGGGTCAAGCTGAAAGGCAAAAGTCTTCTTAAGAAGTCAGTGTTTCTTGTTTAGAAATCCCTGCTCTTCAGGGACTCAGATGCTCAGTTGCAGAATGCTAGGTATCTTTTCTCTCTTCTTGCCTCTTGTCAGGGCTGCTGTCTTACCTTAACTGCCAGTAGGAACAGTCCTTAAAGCAGCTGATCCAGGAAGTGCTTTATGGGACACTTGAGGGCAATGGTGTATAGGGATTGAATTAAGTATGTTATGAGAAGATTCTGCACAGAACAGTTGGTTTCATTACTTGGCTTATTTGCCCTCTTTGATAGAAAGAGATGAATGAATGACCTTCCATGACTTTCTTTTGGGGAGAAGTAGAGGCTGAACTTCATCTACAAGTTTTCTAAGAGACTAAATCCACAAAACAAGGCAGTGACTTACACCCCTCCCAAGGGAGCTTCCTTAACTGCCTGCTCTAGACTTCAGGGCCTGGTCTGGGTCTGGGCCTCAGCAGGTGGCGCTTCCTTTGCAGATCACGGTGCTGCAGCTCTCGGCGCTCCTGAAGCAAGCAGATTCCAGTAAGAGGAAGTTGACTCTAACCCGCTTGGCTTCTGCTCCAGTTCCCTTCACCGTGCTGAGTCTTACTGGAAACCCCTGCAAGGAGGACTACCTGGCAGTGTGTGGGCTGAAGGTAAAGACGCTGCAGGACCGACTCCCCAAGCTGTGAGCTCTGGCCAAGTCTTCCCTGGCCTCAGCTTCCCCTTCTCTTCACTCATAGCTGAAGGCATGAAAGTTAATAGGATGTAGATGTCTTTCTATGAGCTCACGCCATGTCTTCTCATTGCTCTGATCTTTTTGTGTTCTGGAGACCCGAGTGTCTAGGCAGTCTGAATGCAAACTGGAGGCTAGGAGTGTTCGGAAAAAGGGACATGTGGGAGCTCAGAATGAAGGAGCTCAGTGTATCCGTCTCAATTTAACTCTTCTGTTCTTGAACCTATGCCCAGGACTGCCATGTGCTCACCTTCAGTAGCTCGGGCTCTGTCTCCGATCACTTAGTGTTACATCCCCAGTTGGCAACAGGGAACTTCATCATCAAAGCTGTGTGGCTCCCTGGCTCTCAGACCGAGCTAGCCATTGTTACTGCAGACTTCGTCAAGGTCAGTGATGCTGGTTTGCTTTCATTCTTTCTTGAACACTTGACTTAAAAACCAGAATCTGTTATGTTCCTGAGTAGGTTGACACCACGTGTCTGTAGGAATTGGGTCTGTACACGTTTGTGACTACTTGTTATAAATTTGCGTATCTTTTCCTGCTCACTCCCTGAAGAATTTGGAAAGCAGTTGTTTTATGTGCGCTGTAATGCTTAAGGCCTTAATAGTGGGGCTCGTTGACCAGAGGGTGAATGCCCACCAGCCTGAGGTTGTGGCGGTTAGAATTCCCTGGCATGTGTTGGGGGTGGGACTGAAACAGATCGCCCTTCTTCCCCCTCCTGTCACCCTGCAGATTTACGACCTGTCTGTTGATGCCTTGAGCCCCACCTTCTACTTCCTCCTGCCAAGCTCAAAGATAAGGGATGTCACCTTCCTTTTCAACGAGGAAGGCAAGAACATCATTGTCATCATGTCCTCTGCTGGGTACATGTACACACAGCTCATGGAGGAGGCCAGCAGTGCCCAGCAGGGGCCCTTCTATGTCACTAATGTGCTGGAAATAAATCACGAGGATCTGAAGGTTAGAGTCACTTTCTTCTGTTCTGTGTTCACTATGTTGAGAAACTCCTCTGTTGTCCCTTTCGGTTTCCTTACCCTTCCTTGTATGTGCACGCATGCATATGCACTTCACTTCTTTTTACTTCATGGCAAAACTAAACCACTAAGGCAATTGGGCTGTAAAGTCCTTGCTTCTCAGCTTCTGTCAACAGAGTTAATATGTCTCAGTATTATGTTATGTGTATGATGTTTGCTTGCATGTACGCTTGTGCGCTGTGCACATGAATCCAGCACAGGAGGCCAGAAGAGAGGATCAGATCTTCTGGAATAGGAAGTTACAGATGGTCAGGACTCACCATGCAGTCTGGGAATTGAATCCAGGTCCACGAAATGTCACTCTAGCTCAAAAAACTATCTAATAATAGCCACCATGACCAGTTTCGGCCGGTGCACAAAAGGGAGCCAGCCCTGAACAAAAATCCCCATTAGTTTATGTACTTTGATACCCCAAGTTACCCTGAGCAATTAAACATGTTTTACAGAGACATAAATTCCAAGGCTTGCTTGTTTGGACAAATGAGGAGATTTGCAGCATAGGATATTGTCAATTATCCTGAGACAGATCAGGGCTGCTTTTCCCAGGTGGCTGTTCACCAGGGTCATCCTGCCTACCTGGCAGGGTTGTATTCTTCCTGGGAGAGGCATGTGTTTTAGTTAGTGATTTTAGCCACGATTTTCTTCTCTAAACTGCCCGTCAGAGCCATCTTCCTTAAGCTAAAATTTAATTTGGTATAGCGTAGTATTTTGCAAGCACGTTTATTGGTCAGTCTTCTAGAACATCTGTGTATCATGCTCACTTGTCATCGTGAGGCCCACTCGTAGGGGTCTCATGCCTGGTGATGGGTTAAAGTTCTGCCCCAGGAGCTGGGTTCCAGCCAGTAAGCGAAGTCCTGCACATGCGTGTCTTTGTTCCTACAGGACAGTAACAGCCAGGTGGCAGGTGGTGGCGTGTCTGTGTACTATTCACACGTGTTGCAGATGCTTTTCTTCAGCTACAGTCAGGGCAAGTCCTTTGCAGCCACCGTCAGCAGGAGCACTCTGGAGGTGCTGCAGCTCTTCCCCATCAACATCAAAAGGTGAGAGCAATCCAGTGTGCTGGCCTCCCACATGCTCTTGCTCAGTGTGGCTCTCTGCCTTCCGTCCTCCTCCAACCCCTTTCCTCTCCACTACTGCTTCCTGTGCTGCTTGTACACACCCGCTTCCATCTTTAAAGACAAGTAGCCGCCATAGTTGGAAGGCCTGCCTGCCTGTTTGTTCTTTACCATGGAGACCCCAGCCCCTAGGCACCAGCACAGGGGTTTGCTTTACACAGAGAGGAAACCTGTAGGCAAGGTTTTAGCCATGACCAAGTTTGAAGGAGGAGACAGTGTGGCTGAGCACTCACCCTGTCCTTTCAGTTCGCCTCCTTAGAAGCTCACACACCCTCTCCCCATCAGTAACCAGGACATGGCATCGGTCCTGGTAGGGTGGCTAGAATTGGGGCAAGTAAGTACATTCGTCAGTTTTCCTGATGCTAGAGATGGGAAGAAGAGGTTCAGAGACTCTCCTATCCCTTAGCTGCGACTGAAGAGCTATTTTAGATCTGTAGAATTAACTTGATTTTGAAGGATGTCAAATGGACAGGAGAATCGCATAGGGCACCATGCCTTTCACCTTACGCAGCTCTGTGACCTTGTGTAGTTGATGGACTTGAAAGGTCACTGATTCCTAGCAGCAAAGATTCAGTGAGTTCTCTTGGGGGACACACATAGCAGTGATGGGAGCATGCACCTGGCTCTTAGAATACTAACCCATGGCACATCTGAACTTAGCCAGGGGTTCTGTTTGGAGCGACATCAAAAACATCTCCATGTGGGAGCTTCAGTGTGTCCCACAATACCGCCTTTAGTCCTTACATCTTGCAATGTTCATTACAATGAGTCACTGATCTGCCTCTTGAGCTCTCTGCCTTTTTTTTTTTTTTTTTTTTGGTTCTTTTTTTCGGAGCTGGGGACCGAACCCCGGGCCTTGCGCTTCCTAGGTAAGCGCTCTACCACTGAGCTAAATCCCCAGCCCCGAGCTCTCTGCCTTTTACACTACTAGTACTGGATCCTCACTGGGCCTCCTCTCAGATATCCTGTTGTCATGTGTCATGGAGGCCCTGCAGCTTCTGATCTGCAGGACCAGCCCCTTCATGCACTCTAGCAATTCATCGGTGGGGTAGATGCTGGGGTGGACTGACTCAGAGCCCTGGATCTGGGTCTGGGTTGGTCAGACTGTCAGCTCTTGTGCACCCTCACCTCAAGGACCAGTTCACTAGCAGTGCCCCAGGCTAGCTCACCCTGCAGGAGGCAGGGCCAGCTCTCTTGCTTTCTCGTCCTGGGGTGATTCCAGCTCTACTGGTCTGCCCAGGTGAAGGCAGGAGGAGGAATGGAGTTGGAGGGGAGGGCTTCTGTCCCTTGCTCTTGCCCCTGTGACCAGCTCTGCTGTGTTAGGACACGTTTTTTAAGGACAACAGGGATTGACGCCGTATCCACTTTTGGTGTCTGCAGCTCCAATGGTGGCAGTAAGACTTCTCCCGCCCTTTGCCAGTGGTCTGAGGTGATGAACCACCCTGGCTTGGTGTGTTGTGTTCAGCAAACTACTGGTGTGCCTCTGGTAGTCATGGTGAAACCAGACACTTTCCTCATCCAGGAGATTAAGACTCTTCCCGCCAAAGCAAAGGTCAGTACCCTCTTCCCAGGGCTCCTAACCTAAGAATCTGGGCCATCTCTTGGCAGTTGGAAAAGATTTTTTCCATCTCTGTATGGTGGTACAAGTCCATAATTCTAGCCTAGGGAGGCTGGAGCAGGAGGCTTAAGAGTTTGGAGGCCAGCCCAAGCTCCATGTTGAGCCCCACTTCAAGAAACAAACAGGTGAAAACTGTCTCTGTCTTTCCAGCTGTTGCCTTTGCTGTCCTTAGTACATGGGCCCTCTGTAGAGCCTGAGTTTTTACACCTTCCTCTGTGGCTCCTGAGCCACACGGGTGAGAACTGATCCCCCACCATCTTTGTCCTCTCCTCCTAGATCCAGGACATGGTTGCTATTAGACACACTGCCTGTAATGAGCAGCAGCGCACCACCATGATCCTGCTGTGTGAGGATGGCAGCCTGCGAATTTATATGGCCAACGTGGAGAACACCTCTTACTGGCTCCAGCCGTCTCTGCAGCCCAGCAGCGTCATCAGCATCATGAAGCCTGTGCGAAAGCGCAAAACAGCTACAATCAGTAAGGCCCCTCCAAACCCAATGGGCATGGGCTCAGCAGTCTCCTAGACAGCCACAGAGTAGGCCCTGTGCCGGTTAGAAGAACTGGCTTTCCTGCGTTTGTATTGGTGAGGTCAGAGGTCATTCCCAGCTAGTCTTCTGAAACAGGTCCACATGGCAACCACTGTTGGCTGCCCAGTTTGAGCCAGCAGTTCTTGGTGTCCCACAGGTCCGAATGTTGTCCTCAGCTTTAGCCTTTCTTTGGGGTTAGCAAAGGTGCTTTTGATCTAGCTGAGGGTTAAACAGTTTCCGGCAGAACAGTGTGGCCATCAAAGGTTTTACTGTGGCTGGGAGAGGACTCTTTGAAGAAGAGGAAGCATGACTTTTTGGAATAGTTCTGGCTAAGTTAAGTACATTGCAGGCACCATCACTTTTCCTTGACTTTGTCCTAGAATTTCTGTGTTTGAGATGATGATGCAGCTTATCGACCATAAAGAAAGAGGTTCTGTTATGTTGTAAACTGTGCAGCCCACACTGAAAGCAGGTTTTATATAGTGGGTCATTTGGTTGGGAGTGACCAGCTGGAAAGCTGACCTCGAGCGGTCATCGTGATGGATGGTGATGGAGGCCCGTTTGGTTAGAGCAGAGTGTGTAAGCAAGGGCTTAGTCTTCAGCTTTAGAGTGAGAGCCGAAGTGCTGAGATTATATGTTGATGCCCTCTGGCCATCTGGCACTGTCCCCACAGCAGCCCGCACATCCAGCCAGGTGACCTTCCCCATTGACTTCTTTGAACACAACCAGCAGCTAACGGATGTGGAGTTTGGTGGTAATGACCTCCTGCAAGTCTACAATGCGCAACAGATAAAGCACAGGCTCAACTCCACTGGCATGTATGTGGCGAACACCAAGGTGAGCAGCTGGGTGTGGGGCTGGCTCACTGTGTGGGGGGCACTCGTGAGCAGTGTTGAACACATGGTGCCTGTCTCTTCAGTAGGAGGGTTGAACCCAGGGCCTTGCACATGCAAGGCAACGATTCCCAACATTGAGAGGTCGTGCTGGCTCCACATTTTCCTTTAGAATCAGACATAGAATATGTACTGGAAAATGCTCACTTCTGGTCAAATGAATAAATCAACTTTCCTTCATACGCTGAAGGTTTGAGTCCTCCAGGCTAAATTCCTACCATTGTTAGAAGGGCTACTGAGTATAGGGCACCGTCTGACAGTTTCGAGTTTGGGGGAGGAGCCTGGCACTCTCCTTCTCATATCTGTGGTGACATGATTAGGATGGAGTTCAGAGAAGTTAGGTCTTACCCAGGTAACCATTGAGGGGATGTGGGAGGAAGGACCCTGGAGATTTTTCTGACTGTGCTCCTTTCCCACAGCCTGGAGGCTTCACCATGGAGATCAGTAACAACAGTAGCACCATGGTGATGACGGGCATGCGGATCCAGATTGGCACACAGGCAATCGAGCGAGCACCGTCCTACATCGAGATCTTTGGCAGAACCATGCAGCTTAACCTGAGCCGCTCCCGCTGGTTTGACTTCCCCTTCACCAGAGAGGAAGCCCTGCAGGCTGACCGGAAGCTGAACCTCTTCAGTGAGTCAGCCAGCCAGGACAGGCTGGAGCCTTCTCCTGTGACTAGAACAGATGAGCACTAGGTGTCCCTCCACTGCTAGGGAGGGATTCCCTGTAGGACCTAGTTGCCCTTTCTTGGAGGTGTACGAGGTGGGGTGCCAGGAAAGGAGACTGCTTGGTTTCCTTTCTGATGGTACTGGGAATTGAACCCAGGCCTTTTTGAATGTTAGGCAAATGCTCTACCACTAAGCTATATTACCAGCCATCTTTTAGCTTTTTTTTATTTTGATTCTTTTTTTTTTTTTTTTTTTTTCCGGAGCTGGGGACCGAACCCAGGGCCTTGCGCTTCCTAGGCAAGCGCTCTACCACTGAGCTAAATCCCCAACCCCTTTTTTTTATTTTGAAACAGGGTCTCCCGTTCTATAAGCCAACGGGGGCATGGGAGGGGGTTCCTGCCTTAGCCTCCTGAGTATCTGGGATTACAGGTCAGTGCCATTAGGCCTATTAAGAAGAATAGGTGTGTTGGTAGAGAGAGGCAGACACAGGTAGCTGTTCTCTTTGGTGTTGCCTTAGCCTCGTTGATGGAATTCTTCCATGTCAGAGGAGGCAAGACTAACTGATGAAACCTGGAGGCATATGCCCTATCAACTGAGCCATATCCCTGGCTCAGAGCTTTTTGCATTTTATTCATTCATTCATTTATAGACAGTGTCTTGTGTAATTCCATGCCGTCCTTGAACTCATTATATAGCTGAGGGTGACCTCGAACTTCTGATCTTCCCGCCTCTGCTTCCTGAGTTCTGGAATTAGAGGCATGTGTCACAATGCCAGTTTATGTGGTGTTGGGATGGAACCTAGCCAGCACTCTGCTAAGTGAGCTGAATCACTGGCTCTGGGCTTTCTTCACATGTTGCTGAGCCTGTGTGCTCTTTGTCAATCACTGGCCGCTTAGCTGAAGTCCTTTCTACTAGGAATAGTTGCTGTTTGTAAGGATGGTGATAACCTGTACCCCAAACAGAGAAAGTGCTCAGAGCTCATTGGGAATCAGCAGATGAGCGATGGACCACAAGTGAGCTACCCAGGATCCTCACAGTGATGGTTAGGGTCTCCCAAGTAGGAGACGCCGGGCTGTGGTCCATCCAGCTGTCCTGTGTGTTCAGCAGTGGCCGTATGTGCCGCAAGTGTCTTAGCAGACATGGCTTCCAGAGTCTATGAGGCGGACGGGGTTTGCACCTGTACCTGATTGCTCTGTGCCTGGCCTGGGAAGGGTTCTGTGAACTCTTAGTAAATACGCTTCCTAAAGGCCTCTCTTGCTTATTTCAGTCGGTGCCTCTGTGGATCCAGCTGGCGTCACCATGATAGATGCTGTAAAAATTTATGGCAAGACTAAAGAGCAGTTTGGCTGGCCTGATGAGCCCCCAGAAGACTTCCCTTCTGCCTCTGTTAGCAGCGTCTGCCCTCCTAACCTGAACCAGAGCAACGGCACTGGAGACAGTGACTCAGCTGCTCCAGCTACAACCAGTGGCACTGTCCTGGAGAGGTACCAGTGTTGGCAGGGCTTGGTTCTTAATTGTTTTGCACTGACTGCAGAGCCTCCTCTGTCTTGAGTCTCCCAAGCTAGTCTGTGATTGTCAGATTCTCAGTCCCTGGAACATTCAGTTTCTCCCTAATATACACACAGAGCTTGGGAAGTGGGTTCAGAAGTGTCTGATGCTGGATCTCTGTCCAGGCAGAAGCTTGGTCATTTACTTAACATTTGGAATAGCCACAGGCAGTGGTCTAGAAAGTGCCTACACCCATGCTCTAGATTAGGATCCAGACTGAAACAACAGCAAACATCCTCCTTCTGTGCCAGTTGCATCATCTTCTCGTCTTTCTCTGTGGAAGTTGCTACTCTGTGGTAGTGACACTGCCAGCAAGAGAGGCTGCTGCAGCGTCTTGCAGGAAAGTGCAGTGTCCTTAGACCTCCCTACGGTGGCATTCGGAAGCACGTGCTTGGCTTCTTTGTGCTAGCTGGCTGCTGGTTTGCCATGGTAGATGAAGCAGGTCCTGATGTAAGAGTGAGCTTCTTACATTGTAAGCCCTTGAGGCAGCCATGCTTGGAGTGACTGCACCCCACCAGCAAGCAGCCTCCCCATTTCTGCCTTTCTCCCTACCCCGTTCATATATCGTTTGCTTAGGATGTGTTTCTAGGTTTCTCTGAGCTTCACATTTTTTTCCTTTTTTTTTCCCTTTGCTTCTCCCCCAAGTTCTGAAACTGAGTCCCTAACCAAGCTGGATCGGTTAGTATGCCCTGTTTCTTTTCTCTGCACGAGTGCGTGTGTGTCAGAGAGCAGCGTCCGCATTGTGGCTTTGCGCTGATTCGCTTCTGTTCCAAGTCCTGCTACTTTCTGTTCTGGTCATTGCATGGCTGCAGAGCTCTCCATGTGTAAACCAGAGCCTACCCCGGACTGTGAGCGCACCCTTGGTGTTGGCCACATCAGCCTCTTGGCTCTGCCTTCCTTAATCTATCCTTGCTGCACATTTTGTACAACGGATGCGAAGGGATGGGGTAGAGGGGCAAAATCCCCCTGCCAGTTCATAAGCCCCTGGAGCCTGTCCACTTCCCTTTTTCCTAATTCCTCCTCCATCTTCCCTTGGTGCCTTCCTTTCCTCCTGCCCCTTCTCACTCTCGCTACTTTCTTGGTGCTTTCCTTCCCTGTCCAGACCCCCAGCTATCAGGATGCCACTTAAATTCACAGCAGTAAGCCCAGAGCATGTTATCTGATAGATAATGTTTAATGACTAGACTTCCTGCTTCTTCCCTAATGGAGAAGTTCCGTGTTCTAAATGTGCTTTGTACTATCCTTTGAATGTTCCAGTGGCATGCATCTAGAAATAGTTTGTTTGCTCCGGTACTTAGAGCCCATAGGGAATGCATTCTGTGTGCATTTTCCTGGCTTTATAAGCAGAAGCCTAACCTTACCATTGCCAATGTAAACAGATGGCTTTAACTTCTCCCTTGTGCCTCCCTTTGCCCACTGATCTCTGAGCACCTGAGCTTCGGGCACTGCTGCATCAAGACTTAAGCCCACCTCAGGATCCCTGCCACAGGCAGCAGAAGGAAGCACATTTATCCTCTTTGAGGAAGAAAAGCCCTGCCCGCCGTCTTTGAGTGGCGGATTATGAACATGGCCTCAGGTTGATCTCCGAGCAGGAGCCAGGTTTCTTCTGGCCTGTGACACAGGCAGTGATATGCACGGCGCCTGTGGCAGGTCTTCTTCTGCTTTGATTTTTATATTTGGCATTCATTCAGTCGCTGTCCCCAAGGTCCTCACAGCTCCAGCTTGCCGGGCTGACACGAGGCAGAGAGGACAGTGCTTGTACTCAAGCCAGGCTTTCTGTCTCCCCAGGCTGGTTGTGAGTTCTTTGGAAGCCCTGGAAAGCTGCTTTGCTGTCGGCCCAATCATTGAGAAGGCAAGTTATTTCTTCAAAGCGCACGGGAGCTTTCTGAAGAGGCAGGAAGTAGGGTTGACTGAGGCCTGCTGCCTTGCAGCTGAAGAATTCTGACGGCACAGCCTTGATGTGCAGAGCATCCCTGAGCTGCTACAGCTGTGTTGTAGGAGGGTTAAAGTTTAGAAATCTTCTTTTCTGCTCTTTGTAGTCAGTAGTGGGTCACCTAGCTCGGCTGGCCTGGAAGGCAGGAGGGAAGGGCAGATAGAGGGCATCCTGTGGTGCCGAGTGATAACCCTGCTGTCTTTCATATCAGGAGAGAAACAAGCACGCAGCCCAGGAGCTGGCCACTTTGTTGCTCTCCCTGCCAGCGCCTGCCAGCGTCCAACAGCAATCAAAGAGCCTCCTGGCCAGCCTGCACAGCAGTCGCTCGGCCTACCACAGCCACAAGGTAACCGCTTCCTCTCTGGGAGACTGAGTGATGGGGAATCGAATAAGTTGGCTCTCCATTTATAAAGTCAGGGCCTAGTAGAGTAAGCAGGAGGAAAGCTCACTGAGATTAGAATCCCTGGGTTCTCTTTTTTTCTTTTTTTTTTTTCAGAGCTGGGGACCAAACCTGGGGCCTTGCGCTTGTTAGGCAAGCACTCTACCACTGAGCTAAATCCCCAACCCTGTCCCTGGGTTCTCTTAAGAGATGTATAGATGCTACCCTGGACTGAGAAAGCCACCTAGTGGGCCACCGGCATGCTGCTTTATTTTTCTGGCCCTTTTAGGACCAGTAAGTTTTAAAAAGGAGAGAGAGCGTGGGCAGCTGGTTCTTGTACAAGGGTCAGGATTGTGCCATAGGTGGTTAATGGGCTGGTGCTCCGAGCCCTCAGCTGTGGCCTGGCGCAGCAGGCCTACAAGTGTGGTAGGTACTTGTAAAATAGGGGTTATGGCTGGGCCTAGAGGTTCTCCTATAAAGCCAGTATGTGCAGAAGAAGGTAAGCTGGGCCACATGGCACCATGGGAAACATGGCAGCCCACACTCGTAGGAAGGAAGGTGCTGGGGGCACTGCCAAGCCCATCTTTTGTGCCCCTGTCTCTTAATAGCAAGGAATGAGTTCAACTTGCCAAGGAAAGGTTGTTTTTGAAGCATTATCCCTGGTGAAGGCCCTGCTGAGGGATGGATGAGTCTGCCAGGGGAAGCGATTGGCTACTGCGGTTGTGTTGACTGAGTGGCTGCCAGCTTCCTGTTAGACTGTGAGACTGTTATGTTGCAGGTGATTTTAAAGACTGTTCATTTTCTATCAGTTAAGGCAGTTGAGCATTAGGCAGCCTGAAGGTTGGTTTTGAGAGCTCTCCTTCCTGAGAGGAGTAACCAGCCCTCTGTGTGCTTGAGTGCCCTGCCTTTGCTTATGGTTGACTTTCTGTGACCCGGCTGTTTTATAGGACCAGGCCTTGTTGAGCAAAGCTGTGCAGTGTCTCAACACTTCCAGCAAAGAAGGCAAGGACTTGGACCCCGAGGTGTTCCAGCGTCTAGTAATCACAGCTCGCTCTATTGCCGTCACACGTCCCAACAACCTTGTGCACTTTACGGAGTCCAAGCTGCCCCAGATGGAAACAGGTGAACTTGGCCTCCGTGGCCGTGGTCCTGACACCTGCTCACTGCACCTCTCTCTGTCATGTTCCTCCTATTCTGTTGGCTCTGACAATGGATAATTGTCCCCCTTTGTTTGTTTAGCTCTGTAGGGCCTCTGATGAAGCCTTATTTTAACTAAATTGACCATGGTTGACTTTAGTTAGTGTTCTGCACCTCAGCTGGTCTGTTGTGGAGTTGTTAGGAGTGAAGCTAAGCTTCGTTCCACCCTGGTGCACAACAGGGATGTGGCAGGGAGTGGGGCTTCCTTGTATTAATCACTTTGTTTAGGGATGCAGAAGTCAGGCCCTTGGATGAAGCTAGGCTTAGTTTTACCCTGGTCCCTGCAGGCCGGGTGCTGGGTGCTGCATGCTGCTGCACTGCTCTGCAGTGGAGCTTGCTCAGTGTGTGCAGTGGCTTCTCTCTTGGCTTCTCTCATCGTCTCCTCACATTGGCTGCCCGGTGCTCAGTGCCAAGCCTAATTTGCCATTATCAGAAAGAGCTTGTTGCTGCGTCTGCAGTCCCCATCACCTGCGTGTTCCTGTGTGCCATTGCCTTCCTGTGTGTTCTCCTAACGGTGCAATCCTAGAATCATTCTAGAGAAATCTCAGACATTCCCCCTAGGTTTAGTCTAGCAGTTGGAACAGGCATCTTTGACTCTGCTGTAAAGATCCTGAATGCTCCCCTCTCTACCTAACTCTAACACACAATGTTTTCTGTGATGTTCCTTTCCCAGACTGTTTTTCTCCCAGATGTGCCTGCTGGAATCTAGGGATAGTTGGCATATTGATTGGGGCCCCACTTGAAACTCCCTCCGCAGGCAAGCTTCCTTGACCTGAGTTAACCTTAAAACAAATTGAATTCTGTCTTAGATTCACCATCGTTAATGATTTCCTTTCTCCTGCGTAGAAGGAGCGGAGGAGGGGAAAGAGCCGCAGAAGCAGGTGGAAGGAGACGGCTGTAGTTTCATCACTCAGCTTGTAAACCACTTCTGGAAACTCCATGCATCTAAGCCCAAGAATGCCTTCCTGGCACCTGCCTGCCTGCCAGGTATCACATTAGCAGGGTACTTGGCTCTTGATACAGTGAAGTAGGTATAAGCTCTTCAGCACCGTGACCTTTTCCTCCATAGAAGTACACACAGAGAGATGTCTGTGAGCTTACGGTATTGCTACCCTTGGGAACTAGCAGTGCAGAGGTGTGTGTGTGTGTGTGTGTGTGTGTGTGTGTGTGTGTGTGTGTGTGTGTGTGTGTGTGTGAAATGCTTCCTTCATGTTGCTTAGTTCACCTTGGTGGGGAGACGACGACGATGAGGGGAGTGTCGATGATGGCCCTGGCTCTGTAGTTGATATTGAAAAACAATGTATCTGAAAGACTTGGCTGAGAGTCTGTTTAGCAGTAGGTGTTTTCACTCATTTCCTCGGTGCTGTTGCCTTAGTCCTCTCATGGGTCACACTGCTGAGCACTGGGGAAGAGGGACGGCCCTATAGCCAGAGGGAAAAGTAGATGCTCAGGCCCATTGGCCTGCCAGAGATTGGCTTTGTCAACAGGTTTGGGGAAGATAGGGGTATTGTAGTTATCTGCCCACCTCAAGGTTCCTCACCTTGTCCATAGCCGTCTACAAAGATTCTCGCTTCCTTGGTGCAGGTTCTGCAAGGGCTTTTAAGGACACTGAGTAAAGACACTCCAACTTGAGCTCACAGGCTACCCCGCAGTATCGCGGGTTTGCCTTGCGGTGTGTCTGCCTGTTTTGTCTTGACACCGTCTCAGCGATGCTGAGATTTGTGCTTTTGTCTCAGGCTTTCAAGGGTCTAGAGTTCTTTTTGTCAACACATTTCCAGGTGATCCTTTTCTTCCATTTAGGCCTTACTCATATTGAAGCTACGGTTAATGCGCTGGTAGACATTATCCATGGCTATTGTACCTGCGAGCTGGACTGTATCAACACAGCATCCAAGATCTACATGCAGATGCTGCTGTGTCCTGTACGTATCAGCACAGCCCCGGATGCCTCTGGTCAGTCTGGGAGTGTGGGGAAATAGCCCGATAAGTACTGACCTAATGAAAGAGAGCAGACTTAAGGTCTGATGAGGGCTGGAGGGGGCTGGAGAGATGTCTCAGTGGCTATGAGCACAGGCTGCTCTTCCGAAGGACTTGGGTTCAGTTCTGAGCGACCACATAGTAAGTAACAACTGCCCGTAACTCTAGTTCCAGAGAATCTGACACCGTTCTTGCCTCCTTGGGCCTACTATAGGGGTGGTGCACAGACCTACCCTGCAAACAAGCACCCACACACATAAAGTAAATCTCTTAAAATGTGGTGGGAGTCAGCAGTTGCAACTACAGTAGAGCTGTAGAGACGAAGTCTGGGAAGGGAAGGACTTTCTCCTTGTTCAGTGATCTCCCATTTGTAGTCTGGAGCCTGCTGTATGTAGAATTAACGTTGAGTGAGTGTCAGTTACATGTGTAAAGGCTGTGTTAGTGTGCCTGTTACAGAAGATGAGTGTTAGAAGTGCTGGTTACGGGGTTGGGAATTTAGCTCAGTGATAGAGCGCTTGCCTAGGAAGCGCAAGGCCCTGGGTTTGGTCCCCAGCTCCGAAAAAAAGAACCAAAAAAAAAAAAAAAAAAAAAAAGAAGTGCTGGTTACTGCATGAAGCAGAGAGGAAGGCCAGGGCTGGATTATGTGATGAGAAGCTAGAGCCAAAGTGGCTTCAGGGTCAGTGGCCTTGCACACTGACCCCAACAGGTAAAAGACAGGAAGCTGGGGAAGGTCTTACTGTGCCAAGTCTGCAGAGGCTGGTCTTCTTCATCCTGCTGCATTTTCAGGAGGACACAAGTGAGTGTGGACAGACTTCTCCCTGTGTCAGTGGAGTCCTGGCTGACTGTGGAATGCCTAAGCTTGACATCTTCCTTTCAAACCTAGGACCCTGCTGTGAGCTTCTCCTGTAAACAAGCTCTAATTCGAGTCCTAAGGCCCAGGAACAAGCGGAGACACGTGACATTGCCCTCCTCCCCCCGAAGCAACACTCCAATGGGTAATTTAAAGGCTGCGTTTAGGCTTTACCTGGGTGGGTCAATGGCCCAGAGATGAGCTGCTGCTCTGAGAGGTGCTGCTATGTTGACCAGAGTCTTTCTAGTTTCTGTTCTTTTAGTATTCTATACAGTAGGGTAGTGCACAAAGCATGCAATAGAATAAAGTCAAAGTCATGGGGATGGAAAGGGCTGTGGAAGATGTCCAGGATCCGCAGAGCATCTGCAGCAAAGCTACACAGTTACATGGAGACGGGGCGTTTGCCTGAAGCATCCTAAAAGCCGAAGGGAAAACATGGAAAGACAATGTAAAGTTCACTGTTGAGGACGGTGTGCGTGCGTGTGTGTGCACGTGCAAGATTGGGGGGGTGGGAGTGGACCAGTATAGGATGGAACCGACACTGGATTTGAGACTGGCTCGGGTTATGTGGCAAGGCCCTGTCTCAAAAATGAAAAGCTAAGGTCTTGGAGGTAATTGTTAATAATGGAATTTTTAAAAATACATGCTCTTAGGCATGGTAGAGTGCCTGTGTTCTTGGTACTCAGGAAGATAAAGTGAGAGGGTCAAGAGTTCAAGGCCAGCCTAGGCTATCAATTGGGGCCTTGTCTCCCAAACGTAAAAGACAGTTTAACAACTCCCAGTGAGAGCTGGTAAGAAGACTGTAGGTGAAGGCACTCAGCAGCAAGCCTGACAGCTTGAGTTTGAACTGATTGATGTGTGAGGCCCACGTGACAGGAGGGTCATGTTAGGAGTCCTCTGACCTCCACCATGTGCTGTGCCCCCACAAAATGAACAGTAAATGTGAAAGAATAGTCACAGTGACTAAACAAAAGTTATTTTTATCAGAACAAGACTGCTTTCCCTAGCACAACCTCATCATTAAGGGTCCGATGGAATCCTGGTGGACTTCTCCAGAATAGATTAGGTAGCAAGTTCCAAACTTTATTCATGAGGTACTTGCTTGGGCACTTGCCACACTTGGGAAGAATGAAGAGCAGTAAGTTACAGGTTTAGAGATAATGTATTACCTTGCTGTTTTCACACGGAGCCTTTATGGAGATGCTTGCTTTGCATTTGTGGTGCCATCCTTGAAATCCAGTGTATGCCCCTGGCAGCTTGTCTCCACTTGAACTAGCTAGGTCTCAGGTGCCCAGGGCATTCTTGTAGCTGGTACATATTATGGAACAGTCGTGTCTTCTTTTGCAGTGCTGGAAATTGAACTTAGGCCTCATGCATGTTGGATAAGCGCTCTACCACTGAGCTGTATCACAGCCACAGTGCATATCTGGAGGAATGTATATGACTTTGTAACTTTCAGACATCTTTCTACCTGGGCTTTCCACAGCCTTCTCACAGACAAGGAATCCAGTGGGATGTGTCACAGTGTCCTCAGCTTCAGATTTCAATCCTGGTTCTGGTTTTGGTTTTTCTCATAGTAATTATATAGTTTCAAAGTCTTACAGACCTAGCTGTTTGGAGGAATGAAGTCTAGACTACAGTGACGTGGACACGCTTGACAGACACTCTTGGGTTCATTTCCCGTCCTGCAAAGGTCTTCTGAGAAATGAGCTCACAGGGCCTGTGGGTATTGCATTTCTGTCTTGGTGAAATCTCAGGTTTTTATCCTTTCTGGACTGGAAGTCTCTTCCTGTTGAGGAGAAACTGTCACTGCTGACCGACATCTCCCTGGTCCCTGCTAGTTGCAGAAAACAAAGGAAGTAGCGCCCAGCGCCTACAAGTTTACCCTCGCAAGTGATGGGTGCCAGCTGGGGCCTGTCTTTAGACTCTTGCTGTGCAGACAATCACATGTCAAGGAGCAAATACCTTTAGGTTACTGGGGTCTCTTTGTCTCAGGAGACAAGGATGACGATGATGATGATGATGCGGATGAGAAAATGCAGTCATCGGGCATCCCTGATGGTGGTCACATCCGTCAGGAAAGCCAGGAACAGAGTGAGGTGGACCATGGAGATTTTGAGATGGTGGTGAGTCTGGTAGCAGGAGAGGGAAGGAGGAGCCTCCATGTCCCCTCTAGCTCCCACTCAGCAGCCGTTCAGTTTGCTGTGGGACACACTGATGGGGCTTTCTCTCTGCAGTCTGAGTCGATGGTCCTGGAAACAGCTGAAAATGTCAACAATGGCAACCCCTCTCCCCTGGAAGCCCTGCTGGCCGGTGCTGAGGGCTTTCCTCCCATGCTGGACATCCCACCTGATGCAGACGACGAGACCATGGTTGAACTAGCCATTGCCCTCAGCCTGCAGCAGGACCAGCAAGGTAGAAGGCAATGCCAGGAACACAGCAAACTTGCACAGGACAAAGGGTGTGACAGTTGCTGATACCCCACTGACTTAGCTTGTCCCCAGATGGGGGAGAGGTTGATCTGGGTGAGAGCTGCTCAGAGGTACAGGTGGAGAGTGAGGGATGGCTCTGACACTTCTAGGCCGAAAGCCAGTCTCATAGTTACTGCTGGTTTGAATTTTTGAATGGGTGCCTCTTCAATCTGTAACGGAACTTGGTGGGTGGACAGCAGTGGCCAGAGGGGTCACGTGCTGGTGTCTAGACTCCTAATGACAGCAGACGGCCAAAGCAATACTGTGGACGGGGCAGAGGGGACCCTGTGTTCACTCTCCACTTGTTTCCCAGGCAGCAGCAGCAGTGCCCTGGGCCTTCAGAGCCTGGGACTGTCGGGCCAGGCACCCAGCTCTTCCTCTCTGGACGCAGGAACCCTCTCTGACACCACAGCATCAGGTAACTGTCCACAGCAAGGAGCTTGGCTCAGGGTCCCGAGACCCTGCAGCCCTGCTCGGTGCTGTGAGAGTGTGACGGGCAGCCGCTTTGACAGGCCATCCGGGACTCCTGCTTCTGCTGCAGCTTGGCCTCCATCGGCGCTTGTGCCTCCGCTTCCTCACACTGTGCATGCTGCTTGGCCCTGGCTGGTACCCAGGGAGAGGTCCAGGGAGCATCCTGTTGGCTGATGGTCCACAAGACTAGCTTCACAGCATTCATTCCACTAGAGTTCTAACCTGTTAGACAGTAAGGAAAGAGACAAGAAATAAAGCTTAAACCTTTAGCTCTCAGCCTTCATCTGCAAGTCAGCCGAAGGTGCAAGCAGCCAGCAGAGAGAGACCTGTGAGCTGAGTTTTTGTGGCCAATTCAGGCTACAGGAAACCTTCACCTAGGTTGTCTTTGTTTTAAGTCTCTTTCCTAGTCTGATAAAATTCCAGGTAGAGAGTTGGACCAAACTGTGGGTGGCAGCAGCACATGGGAGAAGTTCTTGAAAATCCACCCAGCTGAGAAGGGGCGGAGCCTTGCTCAGACTGCTGCATCCCCCTCCCTACACCAGCTTATTTTCTTTGGGGAGGGTTAGCCTGCCTAGATAAGTAAAGACCAGACTGCCTGCCCCTGCCTGCTGCCATGGCTTCTCGCTCCCAGTTGCTGTCTCTTCAGCCTTTGAGGTTGTGGTTGTGGTTGTGGTTGTAGTTGTGGTCGTGGTTGTCCTGTGCTGGTCATGTCTGTCATGCTCGCTGGCTGTCTTGGCTGCCCTCCTTCCGTGTGGATCTCAGCCAGCATTTTCCTCCTGTCTCAGCTCAGCCCTGATCCTGGATGCTGTGGCTGTCTCTGGGGAATTTCCTTGCTTCATTATTAGCATCTGATGAGGATGATGAAGAGGTGTGAAATTTTCTAATGAGCTCTCCTCTGGGCCATATGATTTTTAAAAAATTGAAAGCAAAACCAAAACGACAAAAGTCAAAGTTGACTCAAGAGCTCATGCTAAGTGATTTCATAACTGCAGATGGATTGCTGAGCAAACCTCATTGAATTCTCTGCTCCCTCCAAATGCAGTGGCTATTGTGGATCTCAGTAGGTGTCAGTAAAAACTAGACAGTGGTGACCCTGAGCATTCAGTGCGAAGACTCGTCGTCCATGTCACAGAATCTTACTGAATCTGCACCTGCTCTAGCTGCGAAGGAAATGCCCAGCGCTCTGGGCTTTCCCTCGGGTCTGAGTGCCGTTGGGAGTGCGCCCTGGAGAGTCTGTCCCCTTTGTTGATTAATCGGCAAAGCCGGTCTTGCCTTCTTTCTCTGCCCTCAGGACACTCAGACTGCCTTGTGTCCTCTGCAGTGTGCTGTGATGCTTTTGTCCCCTCCAGGGGTCTGTGCCTGTAACAGCTCTGTTACTCTCTCAGCTCCAGCCTCAGATGACGAGGGCAGCACTGCAGCAACTGATGGCTCCACCCTGCGGACCTCGCCAGCCGACCATGGCGGTAGTGTGGGCTCAGAGAGCGGGGGAAGTGCAGTGGACTCGGTGGCTGGCGAGCACAGTGGTAATGTGCCTGGGCGTCTTGATCTCTTTGGGCTGAGGGTGGTGGACAAGGCAGGAAGCCCTGCCTGGCCTTGTGATTGGTTTCTGCAGAGAGGAGTTGTGGGGACTCTTCTGTAGTTTGATAGAGTTCATTTGACTCGACCATGGAATGTCAAGTGTTCTGTGACTGGAGTTCAAATCTAGCGACTAATCTGGAAAAATTGCACGGTATCTTTCAGTTGTCTTTTAATTAAAAAAGAAATGGTATTATTTATAGCCCTAAATGGTGATTAAAAGTAATTGTGGTATGATCTTAAAACCCATATTCCTATGGTTTTTACTATTTGCCTCCTGAGGGAATGAATTGTTAAGCAAGCCATTCCCCCAGTACAGCTACTGTGAGGTTTGCTGATACACTAGCAGTCTCTTAGCTGAGGCTAGACCAGTGTTGTAGGTTGCACAGGTGAAAACTGAAAGCCCTGTGGGTCCAAGATCGCTAGCCAAAACCAGTTGAAACCTAACATTTTCCCCATCAACACCAGCTTTGGGAGTTGATGTGTACTTCTTAAATCATTTCCCTCCAGTGTCTGGCCGGAGCAGTGCATATGGTGACGCCACAGCTGAGGGGCACCCGGCTGGACCAGGGAGCGTCAGCTCTAGCACAGGCGCCATCAGCACCACTACTGGGCACCAGGAGGGAGATGGATCTGAGGGAGAAGGAGAAGGGGAAGCTGAAGGAGATGTGCACACTAGCAACAGGTCAGGACCGGCCTGCCACACTCACCTGCTTGAAGGGGTATTTCAGAACTGGGATATGGAGTGCTGTGTGCTAAGAGTGTGTCCCAAGTATCAAAGGAGATGAGAGCTGCCCGCTTCTCCCCAGGCACTGCTGACATCAAGGTGTTATGGCTCCCAGCATGCTTTGGGAGCTGGAGCGTGCTGCTTTTCCTAATGTCTAGCTGGAGGTCTGTCTAGCTAGAGGTCTAGTGGACCTCCAGCTTGTGGAAGGCACCCAGCTGACTGTGCCCTTTGTATTAATACTGTCTCTCTTTTCCAGTGTAAGACAAACGTCACACAGCTATTTAAGGATAAGAGCTATATTAGTTTGTCTTACTATACTGTGGGGACAGCTGGTCGCAATTAGCCCTTCATATATTTGGGCTTGGTTTGCCATTGCTTTTTAGGTCTGGAATTTTCCTTTGAAATGTCTTTGTTATAATGCTAATTTGGACTCACAAAATGAACCTGACATGCTTCAGTGTGCATGCACGAGTTCACACACACACACACACACACACACACACACACACAGACACACAGACACACAGACACACAGACACACACACACCCTGAAGAGATGTATAAGATTTATTTCTCACACAGATTTTGGAAAAGCTCACTAATAAAGGTTGGTTTGCATTTGGATTTTTGTTAAGGGAAGATTGTTTAAATACAGAATCATTTTTTGTGTGATAGAAAATTCCATTTCTTTATAAATCAGTTTTGGCATTTTGTGTTTTCTATAGCATCTGCTCATTATTTGGAGCTGTCAGTTTGGACATAAAGTTGTTTTAATACTTTTTAAAATAATAATAATTATTAATTTGCTCTTAAAAGAGAGGAACTCACTAGGTACCCACATCTGGCTGATCTGAAACTCACTCAGAGCCCAGGCTGGTCTTGATCTCAGATTCTCCTGGGTGCTGGCATGGATTGTAGGGCTAGAACACTGTGCCAACTTTATTTGATTAAGATGGTAAACTTATTTCTAAGTATCCGGCTCCTCATTGGCCTTGGTGGCAGGAGACAGCATTGTGCGTGCTGGGTCTTGTCTGTATGTCACTCCATGTCTCCTGTACATTCTTTGGCCTTGTAGGCTACACATGGTTCGTCTAATGCTGTTGGAAAGATTACTGCAGACACTGCCCCAGTTACGGAATGTCGGAGGTGTCCGGGCCATCCCATACATGCAGGTATCCTCAGCTCTCCTGACCAACTGCGTTACTGTTGGGCTACCAGTGCACTTCTTTTTCAGGGGCATCAGAGGGCTGGTGTTAAGGTCACAAAAGTATGGCGTGCAGCCCGAGCTATAAGTCGCAGCCCTTTAGGTTATAGCTGTGGTTAAGGAATGTTCATGGTCATCCAACTAGGTAATTGACAGAGCCTGGAGGTTTTAAAAGGGTCCTGACACCCACTGGGTGGGTGTTCTTTCTTTGTCCTGAGTAATAGATACAAGCTGTGCTCTTTAATTCTTAGATTGGCACAGTGTCCTCTTTCACACCACTGTGATTGGCTTTTTACTCAGTTTTTATAAACTTTTTGTAAAGCCTTTCAATGGTGTCCCAAATAGCTCAGGTGAGTTTTACAACCCTGGGCACTCAAGCTAGGCCAGTCTTGCAGTCTAGATGCCCGCCTCGCAGGCTAGGGCAGAAGGTCAGAGGTCAGGATTGCTTCATAAACACACATGCTCAGCCCTTCTGCCTTCAGAAGTCGCTCTCTGTTCACTCTCTGCCTTCTAGGTCATTCTCATGCTCACTACAGATCTGGATGGAGAAGATGAGAAAGACAAGGGAGCCCTGGACAACCTGCTTGCACAGCTCATTGCTGAGCTGGGAATGGACAAAAAGGTAAGTTGGAGGTGTGCATGTGCGCGTGCCTGTGTGTGTGTGTGTGTGTGTGTGTATGTGTACACATACAAAAAAGTAAGCTGGAGGGGTGTGTGTGTGTGTGTGTGTGTGTGTGTACACAAAAAGGTAAGCTGGAGGTTGTGTGTGTGTGTGTGTATGAAAAGGTAAGCTGGAAGGGCGTGTGTGTGTGTGTGTGTGTGTGTGTGTGTGTGTGTACAAAAAGGTAAGTCGGAAGTGTATGTACACGCGCATGCGCACCTGCAGAGCAGGGCCTAGCTGGGAAAGGTGTGGAAACTGGGATCAGCTGGGGGTGGGGTTGGCAGTGTGAGGGGATTAGTCAGAAGTCTTTGTCAGGTTCATCCTTCCTTAGAGGAGCCTCCTCTGGGTTCAAGTTTTATTCCCGGGTCTGGGACAAAAGTAGCATTAGAGGAAGGGTTTTATCTAGCTTGAGGTTGAGGTTAGAGCGCGTTGCTGCAGGGAAGCAAGGTGGCAACGCATGCAGCTCTCTCTGTTCTTACAGCCCTGAGCACAAACCCCACTTCAGCCTAGGTCTCCCTGCATCCATTAAAGCAATCAAGTCACTCGCACAGGACAACTTGATCCATAAGTCCCTCACTGAGACTCTTGAGTGGCTCAGGTTATGTCAGGTTGACAGTTAAAGAAGTACAAATGACAAAGTCTGTGCCCTTGTCATATATTCCATGGCCTCTGAGCACAACGGCCTCCATTGCACCAGGTTTAGCCCACAGCACTACTGGAGCCTTCTTTCCTCTTCAGGCTGAAAGGAGGGGGTGGTCTTGTTGGAGCTTAGAGGAAGCATAGGTGTCTGGGCTTCTGCTTCTGCCTGCAGGATGTCTCCAAGAAGAATGAACGCAGTGCCTTGAACGAAGTCCATTTGGTCGTGATGAGACTCCTGAGTGTCTTCATGTCCCGCACCAAGTCTGGATCCAAATCTTCCATCTGTGAGGTATTTTGTGCCTTGAGCTTATGGGTTTGAGGCGAGGTAAGATAATGGAGTGGTTAGTGAAGGGCTGAGGACAGAGGTAACAATCCACTGTCAGAATAAGGCAGTTGTCAACTAGGGTCTGTCCCTCTTCAGGTACAGAACTTCTTTTTAGAATCCCTGCCAAGCCCAGTTCCTTACCAACAAACCCTCCAATGGAGGGGTTAATAAAGAAAGGGCTTGGAGGTCCCACTGTTGAAAAGCAAGGGCCTGTACGGAAAAGCACAGAGTAGCTAAGAGGATCTCCAGTGTGTGTTGCTATAAGGTATGGTAATAGAGTAGAGAGAAAGCCCGTGTGTGTGGGGAAATGAGATTAGCACAAAGCAGAGACGGTGGAAATCAGGGTTGAACTGCATCCAATCTTAATGAGCTTACGAGCTGTGGGGTTTGCCGGGATTTCCAAGGCTCTCCTAATGGTCTTATGTACAGTAGCTTTGCGCCTTCCCGCTTCTTATGCAGGCAGGCAGTCACCCACTGTCTCCCTTGGAGACTGGTTTTCTGGAAGAGCCCCTACTGGGAGGGTGGGGTTGCCAAGAAGGACCTAGAGTGGAACTTTTGTCTCTCCTTCAGATGAGGTTCTGCTAGCTTTGCTTCAGGGGAAGGAGAAAGCTTCGCCTCCCTGGCACAGAGGTGTATAGCAAGGTCAGGTTAAGAGCTAGTATTTGTTTTCTCATAGACATAGTTGTTGCAAAGAGCTGGGGAGAATGATTTAGCCATCTGAGAAACTTGTAATACAACTGACTGATGAGCCCATGTCTACCAGGGCTGTTCTTGAGACGGCCGTGTGGTGAATGTGTCCCCGTCTGACTCAGTCCAGTTTTTACAACTCGGCCTTGCCTGCTGTGTGTTTTCTCCCTCAGTCGTCTTCCCTCATCTCCAGTGCCACGGCAGCAGCCCTGCTGAGCTCCGGGGCCGTGGACTATTGCCTCCATGTGCTCAAGTCTCTGCTGGAATACTGGAAGGGCCAGCAGAGTGAGGAGGAGCCTGTGACCACCAGCCAATTGCTGAAACCACACACGACCTCATCTCCACCAGATATGAGCCCGTTCTTTCTCCGACAATATGTGAAGGTGAGGCCTCTCTGGTCAGAGGCAGCTCTTGGCTCTTCTCAGAGCTGTGTGTTCTGCTTTTGATAAGTAAAGCTAGGAAGACTAGTGTTAGGAACCACACGGGCCATGGGTTCTAATCTCATCGTGACCTAACATGGCCACTCCTCCCAGCTTGCTCTGGAGGGCTTCTAATTCCTGCCTCTTTGTTGTAAGCCTGAGGAAGTGAGTGAGATCAGTCACTTATCTGACGTGAAACTTATTGGGAAAATATGAGAGTACATGAGACAAAGTGACAGCAGCATTGGTCACGTGCCTTCCATACCTCATCAGAGGCTTGTGAGCATGCTGGGTAGATGAGCCCAGGAAAAAGCTCTCCTGTAATCTTACCTACTAACCAGGGAACATGGGAGATCCTAACCAGTCTCAGTAGGCCTCAGCTACTGTACCTGGAGAATTAGGGTGAAGTCTTAGCTGCTCCACAGGGCCATGAACACTGCCAGCTTAATATTTATAAAGCTTAATATTTATATGCACAGTGCCTGGCACATACCAGTATGTCATCACTGGTGATGGTTGGTACCCTTTACTCCTGTTGAGCCAATCAGTGGAGCCAGGAGGGTAGGCCAGCTGCCTACTTTGAATGGGCACTGGTATAACATGTCAGTCTGACATGTCATTCTTTCTGTCTTGCTCTCTCTTTAAATGGCTTTAACAGACTTTGTTTGTTTAAATGTATGCTATGTGTATAGGTGTTTTGTTTGCATGTATGTCTGTGCGTCTGGTGTCCATGGAGGCCATATCTGCTGGGACTGGAGTTACAGATGGTTGTAAGCTGCCATGTAGGTGATGGGATTTTAACATAAACCTGTGGAAGAGCAGCCAGTACTCATAATCATTGAGCAACTGACTCTCCAGGCCCATGATGTTTCTTAAGAAAAAGCTCTTTAGGGGCTGGGGATTTAGCTCAGTGGTAGAGTGCTTACCTAGGAAGCGCAAGGCCCTGGGTTCGGTCCCCAGCTCCGAAAAAAAGAACTAAAAAAAAAAAAAAAAGAAAAGAAAAAGCTCTTTAGCAAGAGCTGAGGAGGGGGCTCTTCGTCTGTTCCCATTCCCAGCGAGCACCCTGTCAGGCTGTTTGCAGTCAACTATAGGCCCAGCTTGCAGGGACCTCCACAGGCACCCAAATACATGTAACATTTACACAGACATAATTTTTTTTTTAAAAAAGGTTTTTTATTGGGAACTGGAGAGATGACTTAGTAGCTAAAAGCTAAAAACATTTGTTACTCTTGGACATGACCTTTGTTCAATTCCTAACACACACATCCCGGCTCATACCTATCTGTAACCCCATTCCAGGGGACCCAGTAGGCATATACATGCATGCATGCAAAACACTGATGCAGGAGAGGAAAGTAAATCTAAAAACATAAAAATTCTATTATAATTGAAAATATATATGTATGGGTGTGCATATGGACACCTCTGCATTCTTCTTTCTCCCTCCCTCTCTCCTGTGTGGGGGTTGGGGGTTCAGAGGGCTCCTTTTGAAAGTCAGTTTTCCTTCTACCGTGTTGATCCCAGGGATCAAACTCAAGCCATCGAGCTGGGTGGCAAGCACCTTTATCTGCTGAGCCATCTTGTTGCCCAGCTGCCGGGGCTTTTAAGGACCATAGGCTCCATCTCCATTGTTATTCTTGCATGTCCCCAAACCTAGGCTCTTCTGTAAGTGAATTTTGACTCTGCTTTGAACGACATCATAATGCTTAGTGATTAACTTTGTCCTGGCTGTGGTCATGGAAGACCAGTGAGCCCAGGTTCTTAGGAAGATGTTCTTCTCCAGGGTCATGCTGCTGATGTGTTCGAAGCCTATACCCAGCTGCTCACAGAAATGGTACTGAGGCTTCCCTACCAGATCAAGAAGATCGCAGATACCAGCTCTCGAATCCCTCCTCCTGTCTTTGATCACTCCTGGTTCTACTTTCTCTCTGAGGTGAGTGAGGCTCTGAGTGAGCAGTGTCCTACTTGGGGAGAGATCAGGTCTACCTTCCACCGTGGGCTGCGCCCTTCCTAACCCTAACTCAGTGTCCTCATCGAGCCCTCCACACACTCAGGTCCTGCTCATCTCTTCGGAGTGTATTGTGTAGTGACACTGGGGTTCCTGTATCAAAGCAGCTCTTGTTTCTGTGTCTGTGTCTGTCCCTCTAGGGTTGGCAGCCGCTTAGTCCTTCAGGACAGTCAGGAACATAGAGCACACACTGCTTCCCTTCCCACACTGGTCAGTGAGAAGTCTGGTGACTGGTCAGATAGCTCCCTGAGAACAAACAGATCGGAGGGGAGCACAGTGGACACACAGAGACACCCACGAGAAATCTAGCAGGACAAGAGGCCCAGCATTGTGGTCACAGCTCTCTGGGAGGAAATACTATTTCTGGTGCCTTGGAGCTCTCAGGAGCTGCCTTATAGACACGGGTTTGAAGGGAAGCTGCTAAGGAGAGCCCTCTCTAGCTCCTGGGTCCTGAGCCAGCCCATGCCTACTATCTTTAGCTTCCCTCACTTCCCTCGAGGACACGCAGTGGCAGACACTAAGAAGAAAGATGCCAGCACCAAGAGGCAGTTGAGGTTGCCCAGTTCTATCTAGGCCTCACAATAGAGGATAGTGAATGGTTTGGAGCGAAGACAGTACTTTAACCAGTACAGTAACCCAATATCACTCTGGGAAGGAAGGCAGGGTGCCTATTCCTAGCTCCTAAGCTGAAGAGTAGAGTTGGAAGTTTCACCCTGGGCTGATGTGAAGACCAGCCTCCTTGTAGATTCCTAACTACTTTAGAAGAGGAACATGAATATTTGATTGTCCCCCAGTTAAATGTTTTTTTCTGTGCAACTCCCTTCTAGTCCCTTTAAGGGATTTTCAAGTTCCTCAGAGTATGACTGGGAGTTGACCCACGTGGCCATTGGTATCCCTGTGTGCGGCACTCACAGGTATAACCAACTAGATCAAACACATACAACAACAGCAGAAAGGACATCTGTTCTAGGTGTTTCTTGCCAGTGTTCCCTGAACAGCACAGTATAATCACATACAAACATTTACACCATAGTGTGTGTTGGGGGAAATCTATAGAGATCGCTCAATGCTAGAAGGGTGTGCACAGGGTGTCTGCGAATACAACACCATCTTATATAAAGGATCAGCACCTGAAGCCTGTGGGAATCCCCCCTACCTGTTCCCTGTGGACGAATGTGACTTAGCTTATACTCTCTTAAAGTTTTTAGTAACAGTTTGTTAAAAGAATACAAACAAATAAAACCTCTAAACAGCCAGGGTGTTGTAGCTGCGGGTGGTGTTGACATTCCCCGAATAACATGAACTATGTTGTTTACTCCTTCAAGTACCTAATGATCCAGCAGACCCCTTTTGTCCGCCGCCAAGTCCGGAAACTTCTGCTCTTCATCTGTGGATCAAAGGAGAAATACCGTCAGCTCCGAGACCTGCACACCCTGGACTCCCATGTGCGTGGGATCAAGAAGCTGCTGGAGGAACAGGGCATCTTCCTCAGGGCCAGCGTGGTTACAGCCAGTTCCGGCTCCGCTTTGCAGTATGACACGCTCATCAGCCTGGTACGAAGGTTGGGATGATAGGGCCAGGAGCAGGCATGTGGCAAGGAGGTACTAGCATGAGGCAGTGCAGGGGTGTCTGGGGTCAAGCACCAGGTAAATGTATGGCATTGAGGAGTTGACTTGAGGGTCCTCATCTGTGAAATGGGTCAATTGTCATACATAGGGTCAACCTGAGATTGGTACCCCTTGGATTTTGTCCTTATATACTGAAGAGGCTTAGGTAGGAGTGTGCTCTGCAGCCTAAATGAGAGTGAATGAAATGTTTCACATTCAGACATCTCATCTGTGATGTTAAGGACTGCCGGCTTGATCATTTAGTGTCCTTGTTTTTATAGTGAACAAAGAAGTGGGGTGTAGTTTCTGGGAACGTGGCCTTCCTTTGCCTTAGTAATGAGCCTGCAGCTTCCAGAAAACTGAAGGCAGGGTGCTGGGGGTGGAGGGGTGGTATCAGGGTGGAAGCAGGCGGGGGCATTGTGTATAAGCTGCAGGTTGTGTGTGGGCCCTGTTCCCAGGTCCACCGCCAACCCAGAGGACATCTGCCTCACGTTGAAGACTAGGGCTATTTTGTGGTCTCAAGCCAGGCCTGAAACACAGAGCAGCTTGAGCTATTTCTTAGCATTGCTCACCTGTGATTGGCTTCTGTTTCAGATGGAGCACCTGAAGGCCTGTGCAGAGATTGCCGCCCAGCGCACCATCAACTGGCAGAAGTTCTGCATCAAAGATGACTGTAAGCAGTCCTCCCTGGCTGCCACTGTGGTGTCTGTGGCGAGCTGTCCTCCCTGGCTGCCACTGTGGTGTCTGTGGCGAGCTGTCCTTCCTGGCTGCCACTGTGGTGTCTGTGGCGAGCTGTCCGAGTTAAGCTGTGGGCTGGGCACTGGAGATACCACTGCTAACAGAACACAAGCCAGAACCTCACTGACAAGGGCTGTTTGTCAAAACTTGGGCACAGGAGTGCAGAGCAGGACTCCCAGACTGTAGCAGTAAAGTGACACAAAAGTGTAGAACTTGTTTACCTGAGGCATTGGGGTTGGATCCCCTCAGTGTGGTCACCCCATGCCTTTGTGATTACTCCACGGTCACTCCATGGCTCCTGTTAACATTGAGCAGAGAGAATTGAGGGAGAAAACCTTGTCCCATCCCACAGCTCATGCTGTCAGAAGTTCAGTCACTCCAGAACTGACGCCACCTTTCTCCTCACAGCTGTCCTGTACTTCCTCCTGCAAGTGAGTTTCCTGGTAGATGAGGGGGTGTCCCCTGTGCTACTGCAGCTGCTTTCCTGTGCTCTTTGCGGCAGCAAAGTGCTCGCAGCCCTGGCGGCCTCCACGGGCTCCTCCAGTGTGGCTTCCTCAGCCCCTCCTGCAGCCAGTTCTGGACAAACCACAACTCAGTCCAAATCCTCCACTAAAAAGAGCAAGAAAGAAGAAAAGGAGAAAGAGAAAGAGGGTGAGGTCCTATGCTAGGTGCTTAACCCTCTCAGTGCATTGTATCATTGCAGATGCTGAAAGGTTTTACCTCGTGTGTCCAAATGCTCTTTAATGTCTCCTGGTCACATTTTCAATCATGGTGAAAGGGATACCATTTATTGTGACTTTCTGTGTTAGAGACAGGAAGGGCCAGGGTGCACTGAACATACTCCATCCCAGCACTGCCTAGTCCCCCAAGCACTCTGAGGTGCTGAGCAGCCCGTCCCCTTTGGCGTCTCTACTTCTCATGGTCCTCAAAGACCTGAGACAAATGATCAGAGGTGAAAGAAACACTGAGTCAGCCATCTCTGAGGAGGACAGGGTAGCTTTCACTATTGAGACCTGCTGTAGCTCAGTGGCACACTTACCGTCCTATCCTTGGTGGTGGTGGTGGTGGTGGTGGTGGTGGTGGTGGTGGTGGTGGTGGTGGTGTGGCCATACGTGGGCTAGCTGTGGCCAAATCATTTCTGCTTCAAATAACTGAAAATTGGCAAATTCCAACCATTTAGAGGACACTTTTAGAACAGATAGACTTACTTCCTACCTGCCCGGTTGTAAGATCCTGGGCCTTTGGGTGAGTCAGTCCTACCGTGACGTTGCAGGTGAGAGCTCGGGTAGCCAGGAAGACCAGCTGTGTACAGCTCTCGTGAACCAGCTGAACAGATTTGCAGACAAGGAGACTCTGATCCAGTTTCTGCGCTGCTTCCTATTGGAGTCCAACTCTTCGTCAGTACGCTGGCAGGCCCACTGCCTGACACTGCACATCTACAGGTGCGCCAGGGCTGGCTCTGGGGCTGGTAGCTCTGAGTTCTGGTCACATGCTCATGGTCACTATACCAACATCTGTGCTGATTTCAAGCACCGGAGGTCTCTTTGTTGAGCTATCTGCTTTGTAGCTGCTAAGCTAATGCCCTTGGCAGGACAGTTTCCACTCAGAAGGCTGTGCTCAGGAGTTCCTAAAATGACGGTTGGCTAAAGGAAACTCGCCTTTGCTGTGGAGTGAGACGGGACGCCAGCAGTAAATTATTATAGTAGTGTTCCGTCTGCTAGGGAGCCACAGACCGTGAGCCACGGCTGCATGTGGGAGGACAGTGCTGACACTTTCAGGCCTCAGTGATGTCTCACTCATTGTTGCCTGCTAACCTGAGCTGCCATTTACCTACAGAAACTCCAACAAGGCTCAGCAGGAGCTCTTGCTAGATCTCATGTGGTCAATCTGGCCAGAACTCCCAGCTTATGGTCGGAAGGCTGCCCAGTTTGTGGATCTCCTGGGCTATTTCTCCCTGAAAACTGCACAGACAGAGAAGAAGGTAAAAGAGAAGCCCCTACCCCCACTTCCCATCCCCCATGTGGAATCTTTTCTCTTGAGTGAAGAACATTATCATGGTCTTCTGCACACATGAAATCTCTACTGACTCTGTCTGTCTAGTGTTAGCAACATTCTGTGGCAAAGTGTTACAGTATCGTTACCGTTGAGTACAGTTCGCCTTTCTTCGGTCTAAATGTAGCATAGATGCACAGCCAAGAAGTGGGTCACACGGTAGCTGGCTCAGCCTGGGAATTAAGTACGGCTCATTGAGCTAGAGGGCCTGCTTGGGAGCCAGGAATAAGGCTGCAACTAGGTAACCACTGCTGACTTCTCCCTAAAAGTGAGGTAATCATTTTCCGAGTGACAAAGGCTGACTAGTGTCTGGGACTCTGGGTGCTTGTGAAGAAGGGAGACTCTTTAGCCAATTGGGAGTTAGGACAGCAGCTGGAAAGACAAAAGCAAGTCTTTTCCCAATAGGATTGATTGATTGCGTGAGTGAGTGAGTGGGTGGGTGAGTGAGTGAGCAAGTGAGTGAGTGAGTGGGTGAGTGAGTGAGCGAGTGGGTGGGTGGGTGGGTGAGTGAGTGGGTGGGTGAGTGAGTGAGTGAGTGAGTGGGTGAGTGAGTGAGCGAGTGGGTGGGTGAGTGAGTGAGCGAGCGAGTGAGTGAGTGGGTGAGTGAGTGGGTGGGTGGGTGGGTGAGTGGGTATGTGTGAGCATATGGGGGGTTTGGGGGATACATGTGGAGATCAGAGGAGAGCTTGCTGGAGTCAGTTCTCTCGTACTGTGTGGGCCTCTGGTCACTAGGTTTAGTGGCGACACCTCTATTCCAGAGGCTTCCTATGAGCTCAGGACTCAGGTTTGTAACCAATTCTTCGGAATTCTGTTTCAGTTGAAGGAGTACTCACAGAAGGCCGTGGAGATTCTGAGGACTCAGAACCACATTCTCACCAATCATCCCAACTCCAACATTTACAAGTGAGCTGTGCTTGCAAAAGTCCTGTGGTTTGAAGAGCAGTCACAGTTTCTGGAGTAGTAGTTTGCTTCCTGGAAGTGGTTGTGCATGGCCAAGTGCTCATGAACTCAGTGGTCCCTTCGGTGTCACCCAGCCTGTTCGCCTGCAGCTTTCTCTGGTGGAACCAAGGCCTTTGGGCTCTGGAGGTTATACAGATGTGATTGCCAAATGTGGGATGTGACCAGAGATAGTGGGAGAGCTGATTTCAAACCTTAACCTAACCAGATAAAGCAAGTCCACACAAACGTCTTCCTCTTTTATTAAAAGAAAAGGGACCCCTGTGTGTGTGCTTGTGATGTCTAGGGCCTTGCATGCCATGCTTACACGTGGAGGTCAGAGGTCAACCCTGAGGAGTCAGTTCCCTGCCCTTGCTGTGGGTTCCAGGGATTGATCTCAGATGGCCACACTTGCTCAGTAAGCTCCCTTCCCCTCCGACCCATTTGTCGGCCTTAGGGAAAGAAATGTTTGAAAGAGAACGTTGCTTAAGTTTGTGGTTTATTGTGACGTCGGCTTGGTATTGGCTTTTTAAGTGTGCATTTGTGTATGATATGTCTGTGTTCTTGTTTGTGAGCACATGTGTACAGCATGTAGGCGCCCCACGGCTCTTAGATGCTCTCCGTCTTACTTGATGAGGCAGGGCCTCCCAGTTGAACCCAGCGCTTGCTGATGTGATGCCAGTTTGCTCTAGCTCTCTCTGCTCTCCAAGTGCTGGAACTGTAGATAGGGTGCCATGCACATCTGACCCTCTGTGCCCGTGTGAACTGCAGTCCTTTCCCTTATACATATGCTCAGGGACCTGGAGAGGGAGATGGCTCTGGCATGGTCCTAGAAGGAGACTTTGCTGAAACTCAAACTCCTTTCTTTCCTAGTACCTTGTCTGGCTTAGTGGAGTTTGATGGCTACTACCTAGAGAGTGATCCCTGCCTGGTGTGTAATAACCCTGAAGTGCCGTTTTGTGTAAGTAATATCTAAGCAGGGCGGTCCTGAGGTTCTCGCCCTCTGGCTCACCTTCCCAAAGACTGTTGCTATTACTAGGGGTTCCTCTCAGTAGTAGCTGCCTGGCAGTGTGGATTCTTGCCTGACACACTGGGTACCTTGGGTAGAAACTTCATCTGTGGGTGGAGAGAGGGTTATGTTGATCAATGAAGAATGTAGATGGACGGATGCTCATTGCGCTGTTTTGTGTGCTCTTGTATTTAGTATATCAAGCTGTCTTCCATTAAAGTGGACACACGGTACACCACCACCCAGCAGGTGGTAAAGCTCATTGGTAGTCACACCATCAGCAAGGTGACAGTGAAAATTGGGGACCTGAAGCGGACCAAGATGGTGCGGACAATCAACCTGTATTACAACAACCGAACTGTGCAGGCCATTGTGGAGTTGAAAAATAAGTACGTGCTTTGCGGGTGTCCCTGAGTCTAGCTGTGCCCTGCAGGGTACAGACGCACACACTTAGGGGCTCTGTGTCCTCGCAGTCACAACAGTGTTGGCATGGGGAGAGCGAAGAGCAGGCAAGAAAGGTTCCCCTCAGCCTGCCCAGGCTGGGGGAGTGGAGGAGGGCCTCCAGGTTCTCTTGCCGTGTGCAAACCTCGTGCATTGGAAAGTAGTTGGCATTGGGGAAAGGCAGCTGTGCATCTGCTCAGAGAGAACGGATTCCTCTGCATTTTCTCCACTGCCGTTTCCATCCCTGCGTGTGCCTGCCCCCTTATCTGTCCCCAGCATCTGGGTTAGGCATGTCATAGGCCTAGCTGCATTGTGTTGACTCCCCAGGGACCAAGCAGTTTGTCAGAGTCTCAGTGTTACTGCTGAGCAGAAGTCGTTAAGGCTCAAGTGCTGCTATTCCCACAGAAGGAGCAGGCAGCTCGCAGTGATCAGTGACCCTGGTCTCTGCCTAAAATCTGCTCTGTTTTTGTTTTCAGAGGAAACCATAAGGGAATTTTTTTCTTTGAATGTCACTTAATTGCCTTAGGACACTAGGCAGGGTGGCCTGTCTCCCACCACCAGTCTGTCATCACGGAGGGTCGTGTGGGAGGCTTTCCCCATAGCTTTTGTTGTCTCTCCTAGGCCAGCTCGCTGGCACAAAGCCAAGAAAGTTCAGCTGACGCCTGGACAGACAGAAGTCAAGATTGACCTGCCTCTGCCCATTGTGGCCTCTAACCTGATGATCGAGTTTGCAGACTTCTATGAGAACTACCAGGCTTCCACAGAGACCC